>NC_059157.1:40929592-41241256 GCF_019923935.1 Bubalus bubalis
AAGGTCTCTCTTTTCACACAAACTCTCTATTTAGTTTTACAAAATTCCTTCTTTAAAACTTAGGGGAAAATAGTTATTAAAAACATACTTTGAGATTTTGATGGGAATTAGTTTGAATTCATAGATTCATTTGGGAAAATTGTCATTTGGGAACACTGTGTCATCATTTACTCAGACCTTTCATGCACCCCTGTGTGATATTAAACATGTTTCAGATATGGCTTTCTTCAGATCAATAAGTAAAGGTCTTTGTAAGTTTTTCCCTTAATAAGTCATATTTTTTGTTATATGAATGGGAATTTTTAATGATAATTCTTGATGTTTCTGAAAACTGTTTCTTTTTTACGTTTGTTTTGTAACTCTCACACTTAAGGACATCTCTTCATAGTTAGTGATTTTCAAAGAAAGCAGTCCTGTTATCCAAAAATAACATTATCATGGTGTCTATAGGATTTTTTAAAAATAATTTTTCAGTCAGTCTGTCTGTCTCAGTGCTTAGAATGGTACTCAATTTTTGCCTTTGAAGTGATGCTTTGCTTCCCGTGTTCTGGACACCATTCAGTTCTGTAGATTCTGGCTCCATGGTAGTTGTACCCTTGGCTGCTTCATAGTCAAGTGTAGTGCAGTTATTTTAAGAAATGACTTTCAGACCACAACCACCACAGCAAATGACATTGATGTGAGGGGATGGGTGGCCCCACTAACCTTATGGTGGCGGTAATCTCTCAACAGGTATGTGTATCAAATTGTTACCTTGCATACCTTAACTTTACACAGTGTCTTATTTCCCTTATAACATTATCTCAATATAATGATCTCAAGAAAGTTGAAGAAGTCGTTTTAAACTAAGTTAAACCTGAACATGCCTAGTAAGGAAAGAATGGAACTTCTTCTCTCACATCAAGTTCTGTCCTGATGGTGTGGATTTCAGCAGATCGCCTGTCCTGAGCCTCACGTGCCACTGGCTTTGCTCATTTCCTCCTCCCACCACGCTAGTGGCCCCCACGTTCCCCCCAGGCTCAGCCTCACTCGGTGCCCATGCCCCTGGACAGAGGGCTTTTCCTAACTAACTAATCTGAATCTGTTACTTCTCTCTAGAGAATTGCTGGCAACCATGGCCCTTGGCTTACAGGATAAGATGCACAGTCCTTAGAAAGCGCCACATATTCCTCGTGTGGGTGGAGGGGGCTCCGTGGCCTGCCCCCACCAGCCACGTTCGCAGGCCTAACATTTCCACAGCGCTCCCGATGCCTCGGTCCCCCCAGCTTCCCCTGCCTCCAGCCCAGTGTACTGTGTCCAAACGATATAAATGCACAGGACAAGCTGGAGAGGCGAGAGGACTTCATTCAGGAGGAGTGCAATAAGGGGGAGAGACTGGATCCTCTGCCCTGAAACAAAGGTCAGGAGGGCGTCTAAGTGCAGACGGCAGCTGGTGGAAGAGCTCCAGGGGACCAAGAGGGAGGTGGACCAGCACCTTGGCTCTTCCTGAGTCTGTGCAGTGATTAGACTTTCTGTGTTTGCTCATCGATGTGCATCAAAGTTGGTACTCCCCTCCCCTGGAGACTGGGAGACAGAGGAGCCCTCACCTCTGATGACTGTGTTTCAAAGGATCAGCTCCTGGGTCCTTGAGAAAGACCATCCTGGATTGTAAAACCAGCAAGAGTCTCTTTAGAAAGATTGACATACATCTCAAAGGGACAAGGGGAAAAAAACACTAATCTGCAGTGAGATTTAAGAGTAAAAGTTCTTTAAAACAAGAGGGGAGGGGTGGGTAGAGGCTTAGAATGAGGAAGACGTCTGTCTGAAGTTTAATGTTGCCCAGGGGATTGGTGAGGCCATTTCAACCACCTGTCTGACCTGCCCTCAGCTGAGTTATCCGCTGGCTCATCCCCAGGCTCCGCGAAAGTGAGGGTGTTGATCTCTACACACACTGAAACCTTGTATAAGACCTCCTTATAAAATAAGCAGGTCTTACTTTTTGGAGTCTCAATGGCTCTGGCGATTCTAATTTATATACCTGAAGTCTGGCCTTGGCTATGTATGTTTCCTTTGTTTTAAGAAATATTGGAAAGATTTAAAGGAAATATCACAATGTCAAATCTGAGTGCCTTTGAAAGCCTTGCGTGTGTCCCCTAGTGGCGGTATTGTCAGTCTACTTTAGCAGGAGAGCAGCGTCTCAGGGTTCCATTTATAGCTCATCTGTGCTTAATTTGAGAAGCGCCTGGCTTGGTGCAGTATTTATCGTGATGCAAGAATTGTGCAGTGTGCACCAGCAGGTGTGAGAGGAACCAGGTAGGAGCGAAGCATTGGAGAAAAGGCCAGGGCACCTCCTACCTGGAATTGCTGCTCCCAGTTCAATACTGGTCACTAGTTTCCCTTTGTATCTTTCATTCGCAAAGTTCTTATCAGGGAAGCAAATGTATATGGCAGCACTCTCATAAACAAAGAATTGAAATGTAGCTTAGAAAGCTGAGGCAGCAGGCGCTGGTCAACCTGGAATGCCGTTGTGTGTGTGGGCTTGATTGTTAGTGTCAACAGGCAAAATGGAAAAGCCATTTGATTATGTGCAAATTGTATCTCCTATGACCACATGATATATTTTCACCAATGGAAAATAGATGCCTAAGTCAGGCCCTACACACAAAGAAATATGAATTTGGCAGTTGTCAGCTGTGTGTATGTGCAAAGTCGCTCAGTGGTGTCTGACCTTTGTGACCGCCATGGACTGTAGCCTGCCAGGCTCCTCTATCCGTGGAATTCTCCAGGCAAGAATATAGAGTGGGTTGCCATGCCCTCCTCCAGGGGATCTTACTGACCCAGGACTCAAACTTGCATCTCTTACATCTTTTGCATTGGCAGGTGGGTTCTGTACCACTGTGCCAAGGCTATTATGTTGCATTTAATTGTTGGTGACTAGTCATAACTTGGTGCTCAAGGACTTAAAAGTTAATGAAGTTGGTGCTGTGAACATATTGTTTCTGATGTGCTGCTGCTGCTTCTAAGTCACTTCAGTTGTGTCTGACTCTGTGTGATCCCATAGATGGTAGCCCACCAGGCTCCCCTGTCCCTGGGATTCTCCAGGCAAGAACACTGGAGTGGGTTGCCATTTCCTTCTCCAATGCATGAAAGTGAAAAGTGAAAGTGAAGTTGCTCAGTCATATCCGACTCTTAGCAACCCCATGGACTGCAGCCCACCAGGCTCCTCCGTCCATGGGATTTTCCAGGCAAGAGGTAATAGAAAAAGTTTGTATACTGTTACCTACATGGTATTTTCCATTTAGATGTTTATGAGACAAATTATCCAATGCTCAATATACATTTCTCTAAAAAAATTACATCTGTTTTTAATCACATGGCATCCTACATGAACTTCAGTATGCTGACCAATGGCATAAAACTCCAGGGGACAGTAAAGGTTTTCTGGAGACTCCTATGAAAGTTTAGCCTGGGAACTGCGTGTTTTCCTTCCATACTGTAGTGTTCCTGGGAGGCAAGGGGCCAAGAGACAGAATGTCGTGTATGAATGGGCATTTGTGTAATTGAGGAAGCTGCTTGGCAGCTCCTTCCAGAATTGATCCTTGTGGTTCTGCACCCTTTGGTTACAAATGGAGTCTTCCATGTGATTGCTAACGATTAGGAAGCAGTTGTGTGAAGACAGTTGTAAGGACCTGTCCTCACCATTCCCTGCTTGGCAGGGCTGGTAGCTCTGAGTGTGGTGCCCTGCCTAAGTTGGGGTTTCAGCACCCACAGCAACAAGGAGTGGATAGAAAATCCCAAACTGCGAGCGACATTGAAGTAAGATACATTTTATGTCCCACCATGGAACTCAGTCTTGATGTGCAAAGAGTACATATGTCTAGAGGTAAACTTGAGTGATAATTTTTTTTAAGCAAATTACTTGTTGGGAGTGGGCTAGCATTTTGGTGTAATTTTTGGAAGTTGAGGGGTCTTGGGGACCATGAGTTTTATTGGGTGAGGGAGGGAGCAGAGGGATGTTTCTGTGTTTCCTGCTATGTTGATTTTTAGCATCATCATTTAGCACCTAGTTCCATGTCTGCCTAATTGTGTTAGGTTCATAAATACATGAGAAAGAGAAATGGGAGGAAAGGGGAGTGGATGAGAAAGAAAAGGGAGAGAAAGAAAGAAAAGGGAAGAAGGCAGGGAGAGAGAGGAAAGGGAGGGAAGGGAGGAAGAGGAAAGCATTCAGTTAGGAAGTACAGAGGGAGAGACCTCCAGAAAGAAAGGCAAAATTAACCCCAGAGCAATCAGTTTTGGCTGAGAATGTCACAGTTTCATGTGAGGTGGGGTTCATGAATTACCTTTGAGGTACCCAATATAAAGAATGCCTGTGGACTTCCCTGGCGCTCCAGTGGTTGGGACTTTGTTTTCCAATACAGGCTGTGCAGATCCTTGGTCAGGGAGTTAAAATCAATAAAGTCTTTAAAAAGGGTTAGATGCAGGATACAGGAAGCTTGGGGCTGGTGCACTGGGATGACCCAGAGGGATGGTATGGGGAGGGAGGTGGGAGGGGGGTTCAGGATGGGGAACACGTGTACACCCATGGCGGATGCATGTTGATGTATGGCAAAACCAATACAATATTGTAAAGTAAAATAATAATAATAATAATAATAAAAATGGTCCACGTTAAAATAAAAAAAATCTTAAAAAAACGTGTAAACACACTTGTATAAAGAACAAGAAAATGAGCAGAAAGGAACTAAGTTACTCGTGTAAAGCCCACTTGTGCAAAATGTATGCATAAAATTATAATAAATAAAAAGTAAAAGATAGAGGATGTATCCATTAGGGTTTTATAGATCAACGTGGGAGAAAATGCCACCAAATTTGGATTAAAGTCAAAGTAAATCCTTTAGCACAAGAAATCACTGAGGCCAGAGATGTGCGGCCTTCAGACATCTTGGGCTTCTCCTCTTCCCCTTCCCGCCTGACCTCTCCCATGCTGGTCCTCTTTGTGGATGAGTTCAGTCGTCATGTTGGTAATGGGTGTACAAGCCCAGTTCTAGATTCCCTCGGGTTAACTTCCAACAGAAAAGAGAAAACACATTTTTTTCCCCAGTGGTTCCTGCACAAGTTGAGGGGTTTGTTAGTTCTTCCTTGAACCCAGCACAATAGGGAGGAAATTTAGTGCATTCTTTGCTTAGTTCAGATGACATTCTTCACTTTAGACAAGGGGTGGAGTCCCACCCCAAATACATGAATGTTGAGAAATGCTGCTGCCTGATTCCTACATAGAACATTGGAATACCTCCCCAGAATAAGGAAGAAGAAATGGCCAGGAGATGTCACAGCAGGGTCAACACCAGGAGAGGCCTCCTGAGGGTCTGTAACCAGAAACAGAGGGGCCAGGGTCATCAGGAATGCTGGCAAGGGCTTGCCACTCACCATCCTGTTCGTCTCTTCTCTTCTTCCTGTAGACCATCCTGTTCATCTCTTCTCTGTAGACCAAGTGGTCCTTCATCTCTACGGGGTATATGAGTTTTTTCTTTTCTCTCATAAAATCTCTCTCTCATGAGATATCTCTCCTGCTGTCTCTCTTTCCCTCTCCTTCTCCGTGTATCTCCCAGCCTGTGAATCTACATCTCCTTATCTCCAAGTACATAAAAATATGTGAGCATAGACTTTCTTATGGCCAATTTCTGGTAAATTCACCCATTGGTGGTGAAGCATAATATAAGCATTGCTCTAGAGAAGACACATCTGTCCTTTGGAAATATTTTTTCCTCAAAAGATGATGGTGATGAGTTGTAGAGATGAACTTCAATGTGTATGTGTGATAGGGGAGACCAGTCTTCTTTAGGAACTATGGAGGAGCGATTGCTCATCTCAGTTTGACCTGAACGACATGATCAATATTTTCTACAACTGTCTGACTTGAATCCTTTGGCCCAAAGAGTTTGCTGATCTGTAACTAAACATGTTCCTGGGTTGCTTTAGGATGATTACTTCAGATTTTAAAGTTTTTTTTTTTTTTTTAATTTGGCTAAAAGTACATTACCCCACCTGCCCAACTTGATCTTTCAAAGGTGATTGCATATCGCGGGCACAAAGCTGATGTATTTCTGTGCAGGATCTGTGTGTGAGGACAGTGTTCTGAGTGAAGACACAGGCCTGAACAGCTTCACTGGAACATTGCAATCGATGGAGCATGATTTTCTTCATATGAATTCTGCTTATGGGAGCGAGGGCATGGTTGTGATCTAAGTTTTCCTTCCTGATACTTGAGATGCATGTGGCAACACATTTAAAATCCAGTTTAAATCTTACATCTCTATCTTTAGGTTCTGGGTGAATTTGGTGTCAGAACGTGACCTGAGCCTCTCATTTGAAATGTAGCAGATCACAGCATCTTCTTGCTCTGCTTTCTGTCTCTTTCCTACCATTGATGTTCCAGGTATAGTGAAAGAGAATGTCATCTGTCATAAGAACCTCCTCTCTTTTCCCCCAGTCTCCCTGAGTCCGTGCCTTCTGGACTCTCTCCGTGATCTGGTGTCACTGCTTGTGTTTAGGCGGTGGCTCCATGCTGAAGATGAGGGCCTTGGGTCTGTGGTTCAGGTGGAGCTCAGGTGCCTGCTGGTGGCCACGGCCCTCACTGTGATGGATCTCATTAGGGAGAGCTTGCAGGGCAGCAACGCTACAGTCTTGCTCTGGATGGTCCTTGAGGTCAGATTTTACTTAATGCCATGGTACCCACATATATTTATTTATTGGGCATTACTCTTCTACATGGATTCTTTGTTATGCCCTGTATTTCAAGTTGAATAGGGCATCAAGTAAATTGAAAACTGTTTGAGCTTTAAATCTTCCCAAGCTAGGGGATATTCTTATTAGGTTGAGCCATGTGTATTTGCCATAATAATAGCTGGTCAAGCAGAGTCAAGTATTGGCTTTTTTATACAATGCAGCTTTATGTTTTCCCATGAAATTCCTGTGGCATTTTTGTTTCTAGAATTATCTTGAGACTCACCAATAATCATGGATTTGTCTTCCTCAGTATAACCTGACCTCTATCAAGTTGTACGCTGAAGGAAGGTTGACAGCGCTTTTAGGGTATATCTGAAGGGTATGTTTTTCTCTGGTAGAACAGATTTGATAGCTACTGTTTCATTTTGTTACTTGGAGAGAAATGAAAGATAAAGGAGTGCTGAAGACATTCCAAATTTTAGATTTAGATTTGTTTTCACAAATAAAATGGCAAGGACCCAAATGGTACCGCTTCCCAAATTACATTAGGATTTAAAGAGTGAGAATAATTACTTTTTAAAATAATGTGCTATATGCATAATGTTATTAGAATTACCAGGCAATCTTTATCTAAATAATACAAGCCCATGAGTAAATGAATTTTAGAATAGAGTCAACTCTGGAACACAGCTAGTATGCCAGGATTCAACAGTGCAGCACAAACTAGCTCTCATTGCACTGAGGAAATCAGTTGCTTCCAAACCCTGTCCTGTGGACGAAGTACCTTGTGGTAGATTCTGGATAAATGGAAATCATCTGGGAGAGATGCGATTAGTGTTTGCTGAATGGAAACCAGGCACCAGGCGTTTACTTGAGTCACTGTATAAACTCTGTTGTTGTTTAGTCGCTAAGTCATGTCGGACTCTTTGTGACTCCGTGGACTGTAGCCCGCCAGGCTCCTCTGTCCCAGGCAAGAATACTAGAGTGGGTAGCCATTTCTTTCTCCAGGGGATCTACCCGACCAGGGATAGAAGCTGTGTCTCCTACACATGTCTCTTGCATTGCAGGAAGATTCTTTACCACTGAACCACCTAAGAATATGGGTTTACAGGATTCAAGGCAAGACAACTACAAGAAAAGAGCAAAGATTCACAATTTGTGGTCATGGATTTTGCTGGATATGATGAGTCTCATAAAGGCCTAAAACAAAACATTACCTCAAGTCATCTTTGTGTTCTCAGCTTATATCCATAAACCTTAACCAGCATCTGTTCTTGTTGGATTCTGCCAGTCCCCACATTTGGGAACTCCAGGTCGGTGCCAGCCCTGAGGTCAGGAAATGGGTGGAGAGAACTTCATTGGTACAGTTTACACAAAGTGCAGACAGTTCAAACATAATTGTCATCTTCAGTTAGATATGGCATGTGTGTTCAGTCGCTTTAGTTGGGTCCAACTCTTCATGACCCCATGGACTCTAGCCTGCCAGGCTCCTCTGTCCATGGGATTTTCAGGCAAATATACTGAAGTGAGTTGCCATCCCCTCCTCCAGGGGATCTTCCCCAGGGATGGAACTCGAGTCTTCGCAGGCAGATTCTTTACCCACTGAGCCACCGAAGCAGCGCAAACATAGCATTTCCTCCCTTTATGTGGAGGAATCTGAGACCCAGCCTCACTCTGGCCTGCAGGAATTCCAAAGGTGAGACCCTGGCCCTCTTCCCTCCTATACATGATGACCACTTTAACAGGAGCTGGGATGGTCAAGTTCGGCTTGTTTGGTTGTCTTATTTCCTGTCACATCAAAGTCTCATCAATACAAATACTGTACAGATTTTATGAGTGGATTCAAAGACTGAATAAGACATAATGCTATTAATTCTGCTTGTTAAACCTCATCATTTAGTCATTGGTAATGTTTCATGGAATTCAACATTGTCATCCTTTACATGTTAATAACATTAGGGAGATAAGTGGGGCATTACCATAGGCCGCTGTGTGTCTTTGACAGTATACAAAAGATACCACCTTAAAAAATTCAGATACAAGCCTCTCTTAAATGGAGTGCTCTCCAAGTTATTTTTTTTTTCCTGCTATCACCAACCATCTTATTTGCAGATTTACTATTTTCTCATCATTATCTCCTGTGATCTGAGTTATGTAGACTTCAGTTTTTCAGGATACATCCCAAATCAGCACATGCTTCCTGATTGGGAAAGATTGAGCACATTTAAAGGAAAAAAATGAAGCACAACATCCTATTTTTAAAATCTTCTCATGTTTTGAAGAACATCAGATAGAGCAGTGTTTTCTTAAAAGAACATATCCTAGATTGAATTGAGTCAGATCAGAGAGAGGCCCAAACATCATCGTAATAACATAGATGTTGCAACTGCTAGACACTGCTGTCTTTTAAGTGGTCTTTAAATATAAGTGTCTTGTCTAAAGGCAAAAAAAAAATTTACCAACCACCAATTTCCATCTCATTGCCAAGAAAATAAAATGAGGCGACTATGGTGTGAAGCAGAAAAGTAGTAGGGAGCCTCGTAGCTGCCTTGGACAGCACGTTAGCAGTGAACACATATTAATTAACAGATGCCTCTTTTGTACCCACCAACCTAGTCTAAAATTTTGTTGCCAAATTCATGTATTTTTAAAATCAACAGAATCCTAGGAGTGTTTGCTTTCTATATAAAAGAAAGAAAAAAGTAAATCCCAATGGATATTTTTTTAACTCCAAGTGAATGGGTGGAATAAAACTCTTGCTTAAAAGCAAAGGTTTTTGGAAGGGTGAGTTGTCTGGACTTGTGAGCTGTTGTTAAAATCCATTTCCAGAAGCAAATGGACTGTTTATTTTTCCCGTCTCACACTTTTCTCTACATAACGGCGATCTTGTTAATATTTATAAACTCTTCGGGTTTAAAAGTGCTGGCCATTCTTTCTCATTCTCAGTGCCCCCCTCCCTCTGCTGGATCAGGCATATGAGCTTCCTCTGATGTGGCATTCCTTTCCAACACTTTAATTTAGGAAGTAGCTGAGAAAGTCTGACCTTGGGTGTTGTCACTCTTGGAGTTTAAATCCTGGACTTGCTGGGTCAGTATCCCACCAGATAAGATTCCTGATCATGTTCAGGACTCATGTGTATAAAATCAGGGTTATAACTTCCATCTCGTAGAATTTCTGTGAGATTGAAAGGCTATAGTTGCTTACAGTGAACTGGTTCCAAGGGTAGGCTCAAAAAATGATGACCCTCCCTTCATGTTCCTTCTATTTGTTGGGTCGGTGTCTGCTTCCCTCTGAAAGCCTAGTCTGGGGCTGTGGCTTCCCTCAGAACTGGTCACGGGGCATGAGCTGAGCCCTGGCCAGGGCCCTGCAGAACTAGGTTTCCCAGAGGCACAGGGCCTGGGGGTGCAACACAGCTTTCTGGCGATATTTGGAGTAATCAACTCTCTAAATCTCTCCTGGTCTCTGGCTCCAAAGCTTACAGGAGTCCTGCAGGTCACTGTGATGCACCTGGCGTAGTGTGGGGACCCCTGCTACCCAAGATTCCCTCCCTCAGACCTGCCTCACTCCTTCATCTCTGGCTCCTTTTTCTCTCCAGGTAGGTCATGTAAGTTACCATCAGACTAAGAACATAGTTAAATCCGTGCTCTGTTTTGCAGTAAGGGGCCCAGTGCGTCCAGTTCGAGAAACTGCCTGTCCCAGGGCTTACCTCCTGATGACACCCCGCCAAGCACCTTGACGCTGTCACCATCGCTGAGCAGCCTCAGGGGACCACATTCAACATGGAACTGGCTACAGAGCCATGGTCTTCCCTTTTCCACCGGGCTTGAACATCTCCTGGAGGGAGATATAAAGTGCAGATGACCTCCTGAGATCCATCCTTGCCATGTGGTTATATAAATATCCACTCCTACTAATTCTATGCCCAGAATTGATTTCAGAATTCCCAATATCAGCTAAAAACTTGAGGACTTCCATTTCTGTGTTGAATATTTTACCACTTGTGGGCCTAATTTAGTCATCTCTACAAACACAAATTTCCAGTGCTGTCAGCATGAAGTCCGAACAAGGACTGGAGAAGGCCCTTAATAATTTTAGTTTCAATGGCAGTATATCTTTCTAGTCCCCCTCTCAAGGGAGCACAGTCTCCCTAGATTTTTCTTTTCATGTTTCTGAAGAGAGCAGTATAGTTAAAAGCTCTTTTCAGGTAGGTCTTCATTTAAATCTAATATTAATATGAAAACCTATTGTCCATCATTCTGTTCTACTAGGCATTTCAAGTCTACAAAAATAATTGCCCCCTTTTATTATTTTTTCTTTTTCTTTTTAAAATTTATTTATTTTTTGGAGGCTAATGACTTTACAAGATTGTAGTGGTTTTATAATAGAGATATGATGGGCAGTGAAATCTACTGATGAAAAAAAGATAAAGGAAAATAAAATGCTTATGAAGGAAAAAAAGTTGTCTCCTAGAAAAGACAAAAGATTAAAAGGTCAAAGGGGACAATCTCCTGTGATTAAGTAAAAATAGTTGCCAAATCTATGACAATTGGAAAAGTTTCAGTGCAAGTATTAGTTATAGGTAAAAAATAAAATAAAATCTCTGGTCCTTTGAGTTCCTTTTTTCCTTTGTAACTGTTTCTGCTATTTTATAACATCATCCATGAAATGACCCACAGGGAGAACATTCCAGAACAAAATGCTGCCTGCCTTTATGTTTGAACTGGGACCTGAACATTTGGCCAGAGGAGAAGTATGTGCTTGAGCTTGACTTTCCTAATGATAATTACAGACCACAGCAATCGAACAAGTCAAAAACAGCTTCCCTTTGCAAGAAGGCACGTGCCCTTGAGCGCAAAGATCTGACCTTGCCTCTGATTCAGCCCATGTGCCTGTGGCTACCTTCTAGCATGTGTCAAGACGCAGGAAACCTCAGCCCAGTCCTCGTATAGGTAGATTCTGATAAATATCCAGACTTACACTGTAGCTACACGTCATATTGGAATACCAGATGATCATGGTTCTGGTGGTTGTAGACTGACTTTCGGTCTTTAGGTGGAATTTACCCAGAAGTTTCTACAACTGCAGGGAGAACAGTCTGGAGCCAGGTTTTCTGAGTTGATAGAAAGGTTGAATAAAAACAGCTCTTGCCACTAGAAGTGTAGAGGACCGATCCTAGAGCACACTGCCTCAGAACTCGTGGGAAAACTGACACAGTGCACACCAGCCTGTCATGTTCACGAACCACACTCGTTCAGCACCGGCCAGCCTCTTTCAACCTGTCAGAACTCTTAAGATTCTCTTTTACCATGTGTTGGGTATGTCTGATTTTCTGTCTAGTTCAGTGTAGGGAAATCTGTCAAAAAAGCAGACATGGAGGGTTGGCTCTGCAGGTGTGATTTCACTGATACAGGAACATCCTCCTGGGACTGGATGATCCATCCCCTGGGGCCCTTCCTCTGCATCTCCACATAAGGTACCTCCAGGCTGCACCCAGGGGAGGCTTGGCTTTTCTGCAGCCCCCAGTAGTGTTTGGAGGCCTGGCATTTGACGCTTTCATGAGTGTAGTCTCTGGATTGGTTTTCGTTGGGCATGACTAGTGCTTCTTGTTACAGGACCCAGTGAAGGGAGGTGAAAGAATGTGAAACTGCTAGCCCATGCAGTGAGACAACCAGTAGCTGGGTCTACTTAGTGGGGCCAGGAAGAGCGGTGCAATTTGCATAAAGTTTACTATTATTATTATTACATTATTATCATCATTTAATGACCAGACATATGTTTTAATACTCAAGTGCATTGTTCTGACAACAGGCAGGTTGCCAAAGTCTCCGCAAGTGAGATCTCAGCCCCTGAACGTGGTTCCAGCTCCAACAGCCCTGTCCAACCCCTCTCACACCCCAGGCAAGGAGCCTCAGGGAGACAGTGCTGTCCAACCCCTCTCAGCCCCCAGGCCAGAGGGCCCCAGGGGGGCAGTCTGGATGGGTGGGAGGACACCCTTACCCTGTGTGACTCTGAGTAGATCTTGATTATCTCTGACATTCCTGGTAGGGAGATGAATTTGCTGATTACTAATGACACCTTACCTTTGTGAATCAGAAACTATGCACTTTGTTGACCTAATGCACATCTCAGTACATTTTTAGAAGAGGTCCAGATTTATAATTGGAGTTAATACTTTGATTTCCAGACAGCAGCACTGCATGGACCTCAGTCTTGTGTCCATTCCTTCTAATCTGAAGTTGTCCTCAGCTAAGAGAAAAATAAAATATCTGACTTTTTTTTTTAAGAATTCTTTTGTTAGTAAAAATCCAAATAAGGCACTTTTTTTCTTCCTCCAAAATCAAAGCACACTTAAAAAACTTTCTAAGAGGAACTAAAAAGCCTCTTGATGAAAGTGAATTAGGAGAGTGAAAAAGTTGGCTTAAAGCTCAACATTCAGAAAACTAAGATCATGGCACCTGGTCCCATCACTTCATGGGAAATAGATAGGGAAACAGTGGAAACGGTGTCAGACTTCATTTTTTTGGGCTCCAAAATCACTGCAGATGGTGATTGCAGCCATGAAATTAAAAGACGCTTACTCCTTGGAAGGAAAGTTATGACCAACCTAGATAGCATATTCAAAAGCAGAGACATTACTTTGCCAACAAAGGTCCGTCTAGTCAAGGCTATGGTTTTTCCAGTAGTCATGTATGGTTGTGAGAGTTGGACTGTGAAGAAAGCTGAGCACTGAAGAATTGATGCTTTTGAAGTGTGGTGTTGGAGAAGACTGTTGAGAGTCCCTTGGACTGCAAGGAGATCCAACTAGTCCATTCTAAAGGAGATCAGCCCTGGGATTTCTTTGGAAGGAATGATGCTAAAGCTGAAACTCCAGTTCTTTGGTCACCTCATGCGAAGAGTTGACTCATTGGAAAAGACTCTGATGCTGGGAGGGATTGGGGGCAGGAGGAGAAGGGGATGACAGAGGATGAGATGGCTGGATGGCATCACGGACTCGATGGACATGAGTTTGAGTGAACTCCGGGAGTTGGTGATGGACAGGGAGGCCTGGTGTGTTGCAATTCATGGGGTTGCAAAGAGTTGGACACGATTGAGTGACTGAACTGAAGGTGACTGTGTTTACCAAAAAAAGAGTTTAACTGCTTTCTAAATTCAATTTGGTGGACCTTGTAATAATACATATAACCAGGAATCTTGATAACTGATATTATCTAGAAAATGATATATCCAAATGTTATGCACTTTCACTTTTTTGGTTTCAAATTAAAGAGAGAAAGATGAATTGCTCATTTGCAAAAGTATGAGTCACAGAAGGGCTACACTGTGCAAAAATATACAGTAAAAATAGCTATAGATGTAGAGTTTATTTTCAATATCTGCAAAGAAAATGAGATGTAGGTGTTTCTAAGCTGAGTACCACAAAACTAAAATGTCTTTGAATATACTGATGGTTTAATTATAGACAGACAAAAATCTACAATTCTAATCCTCAGATGAGATTTCTTTAAAAATGTTCAGAGTTTTATAGGCAATGAAAATGAAGCTATGTTGTCTTTCTGAAGAGTATGGCCTGGTGGTTTGCCCCGTTGGGATTTGAAATCACTGGTGTTTAGTGGGCTTTATATGTGGCCTGAGAGAGGCAGCACAAACAGGTGAGGAAACTCTGGCATCAGGCAGTCTGAGTGTATTTTGTTGTTCCTGTGTTTTCTTAAGGAGCTTGTTTGCAGTGTCAGGAAGGAAGGTGTTTTATGTACCTTTCTAGGTTCTTCTGCCTGACCTAAGAATTCAGTTGACATGAGAGATTCACAGGAGAAAATCAACAAAAGTTTAATCACATGTGTCTGTGGGTGAGACCCAGGGAAACTGCTTCTTTCATCAAGAGGGATAAAGCCCTCAGCTTAAATGCCATCTTCAGCTCAAGACACAAGGAGATGTTGCTGGTATTAGTACGGGATTTCAAAGAGGAGGAAGGTAATGCGCATGGAGATAAAAGCAAAGGTTTAGTGAACATGTGTTTGCTGGGCCAAGGACAAACCAGAGGTCACAGAGTGGACTCTGATCTCGGGGCCTAGCCCAGCCTCCCTGCCACACACAGCCTGTATGCTTAGCAGGTGTCTTTGGTGATGCCGCTATTTCTGGACGCCCTTCCTCTAAAGTCTCTTAGGCAGTTAAGGGAGAAGTACATAGAAAAACTTTCTGAGTCTTCTCTTTCTTAAAATAAATCAGCCTAAATCAATCCTCATGCCAAAGAGGAACATTTTGGAGTGGCAAGTTTTGCTCCCCTACAGTTGTTGTTGCTTTACATTTTTTATTTTTTTTAATCATTGAGACATTTTATTACAAAAATTCATAGGGATATGGACACTTCAGCAGCATAAGTAACCAATATAATGGACTTGAAATATTAGAGGACTCTGCACAAACATAGAATACACATTCTTTTCAATTTGGCAAAACTAATACAATTATGTAAAGTTTAAAAATAAAAAAAAATTAAAAAAAAAATTGGCCATATACTACTAGAGAAAGCAAGTGCTTAATCTCATTAGTAGTTAGGGAATATATATTGAATTCACAATGAATTTATTACACATCAGAATATCCAAAATAAAAAAAAGTACAGACAATACCTCATGCTGAAAAGAATGTGGAACAACTGGAAAGTACTGCCTCTGAAAGTGTAGATTGGTGAAACTACTTTAGAAAAGTTTTTGGCTGAATCTACAAGATTGAACATAGATACATACCAGGATTCAGATGTTCTATTCCTAGACCAGTACCCCAGAGAAATGAACACATATTCACCAAAAGATAGCAAGAATCTTAACAGCAACTATCTACAATGGCCAAACTTTGGAAATGACTCAAATGCTTGTCAGCATTAAATGGATAAATAAATTTTTATACACATATAATGAAATATGATAGAGTAACAAGATAGACTAACTACCACCATGTTCAACACTGCAGTAAATCTCAATAAAATACAATGTTTATTGAAAAGATCTAAACAAAAGATTCTGAATCTGATATTGATTCTTATACTACATCATTTTGAACAAAACTAATCTACCATTATTAGTTTTTTTTTTAGGGCTGCCATAACAAAGGACCACAAACTGAATATCTAAAACAATAGACATTCATTTTCTCATAGTTACAGAGACTAGAAATAAAAGTTGGCAGATTGATTTCTTCTAAGACCTCTCTCTTTTGGTTTCTAGACCATCTTATCCTTGTGTTTTCACATTGTCTTCCCTTTGAACCTATCTGTGTCCTAATCTCCTCGTCTTATAATTAAAAAAATCTTTAGAACACTTTTAGTTTCAGAAGAATTGAGAGGAAGGTACAGATATTTCCTATATACCCCTACACGTGCAGATCATCCCCCGTTATCAATGTCCCACATGGGATGGTGCTCTGTCACAACCGATGAACCTGTGTTGACAAGTCACCATCACCCAGAGTTCATGGTCTACAGTGGGGCCCACTCTTGCTGCTGTACATCCTGTGGGTTTGGAGAAATGTATGATGACATGTATCCACCATTGTGGTGTCATGCAGAGTATTTCCACTGCCCTAAAAATGCCCTCTATCTGTTCATTTCTCCTCCCTCGCCCCAGGCAACCACTGATCTTTTCAATGTCTGCGTAGTTTTGCCTTTTACAGAATGTCATAGTGCTGCTATCATTGCCTTTTCAAACTGGACAGTTTCATTTAGTAATATGCATTTAAGGTTCCTGCATGTCTTTTTGTGGCTTTGTAGCTCATTTATTTTTTAGCACTGAATGGTATTCCATTGTCTGTATATACCACAGTTTTTTTTTTTTTTTTTTTTTTTTTTTTATTCATTCATTTACCCACTGAAGGACATCTTGTTGCTACCAAGTTCAGGCAATTATTACAAATATAGCTTCTATAGACATCCATGTGCAGGTTTTTGTGTGGACATACATTTTCAACTCCTTTGGGTGAACACCAAGCAGCATGCTTGTTGGGTCATATTGTAAGAGTACAGTTGTCCCTCCCTTGTCTGTGGACGGGGAGTCTGTTCCCCAGCAGGTGCCTGAAACCATGGATAGCATCAAACCCTGTAAAAACTGTGTTTATTCATACCTAACTGTGGTAAGTTTAATTCTTAAATTAGGCATAGTAAGAGATTAACCCCAGCAGGTAATAATAAAACAGAATGATAATAATAATATGCTGAATTAAAATTTATGTGAACATGGGCTGTCTTTCTCAAAATATGTATTGTCCTGTACTCAACCTTCTTGCGATACTGTGAGGGGTTGTAATGCCTTTGTGATGAGATGAAGTGAGCTGACTGTCAGAGGCATTGGGATGCTGTGCTAGGTCGCTGTTGACCTCACAATGGGCCAGGAAGATCACAGCTCTGGGTGATCCTGGGCTGTGGAGCCATGGCGGTGGTGATGATTGGACATCAGGAGAAGTTGATGGAGGAGGTTGGAGACCCCGGGCAGGGAGGAGAAGGATGGTGACAGGAGAAGTTGATGGAGGAGGTTGGAGACCCCCGGCAGGGAGGAGAAGGATGGTGAGAGATTTCGTCACTCTACCCGGAATGGTGCTCAGTTGGAACCTTAGTAGCATTTATTTCTGGAATCTTGCACTTAGTACTTTCAGACTGTGGTTGACCACAGGTAACTGAAACTTCAGAAAGTGAAACCGTGGATATGGTGGAGCTGTATGTTGTAAGAAGGTGCCTGACTCTCTTCACAAATGTCTGAAGAGCTTGTTTTAAGTTCTGGTTTGCATTTCCTGGCTGGACACCTGCTGGCAATCACCATTCCTTCCTGCCGCTTCGTACTGTGACTATCATGTGGGAATCGTCTCTGAGAAACATGCTTTTCTGGTCTATATGAGGATCGTGTGTGCTAATTATCCTACAGATATTATTTACTGCAATGAATAATGGTTATTCAATAGTCAGCATTTATAATATGCCAAGAAATTTGCATACTCACTCTATCACAATAGTGATAAGAACAATATCATTTCAAAGTTGAATAAGCTGAGGACATTTGATTAAGTACAGAGCCACAAATTAATGAACAGAAAAGGCTCAATTTTAAACAAGATCTGTTTAACCCCCCAGACTGGGTTTTCCACTGCTTTCCTGGCCTTATTATTGTTAGTTCTCTTCTTCATGTGATCTGTTTCTAAAAGACTGACCTCTGGGATTCTGTTGTTGCTTTGATGCTAAACCTGAATTAAGGTGATAATGGTTTCCATCAGTTTGCTCATTATCATATGCAGTAAGCTCTCTGAATGGAACAGAATAAAAAAAAATGAGTGCAGAGAAAACAAGAATCTAGAAAGGGATCATGTATCATAAATGACTGTAAAACAACTGTGAAGTAAAGTGAAGTGAGGTCTCTCAGTCGTGTCCGACTCTTTGTGAGCCCATGGACTGTAGCCCACCAGGCTCCTCGGTCCATCAGATTTTCCAGACATGAATACTGGAGTGGGGTGCCATTTCCTTCTTCAGGGGATCTTCCTGACCCAGGGATCGAACCCAGGTCTCCTGCACTGTAGCCAGATGCTTTACCGTCTGAGCTACCGGGAAAGCCCGAACCCAGACGTTATTTTTTTGTGGGAGAATGTGTTATTATTTTTATGGTACTAACCTAGTCTATGTAGGAGGGAATTCCCTTTTCCTGCTTGGCCATTGTACCTCACCACATATCACCTTTCATCATTCTTTTCTTACTTGAGAGCCACACTCACTGTGTGTGTATGTGCACCCAGTCATGTCCACATCTTTGAAGTCCCATGGACTGTAACCCACCAGGCTCTTCCATCCATGGAATTTCCCAGGCAAAAATACTGGAGTGGGTTTTCACTTCCTACTCCAAGGGATCTTCCTAACGCAGGGATGGGACCTGTGTCTCTTGCATCTCCTGCATTGGCAGGCAGACTCTTTACCACTACACCACCTGGGAATCCATACTCACTGGATTGGGCAGAAAGCACAGCCACAATTGTGGGTTTTTGGGCCACAACAGCCCCTATCTCCAGAAGTAGTCATGATGCAGAGATGAGACCCATCTTAAGAGGGTGGAGCACACAGATGGAAGTCAGATGAAGCAGCAGGAAGATCTGTCTGTAGGTGGGAGTTACCCTACTTAGGGTAAGATATCAATCCTTTAAGTCAGGGGTAACGATAAGAACAAGCTATGACTTAAGTCTTGTGATGACCTGCTCTTTTTCAAACTGGATGTCATCTTGGCCATGACGAATCAAAGGCAGAATTCCTTTCTCCTTTCTTCAGTAAAAGAGCCGTAAACAGCAACAGTAGAGCAGAGTGAAGTGCTTTCAGTTCCAGACTATCAAGCTCATGATATAGAAATTCCTCCTTTTTCAGGTTGCAATTAGTTACAGATAATGTAATAGAGGCAAACCCCCTTCATATCACCAGAGGAGGACATAGAGGGCGGAGCTCAAAGCATACACACATCTGCTCATCTTCAATGTGGTAATCAAGAGGGATTTCTTATTTATTTAGACATGATTCCTATTGCAAACCCACTAGGTTGTTAAAGATGCTAACCGTCTGGTCATTTACACTATGAGTCTCTGACTGGAACAAATATTTACAAAATACATTACAGAGGAGTACATATTCAGTAGACACTCTTGAGTAGGGGCTCAGTGATGGTTGAATCACTCTTTCATCCCTTGTTGGTAATACAGAAGAGAAAAGGACATCCGCCTAAAAGGCAAGAACTTATTTAACAACTGGTTGGAGCAAGTAAGGTCTATTTCTTTTCTTCCTTAAAAAAGGAAAAGGAAAAACAATGGTGTGAAGGAGTGAGCCAGGGGAGCGATCTTTCTTTGCTGTGCAGAAGCTCAAGATTCAGATGCATCGGCTTCTGTGCCATGGAAACCCCCTGGGTCTTCACTGTAGAAAAGACTCCGGCATCAGCAAGCCCCAATTAAGAGGATTTATTTCTTATTTACACTTTCCTTTGGTTTTATATGTTCACGTTTGGATTTTCTCAGTGATGAAATGTTGCAACGGAGACTATTTATAAAAGCGCTCAACGCAGCTTTGCCTGGAGAAGCCTGAAAATACTCCTAGGGGCCGGCAGCTGATGTTCCCCGTGTTTCTTTGAACTAAACCTGATATCTGTTTTGTTCTTGACATTTATAACCTGCATAATGTCCCTTCTCTGGAACTGTATTAGGTTTAGGACTGTGAATAAGGAAATAAGGACAAGTAGATAAATGAGCTTCATTGAATGTTCATCCTGGTGAACTTTGTCTTTCAAAGCAGCAATGCTTCTTTGGGCAATACAGGCTTCCAAGACATTTGAATCTTTCTGTACAAATTATCCTGTGAGTGAGTTTGACTTAGTTGCACTTGAATTTTCTAAAACTAAAAATGATATGTATGTGAAAACATCAGTCAACCCTAAAGTACTGTAAAAATGTAAGGGATACAGAAGTAATGTTAGATACCCCGTGAGGCTGGAATACTTTCAAATAAAAATATTAACCAGGCCAATTAGCATATATTTGCCACTGCTGGGAATTAGTTGAAACATAGGACTTCAGTTACTTCCTGAAAAAGGGTTTTAACGTTTTACAGGGTTAAAAAAGCTTTGAAATGAGCATCAAATCTCTGATAGTGAATTTGTTTATAAGTATCAGTGTTAACCATCAGATATTAGTTTAAAAATAATCCTTATCTTTCGTCTAAACCTTTATCAATGTGTTCTAAATATTTAGATGTAGTATAATGTTGTATAACGATTGTTTAAAAACTCACCAAAAAATGGATTTCTCCAAAATCTTGTAAAAATTAATCATGTATTCCTTTTCCCATATCTTGTTCCATTTTGCAGCCATCCCTTAAGGTAGATAGTGTCTGAATTTTGAGCATTAGATGTTGAGTAGAGTTACCCACTCTATAGCAGACATAGCCTGCATAAAGAGACTGATATTTCCTTAGGAAAATCACAATGAGAGCTTTTAGTTCCAAAGAGTGATTCTATAAAATTGGTAGAGTTGAATAGAAAGCTCTTCTCTGTCACTCCAGGTTTACCAGATCGAGGTATAGATCACTCCTGTCAAGATTAGCAAGTCAATAGAAGTAAGAGAAGAAGAACTTGCATGTAACCTTCCACTCAGGGAATTCCCAGGATGACCTTACTAGCAGAGAGCGGTGTGCATATGTACCGTTATGACTCTTTGCACAGCTGCCCTGGGTGGGTTCTGGGCTAAGTCCTTTGTGTGTGTTGTCTCATATGACATAGAATGTATGTTAGGCCTTCTGGAGAAATTCTGAGTGCTCCAAGGGGCTAAGGGATCTCCCATATGAATCTACTGAAAGGGATTAGGAAGAAGCAAAGTCAACATTTATGAAAAAATAATCAAAAGAATGAAAGAACTAAAGGCCCTGCACAGTATTAATATTATCAAAATGACTCAGGGCTTCTTACTTGGAGAAATGGACTCCCAACCAGTGTGCCTTAGCTTGGCAAATCCTCATCTGGATTATCCGTTCATAATTGTTGTTTTTCTGTCACTAAGTCAGATCCAACTCTTTGCTACCCCACCCATGGACTGCAGCACTCCAGGCTTCCCTGTCCTTCACTATCTCCCAGAGTAAGCTCAAACTCATGTCCATTGGGTCAGAGATGATCTATTCCTGATAGCAGATGAGAATATTAATTATCATCAGTAATCTAATAATGTGATGGTAATTGCATAATAATGAAAATGTATTATATATTTAGTCCATACTCATATTTATTCATACCTCAATAATATGTATGCTTATATATATATATGATTATATATAAATAAACATAAAAATAATAGGTAAATATATATATATATATATATATATATATAGAGAGAGAGAGAGAGAGAGAGAGAGAGAGAGAGAGAGAGAGAGAGGCTTCCTTGGTGGCTCAATAGTAAAGAATCTGCCTGCGATGCAGGAGAGGCAGTTTGATCCCTGGGTCAAAAAGATTTCCTGGAGGAGGCCATGGCAACCCCCTCCAGTATTCTTGCCTAGAGAACGCCATGAACTGAGGAGCCTAGTGGGCTACAGTCCACAGGGTCGCAGAGTCAGATGTGACTGAAACGGCTTGAGCACATGGCACACACACACAGACACACACACACAATATTATTAGTACAGCTGATAGTAGACTTGAATATTAACTTTGCACTGCCATCCAGTAGGGAGGTAAATTAGCATTTGCTGTTGTGAAACCAAAACTTTAACTCTCCTGTTTGCCCATGTTCGTATGGCAACCGTGTTATCCAGGGGAGCCCTTTGCCGTGATGTAGACAGTTTGTTTGAGGACTGGAGAAACTGTTGAGTGTGTCAAAACTAAGCTTACACTTCCCTTCCTTGAGACTCATAGATCTGTTGCCTAGGAGACCATATGGTTCCCCATTTCCTTTACTCTTGGACTCCCTTTTCTGTGTATGCATGTGTGTGTATCACATGTACTAAGCACACACACAGAATGTCTCAAAAGCAAATCCTCTAAAACAGTGTGATTTAGGGCATGTGCTTTGATGCATGTTTAGGATTAACTGATGAAAGGAAAACAACCTATGCTTACGATTCTTTAAAGATGCGTTATGTTTCAGGAAAGCACTTGTTCGGACATTTGGGATTTTTATTTGTTTTTTAACTGACCATGTGTTTCTTTTTTTAGTTAAGTATCATTGATTTCCAATGTTATGTTAGTTTCAAGTGTAAAACAATCTGATTAAGTTATTATTACTATATGTTTGTATGTGTGTTATATATGTGGGTGTGTATAAAATCTTTTTCAGATTCTTTGGAGTTTGGGATTAACATGTACACACAGTTATATATATATATATAACATGTATATATATATATATAATATATATTCTTTATATGTTTATATATAAAATAGATAATAAGTATATAGTATACCTACTCTATACTGTGTACCAGTACTCTTGCCTGGAAAATCCCATGGACAGAGGAGCCTGGTAGGCTTCAGTCCATGGGGTCGCGAAGAGTCAGACACGACTGAGTGACTTTACTTTCACTTTCCACTTTCGTGCAATGGAGAAGGAAATGGCAACCCACTCCAGTGTTCTTGCCTGGAGAATCCCAGGGACAGCAGAGCCTGGTGGGCTGCCGTCTATGGGGTTGCACAGAGTCGGACACGACTGAAGCGACTTAGCAGCTTAGCAGCAGCACAGATATACAGTACTACTCAATTGTTACTCAATATTCTATAATAACTTGTATGGGAAAAGAACCTGAAAAAGAATAGATACAAGTATGTGTATAATTAAATCACCTTGCCATACACCTGAAACTAACGCAACATTGTAAATCGAATATGAAAGAAAGTGAAAGTCGCTCAGTCATGTACAACTCTGCGACCCCATGGACTATGCAGTCTATGGAATTCTCTAGGCCAGAATACCGGAGTGGATAGTCTTTCCCTTCTGCAGTGGATCGTCCCGACCCAGGAATCAAACCAGGGTCTCCTGCACTACAAGCAGATTCTTTACCAACTGAGCTATACAGACTATACTCCAATATAAAATAAAAATTGAAAAAAATGAATAATGAGGACCTACTAGATAGGATAGGGAACTATACTCAATATTCTATAATCACCTATAAGGGGAAGCAATCTGGACATTCGTTGTATTTCTCCTACTGATGTGAATAGTGAGGCGTCCGGGTGGATGTACCGGGTCATGTACCCTGATGGACTGTCTCTGGGAAGAGCCCTGCACTTCACTCTCTCTCTTCACCCTTCCCCACATCAGGAGAAGGCATCTCAGTTCCTGAGGACACGCTCTCACTTACTGTACTAGACCCAGTTCTCTGGTTTTATCCACCTGCTGAGTCAATTAATCTTAATTGTTTCTCTCCCTGCCTTGCCCCCTGCTCCTGGGACATGCCCTGTTTTCAGTGTGGGTTAGCACTCTTTAGTACTACAGACACCTAGGCTAAGACAGGATGTTTGACTCTACCTTGTTAGTGGCCCCATTTCCACGTGGTGCTCACTATGAATATGTAGTCTGCAGCATCACGATGAAGTTCTAATCTAAACAAAAGGCTGTCAGTGTGCCTCAGACTGGAGTGGATTATACAGAACACAGACAATTCACCACCGATGTAGAAGCCAGTCACATCTCCTCTGCGGATAAGCTGAGGATAAGCTAGATTTATATTGACAAATCACTGCTAGCTTGCAAAGTGCTGTCACTTCTGGGTAACTTTGTGAAAGTGTTGTTACTACCTCATTTTAAAGATTAAGAGAATCAGAAAGTAGATGATTTGTGGCAGCTGCAGGATTAGATATGGGTAAAAGCATAGAATCAAAACCTAAATCATCCAGTAATTCTAAAAGAATACTCTGTATTTCTACAACCGTTCTGAAAATGTTTCTTGAGATGAAAGACACGTTACTGAGTGTAATGTGTGACGTTTCAAAGTAAAATTAGAAGCAGATTAAGTCATTCTTCTATGACTCTGTTTGTGTGGTTTTGCCCCTTCAGATGGGCTTCCTGGTTGGCTCAGTGGTAAAGAATCTGCCTGCCAACTGGAGCTGCAGGAGACGTGGGTCTGATCCCTGGGTGGGGATGATCCCCTGGAGGAGGACATGACAACCCACTCCAGTATCTTGCCTGGAGAATCCCATGGAGAGAGGAGCCTGGTGAGCCACAGTCCATGGTGTAACAAAGAATCGGACAGGACTGAGCATGCACGCATGCATGCCCCCTCAGATATAAGAATCATGACTTTTATCATGTAACTACCACTCCGTTTAAATAATTTCTGGTTAGCGATAATCCTTGAAGGTTTTATTTAACTAGGGTCTTTATACAGAAGTTGAGAACAGTGCAGTCGACACCACAAATCCACAGAAACATGGCAGGGTCCTTCCAAAAGGGTCCCTGGGACCATTCATGTTCAGTTCTAATCACAACTCTGCTTCCTATTCCCTGAGCTCCAGACTTGCCTGATACTTTTTTAAAAAGGATCAGAATCATTCTCCAGGAATAGCATCACAATAAACTGAACTATCTAAGGTAACTGCTACTGCTACTGCTAAGTCACTTCAGTCGTGTCTGACTCTGTGCGACCCCATAGATGGCAGCCCTCCAGGCTCCCCCGTCCCTGGGATTCTCCAGGCAAGAACACTGGAGTTGGTTGCCATTTCCTTCTCCAATGCATGAAAATGGAAAGTGAAAGTGAAGTCGCTCAGTCGTGTCTGAGTCTTAGCGACCCCATGGACTGCAGCCTACCAGGCTCCTCTGCCTACGGCATTTGCCAGGCAAGAGTACTGGAGTGGGGTGCCATTGCCTTCTCCAATCTAAGGTAACAGCACTGGGTAATTATTCAAAAATTAGTAGTCATATTATCATATTTCAGTTACTGCTAATTTAAAATTTCAGGAAGGTTTTGAAAGCAACTACAAGTTTTTCCTTCTTAAGGCATTTATGGAAATGACTTGTAGGGTGCCTCTGGCAATGAGCTTTGTCCCAGGGCTTTGCTGATCATCTGTCAGTGAATGTCCTAGTCATTTGAGCTAGTACCTACTTCCTGGAATTTGAGGTTCAAGTGCTTGTTATTAAGAGTGATAGCATCTGTAAATTCTGAGTGTGTAAATTATGAGATATTTTTATGGTACTGTTGAGGGTGCTGTTCTTTTCTTGACCCACGATGCCCTATTTAATGTTGGTTATTGACCATCACTGTTTACTAAGTCAAGAGTGGCTGCCCTGGTTTTCCTGTCTGTAATCTGTCTTCTCTATGTCTGTGTTATTCATTCTGTGTCTCATTAAAGCATTGCTGTCCTACCAACATGAAGTAAAACTTTGGTGGTGTTTACTTAGAGGGTCCCTCCCGAACACTTACACTACAGACAATTGAACAGAGATATGGGTGGCATGACACTTTTTAGAATTATACCTAACATCTCCTTGGCCATGTCACATGCACTGCCTGGAATCTGTAGTCTTGTATTTTATAAAAGTCTAAAGACAATTCTAGAAAAATAAGGGTATAAGCCAAAGTATCTTTTCAGTTGGCACTGATTAGCTGGCTTTAAAATTATACCTAATTTTTATTGTTGTTTTTCTGTCATTCCTAAATCAGTTCTCATCTGTAATTCTCATTCCTCAGATAGGAACCCCTGAAGTCCCAGCATGATAAATAAGTGTTTGCATATTTTATACCCCTCTGTTTAATATTTTTATTTGTAATTGAATGCAATGAAGAAACATTTTTATTTATATCCTGTTCCCCTTACTCCATTATCAAAAAAACATTCAGAACCTTTAAGTACCATTGTAGATAACATTTTTTGACGAAAAAAAAAAAAAAAACATATTGGTCCCTTCCTCAGTATTGTCCTACTTAAAATCTTGATTCCTTTCAAGATTTTATACTGGGTCTGGTTTAATCTTTGTTTTTTTCTCTGATTAATTTTTCAACTCTCCCTTTACTGCTTTAGTTATGTCTCCTCCAAATTAGAAAAATAATGAGATTCTCGTCTATATTGAGAATAGTGAGGGGATGACTTCACAGCCTGCTTGGTCAATTCTGTTTGTGCTATTTTAACCCTTTCCTCCTGCTTCTGTTTATTGTATATCCAGACTCTTCCAGTGCTTGATGAGTTGTCCTTGACGATATCCCAAATTTATATCTTGTATTCATTTTGTATTTCTTGCATGAATAGATATCTTCCTAGGGATAATGACACCTTTATTTATGAAATGTTTTAAAGTTATTCAAGTATTTGATTTATGCAAGCATATCATCCTGAATGGCATTATTTGACTCCTGTATTTATTTATATGATTTGTGTGTATTTCTCTACTGATCTTTCCAAATGAAGTCTGGATTAAATAGCATTATGCTGCTCTGATCTTACTCACTGTCCTTCTTTGGCCTGAAGCGATCTGGCCTCATACACTCAACTGCTGTAGCTCACGCAGGAGCGCAAGGCTCAAATGGCATTGTCACTCTAACACCCTCCCCTTCACAAATGCCACAGGTACAGAAGAAAGTAAGAACAATAGCTGTATGTTAGGCAGCTCAGTGGAGGTGGCTGTTGATGAGATTCAAGCAATGATAAAACAAATCTATTCTTTTTTTTAAAGTTTCTGTATGGGAGTTTATGGCATAGCATACAGATAATAATACCAATTAAAACATTAATATCACTGCATTGGTATTAAAGGAAGAGCAGTGTCATGAGACGATGTTATGTAGCAGTGCACGAAGAAGGACTATAAAAAGCAATTGAATGCCCTTGTAAGAACCTAAAAGCAAGAAAAAAAGGCTTATAAATGAATCCTTGGTCTCCCCTTGGTATAGATGAGAAAGAAGGATTCAGAGTGAAGTAAAAGTAACTTTTTTTTTCAACAGAATCATAAAAACTGATTGAGGAAGCAACCCAACAGAATTCTTTATCCAAGAACACAGAGCGTCTTTGTGCTGGGCTGCCCAGGCCTCCCAGGAATAGCGCTGCATGAGTGAACCTACTATGCCAGAAACAAGGAGCTGTTGGGGTTTTGTGTTAATTTCTCACCAGAAAGTATCAGTCATCTTTGAAGGGAGGGCTTCAAGCTTTTAAAACCAGCTATGGTTTGGGCATTTATCAACCATTAGTGCAATCTAGAAATGATACTGATTTCAACAGTATCACATATTTAAACACTAAATGTTAATGATTCTAGCAATGTAGGGGATAGAGTATTTTAAAAAAGCAAGTTTCTTGCACTATTCATTGTCAGTAATAGATTTAAAGTCTAGCATTTGTTGAATGACTCAAGACTAGCCACCTGTCAAATCGGCAAGTCAACGTTAGGAAATATTATTATCCCAAATGAAGAAATAACGATGCCAAACCTTGGGATGGTGAGCATGCTGAGGACACCATAGCTAATCATAGTGACCCAACCAGGACTGAGACCCACCTCTGTCTGGATGGACAGAGCGGGTCAAATTCATTCAGTTCAAATGCATGCCCTTTCACAGACATGGTTTATTTTCATGGTTTATTTTCTATTCTTACACATCCTGTTTTTACATTTTCTTTGCTATTAAATGTTTCCAGTATTAGTGGTCTTTATTGGTTTCCTCAATGCACTTTATTCAAAAAAAGATGTATCTGCCAATGGTAATCCTTAATCATGCTGAGGAATGTTTTCACAATTAGTTAAATTTTACCTCAAGAAAAAAAAATCTTTAGTGATATTTAATTTACAATGTAGTTAGATTTTTCATTGTTGGTCAGTTGATAAATCATGTCTGACTCTTTGTGACCCCGTGAACTGTAGCACGCCAGGATTCCCCGTCCTTCACTATCTCCTGGAGCTTGCTCAAACTCCGGTCCTTTGATTCAGTGATGCCATCAAACTTTCTCATCCTCTGTCACCCCCTTCTCCTCCTGCCTTCAATCTTTCCCAGCATCAGACTCTTCCAATAAGTTGGCTCTTCGCATCGAGGTGGCAAAAGTATTGGAGCTTCAGCATCAGCATCAATGAATATTCAGAGAGTTAGATATGTTAACCTAACCAAAATAGCTTTCCATCTCATTGAGTAACTTCAATAAATTTAAAAGTTTGAAGGCTGAAAAGATCCTATTTTAAAAGATCCTATCAATATGTGGGTGGTGTGGTTTAAAGAGTTTAAATAATTAGAAAGTAACATACTTAGCCAAATCATCCCAAGATTAGTAGAACATCTCTATTGGTATTTAGCCTTAGAATATCAAATTGGAAAAAGACATTTCCAAGCAACAAACGTACTGCAGCCTTAGGGAATAGCAAATGAAAACATATCTAAGAAAATACCATCCTAACTTAATTTTAAAGAAAACAATATTAGTTTTTTTCTAGGTAGGCCATTTTGTATATGGAATTTATTCATGTATTATATCTTCAGTATAAGAATTCATTCTCAAGTGAACAGATCAGCTGTTGATAAGAATTGCATCTCTGGGGTTGCAAGGTACATATTCTGTTGCTTGCAAGCATCAAATATGTATGTGACCTTGGGTGTCTTGAGTTTCCTTACTCACCTGTAAAATGGAAATTTCGAATGTTACCTCTGTCTCCAGGTTTTATGAAAACTGAGTTTGCATTTGTCATCATCATCATCATCATCACTGCGTCCCTGTTCTTATTACTGCTGGCTCCCCTAAGAGGTATCTTTGGTAATTGCTTTAGCACAGTCCCTGTGCTACTAAAAACTCCTAGTTTGGAAATCAGATACATAAAGTTCTATTCCAATTCTTGTATTTTTTTTTTTTGGAGTATAGTTGATTTACAACAGTGGGTTAGTTTCAGGCATATGTCAGTTATTTACCAAATAGTATTTTTTCTTTTTTGATAGGTTATAAGCTTTTATTTTTTTTTATTTTTTTTAATTTAATTTAATTTAATTTTTTTTTAATTTTATTTTATTTTTAAACTTTACATAACTGTATTAGTTTTGCCAAATATCAAAATGAATCCGCCACAGGTATACATGTGTTCCCCTTTTTATAATATCTTGAATATAGTTCCCTGCACTGTATATGTAAATTCTTGTTATCTGTTTTATGTATGGTAATATGCGTTTATTAATCCTAAACTTCTAATTTATCCCTACCATTGCTCTACCCCTTTAGTAATTGTAAATTTGTTTTCTATGTCTGTGAGACTGTTTTTGTTCTGTAAATAAGTCCATTTGTACTATATTTTAGACTTTGCATATAAAAGACATCATATGGTATTTGTCTTTCCCTATCTGACTTGACTTAGTATAATCTCTAGGTCTGCCCATGTTGCTGCAAATGGCATTATTTCATTCTCTTTATGGCTGAGTAATGTTCCATTGTGTGTTACACACACACACACACACACACACACACACATATGCATTACATCATCTTTATCCACTTATTTGTTGATGGACACTTAGGTTGGGTCCATGTCTTGGCTATTATAAATAGTACTGCTGTGTACATTGGGGTGCTTGAATCTGTTCAAAGTATAGTTTTCTTCCAATCTATGGATCATATGTCAACTCTACTTGTAGATTTTAAGGTACCTCTGTATTGTTCTCCGTGATAGCTGCACCAAATTACATTTCCACCAGCCATGTAGGAGGGTTCCTTTTGCTCCATACCCTCTCCAGCATTTGTTACTTGTAGAATTTTTTGATGTTGGCCATTCTGACTGGTGAGAGGTGATAGCTTGTTATAGTTTTTATTTGCATTTCCTTAATAATTAGAGCTGTTGAGCATCTTTTCATTGCCTGTTGGCCACATGTATATAATTTTTGGAGACCTTCCAGATTCCGTATATTCTTAAGCTGTGTATTCTTGACTTCTAACCTTTTAGAATCTCAGTATCATATCTCTCAATTATGGAAGGTAGACACCAAACAGTCCTTCTCATTCTCTCATTTTAAGTTTGTTTGAATTCCTTCCATTTCATAGAAGGTTTATCAGTGATAAGGAAATCACAAAAGACACTTTCTGTTTCTGTGTGGAGTCTTAAAAAAAATACGGGAAACATAATGTACATTTGCATTAAATGAAGTGAAAGTCACTCAGTCATGGCCGACTCTTTGCCACTGCATGGACTATATAGTCCATGGAATTCTCCAGGCCAGAATACTGGAGTGGTATCTTCCCAACCCAGGGATTGAATCCAGGTCTCCCACATTATAGTCAGATTCTTTACCAGCTGAGTGACAAGGGAAGCCCTTCATATTAAGCCATTTCATATCACTTGTAAGAGCAATGTCCCCTTACCTTAAAGGCAGATAATTTTCTTCAGATGGAGCCAGAAAGGTGTGATTCAAGAACAGAGAGGAAAAATTAAGTTTAGAGGGAGCTATAAAGTGGGAAGGACTGTTTCTGGCTTTGAGGATGGAGGGATGGGCCATAGGATAAGGGATCAGAGTTGGCTTTAGAAGCAGAAGATGACCTGCGGATGTGAGTTGACAAGGATCCAGGATCATCTCAGATCAACAACCACAGGAAGTGAATTCTGCTAAAGACCTGGGTGAATCCAGAAGCATATTTTCTCCCAGAGCCTCCAGTAAGAAAGGCAATCTGATTAGACCCATATGGAACATTTAACCTACAGAGCAGTTAAATGATAAATTATCTTGTTTTAAGCCACTGTGTGTCTGGTAGTCATTCTAACAGCGTAAGAGATCAGTCCAGGGACAGAACTGAGCATCTGCCTCCATGCCTCCTGCATGGAGCCCAGCTCACTCTCTTGTTAAAACCTCAATAACAAGGTGTTCACTGTTTAAGGAAATAAAAACAAACCATGAAAACATACAAAAATGGAAAGTCAGCAAAATTTTCTATACAATATGAAAGCTGTCCTTATCTCTCATATGTAATTATCCCTCAGCCCTCCTGATATATGGGGCAAGGCTGAGGTGAAGTTTTACCCTGCTTGTAGTTTAATTTAACTGGATAAAACATACAGCATCAATCTAGAGTTTATGTGAGCCTCAGCATTTAGCTACTCCATCCTTAAATATTCTGAATCTTTTCAGGATTTCTCTCCTTACAGTGGAAAATGACTAGAAGCAAACTAATAACTTCTAAATGAATCAGTAATGTGTAACTATGTTATCTCAGGATGGAGCTGCTCATTGATGATATGGATTTAAAATAACATTTTGATTGAAAAATTTACAAAGAGATCCAAGTGTCCCTGTAATAGTAATGAAGTTTCCCTGAATACAGCCCAAAGCCTGGTATTACATTAATCCCTTGGTGTATTATCTAGATGCCTTAATGCTGGCTGGATGCGGTAGAGATGACTGGTATTAGAATCGTGGATTTATATGCAGTTATGTATACATTCTCTCCATCCCAGTCATGCCTGCAGCTAACTGCTTGATCGTAGTCAATGCAGTTTCTGTTTCTGGGCCTCCACCTCCTTTCTGCAGAGTGAATTTGGACTGAGCAGTATCTATGTAACCTACCACTGAGCATCCCTTTAACCTGCTTTTACTGATCAGAGAATGGAAATTGTAATGAGCCAAATGAGCACTGTCCATCTCAGTGGTCCTGAAGATGTAGTGAGTGAGGCACTCATAAAATATATATATATATATATATATATATATATATATAATGCATATATAATTGACTTCCCTGGTGGCTCAGATCATAAAGAATCCCAGGGTTAGGAAGATGCCCTGGAGAAGGAAATGGCAACCCACTCCAGTATTCTTTCCTGGAAAATCACATGGATAGAGGAGCCTGGCGGGCTAGAGTCCATGGCATCGCAAAGAGGCAGACATAACTTAGCCACTAAACCACCAAATATATAATTATTATTGTGCTAGGTGCTATGAGTCTGTATAATGAGCTGAAACATGAAAGGAGACTGTTAACTGGGTCAACAGGTCAAGGTGGGGTCTGCCAGCACACAGAAGAGACAACATTGGCACACCTCATAGTGCTGTGGGAAATGGCACACCTCATAGTGCTATAGGGAATGGCACACCTCATAGTGCTGTGGGGAAAGGAACATGGTTTCCCCCAAGTCAGCCCAACTCGTGTTCAATGACCAGATGGGCCAAGAGGAATCTTGTGATGCAGAGGAGGATTAGTCTGCATAAGTCTTATAGGTCATGTTAGCACCATGGCTTGTCTTAGAATCACATGATAAGATGCAGAATGCTTTGTAAACAGAGGAGTAACATAGCCATATTTGTATTCTGGAAAATTTTCTGGATCTGTGAAGAATGGATGAGATAGAAGAAGGGACTGCGTGATCCATAAGTACCTTTAAAGAGGTTAGTGTAGTACTTTCGTGGGAAATATGGTAGCCTGGACTCGAGAAGTCAGGCTGGGAGTGGTGCTGAGGTGAGTGGAACTGGAAAACTTGAAAGGGTAAAATCAACTAGCACAGAGATGCTTGTGTGTGGAGGGCAAGAGGAAATGTCTTGAGAGTTTTATTTGACTCTGTCTTTCTGTGCAAAGAGTTTCTGTGAAGATTTTGCATTCTGGAGTAAAAAGTTGTTTTAAAAATCTTACTTGATGAGAATTCATAATTGGAAGGACTGATGCTGAAGCTGAAGCTCCGATACTTTGGTCCCCTGATGAGAAGAGCCTTCTTACTGGGAAGAAAAAACAAAAAACAAAAAAACAACAACTCTGATGCTGGGAAAGATTGAGGGCAAGAAAAGAAGTGGGTGAGAGAGGATGGGATAGCTGAATAGCATCACTGACTCAATGAACATGAGTTTAAGCAAACTCCGGGAGACAGTGAAAGACAGGGAAGCCTGGGGTGCTGCAGTTCATAGGGTCACAAAGAGTTGGACACAACTAAGCGATGAATGACAAAAATAGTTTAAATAAAGGAGTAGAAATTGAGTGGGAGAGAGTTATTCTTTAAGAGGACATAATAAATCACAGTGAGATGTTCTTGTTAAACTATAGAAAATGTTGGCTGTGATTGTTGTGAATTTCAAGTATTAAGAAACAAGATTAGGAGTCAACAGACTCTACTGTATTTCCCCAGAGTAAAATTTGACTTTGCTTTGCTTCCAGGTCTTCAGTGCAATGTACTGCATAATTTGACTCATCCACTGAGTCCATTAACTTTCTCAGGCCCCAGATTTCTCTTTCAACCAGTGAGAATTTAAATGAGAAGTCCTCTCAAGACTCTCATAAATTTATAGTTTATAATTTGCAAAAGTAGAAAATGATAAAATAGCTCTTGGGTGGTTGGTATTTTTATTTAAAAAGAAAATATTCTAAGTATTAATAGTTTGTCAGATGTTAATTTATAGACATTGTGTTTTATAAATGATCTTCAGACAATAGCATCACAAACTTGTAATTTAATTGCAGTTTAACCCAGGACTCTGAGTAATAAAGACCTGTGTTTTGTATTTTGGTGTCCCTTATGCATAATTTTCTCATTAAATAAAAATACCTGATTATTAATAGTATGCATAGTAAATAATAATGATAGTAGCTTAACAATAACAGTGGTAAAAATGCCTTCAGGTAAAGTTTTGTGCCAGCCACCTTCCCAAGCCCTTTAAATGAATCATTTCATTTCATCTTGTCTATAAACCCATGAGGTGTGTGATGTTATTATCCACAACTTCCTAACGAAGCTGAAATCAATAGAGGCGAGGGAGAGTGTCAAGGTCATCAAGCAAATGGATTCTGAACCAAATCTGTACGACTTCAGAACCCAAGCTGTAGACCATTTTGCCTCTAAAATACATTACCTGTAATGGCTTTGCTGGTAGACAAGTATAATAACCCTGTCATAGGCATTGGCCTTTTCTTCCAATGAAATAACAATATAGGCACAAATCAACTTATTTACCTGATTTGGGGGTAAGAGGTGAGGAATCAAAAACATAAATCAAAATTGTTGGAATGGACAAAGCTAGAAAAGTAGAAAAAGAAATGGAGCCGCCTCTAGGCTACCTCTCTTTTCTGTTTGAAGTAAGGGCTGCCTATAATTTCTATACATTTTATTAATTCCTGCCATATTAATTCCTCCCATGCTAATGTGGTGAGCAAGCCCAGTCACTTCAGTGAGAAGAACTCTTCTGGGAGTGCTCAAGGGCCCCAGGTGAATAACTGTCCTGGGATTTTCAAGTCTTTCCTGCTCACATGAGTGGTCTGCTGACTGGTAGACATCCATTCTTATATGCAGAGAAGATCAGATAAACAGAGCAAATCAGGAAGAACACTGAGCTCCCAATGGCAAAGTATTTTCTGCACAAGGGACTTAAAAAAGAAAGATTATCTCAGAACTTCTGTGTAAAGAACTCAACTCAGTGCCCAAGCTCATAAAGGAATGGATACACAGTACATCTTGGTTTCCCCAAAGCCTAACAGAGTTGCTGGTACTCAGCAGCACCAGGTGAAGATTTTTTTGAATGAGAAGAATGCAAAGCTTTGACTTTGAGCTCTGAAGAATTGATGCTTTCAAATTGTGATGCTGGAGAAGACTCTTGAGGATCCTTTGGCTAGCAAGGAGATCAAACCAGTCAATCCTAAAGAAAATCAGCCATTAACCCTGAATATTCATTGGAAGGACTGATGCTAAAGCTGAAGCTTTAATACTTTGGCCACTTGATGCAAATAGCTGATTCATTGGAAAAGACCCTGATGCTGGGAAAGACTGAGGGCAGGAGGAGAAGGGAGTGACAGAGGATGAGATGGTTGGATGGTATCACTGAGTCAGTGGACATGAGTTTGAACAAACTCCAGGAGACAGTGAAGGGCAGGGAAGCCTGGCATGCTGCAGTCCAAGTGGTCACAAAGAGTTGAACATAACTGAGTATCTGAACAACAAACTTCCTACATTTCCCTGTGCAGGTTACTCTCATATGCAAGTATGGATATATGTCATTAGTGTGATGGTTTCTACCATATGCTTCCTTACTGGCTAGGGGCTACTCTTCAGGATGGGTTCATAGAGGTCCATTCTCACATAACAGGTGTCTTTACATCAACCATCAAAGGCTTGTTGATTTTCCCATCATTTCTGTTTAAAATATCTATTCCTCATAATATTTTCGCACTGTGGTTGAACACATATTCCCTGGATATGTGCTAGACATAAGGTACCTTTGAAAAGTGTTGAGGATATTGAAAAATTAACTTAGTCAAAGCCTATGTCCAGGAAACTTGAACTTGACTTTCACATCTGTGATGTCCCAAATTCATCACCCAGGACATCATGGACCTCTGAGTATAGAGGAAACAAAACAGGCAAATCATTCCATATCAGGAAGAAAATTCTAAAATAGAGCTTGAGTAAATAAGTGGTCCTCTAGCCTAGGTATTTGGGAATTCCCTTGTAAAAAGATAACTAAGTGTGGCTGGATGAAAAGTAGAAAAATACAAAGAAGCTGAAGGAAAAGGAAGGATGTAGGTGCTTGGAAGGACTGTGTTGGTAGATGTGAGAGGGGAGTGTGGACACTGGGTGGGGGACGTGGACACAGACATAGTGGTGTGGGTGTAGGGGTGGTGTGGGTGCATGCACGTGGGGACATGGACGTGGGGTGGGGGAAACACAGGTGCCAGGGTGAAAAGAAAGGGACTGACTTTCACTGCAGAAAAAGGTGATTGTGTTTATAGATCTCTATATTTTAAGATAAGCATCTGCTTTTAGCACCAAGATAGCCAAATGTACAGTTTTAAAGTGATATTTCAAACTTGGATTTTGCTCTCCATTTCATCCATATGGGACACGTCGGTAAGCATCTGAGAACATGGCCCTTGGAAGCTAAGGGGTTTTCTGTGTCTATTAATTTAGTGCCACACAACTACTCCCAGCCCGTTTACTCTACACATAAAAAAGGTGTGAGGGTTTATAGTTCTAACATCATTTTATTTTTTTTTAATTTTATTTTATTTTTAAACTTTACATAACTGTATTAGTTTTGCCAAATATCAAAATGAATCCGCCACAGGTAAAGCATTGTTTCCTAAAAGCGTTTGTTGATCAGTGTCCGTACTACACTTTCTCAAGAAGTCACTAAGGAACGATTTCCTTCTTGGCACATTCTCTAACCTTCTCAAAATATTTTCTTATATAGTGTAAATGGGGTCTAATTTCTTATATTGATTCAAGTAAATCAATATAAGAAATTAATATATGCATATGTATGTAAATCTTTAAATCAATGTAATATATGCTGATGTCACTTTTATAGAATTTTTATTTTCATGGTGGGTGTAAACCTCCATTAATAATTGGAAAGAGGGAACAGAGGAGCAGGGGCAACTTTCTCAGACTGGTAACCAGAGTCTGGGTTCACCCCTTATCAGTCGCATAGAACCCCAGGCAATGCCTTCGTCATCATTGACTTGTGTTCTGGTTTACTTATTTCATAAGCAAGCAATGAACACCTTAGTACATGTGAGGCAAGGCTTTAGGAGATGAACAGATGTCATGGGGCACACTCCTTAACCATCCTGGCAGTGGGTTGTAATGAATTTTATATCACAATAAGTTCCATTCTTGCTGATTGTCAGAGCCCTCCTTCTCTTTGTGACACTTGAGCCTTCTCAGTGGTCTGGAATTGAAAGGGAGCCCTGTCTCACTGTCTTGGAAGACTCTCACCTCTTCTGTCTACAAGCCCATTTCTATCCGTGTTCTACTGTCCTTGCCCAAGGCAAGGCAGTCGGTCACAAAGTCCCAAAGCAGTCGGTCGGTTTTCTTGTTGCACAATTGAGACATTAGACATATTTCTTAGCCATTTATGCATGCATTTACACTCTTGTACATGATCATTCATATAAAAACAATACGGGAGAAACTCTCTTAAAATCTAAGCTATGTAAACTTGGACCAGTTCTGATAATTTATTCTGATTCCATGTTTCTCATTTGTAGAATGAAGAATTACTTCTATGCACCATGTACTCAATAGCTAAGTTTTTATCTTTACCTGTATTTTATTTTTTTATATTTAAATCTTTATTGTGTTTTGGAATACAATTTATTTATAAGGTTGTGTTAGTTTCAGGTGTATAGCAAAGTGATTCAGTTATGCATAAGTGTGTGCATATGTGTGTGTGTGTGTGTGTTAGTCTCTCAGTTGCGTCCAACTTTTTGAGACCCCATAGACTGTAGCCCGCCAGGCTCCTCTGTTCATGGAATTCTCCAGGCAAGAATACTGGAGGGAGTAGCCATTCCATTCTCCAGGGGATTTTCCAGACCCAGGGATCAAACCCGGGTCTCCTGTACTACAGGCAGATCCTTTACCATCTGAGTCTCCAGGGAAACCGGGTTATACATATATGTATACCTATTCTTTTTCAGATTCTTTTCCCATATAGATTATAACAGAATACTGAGTAGAGCTACCTGTGCTAAACAGTAGGTCCTTGTTGATTACCTGTGTTATATACAGTAGTGTGTGTATGTAATCCAAATCTCCTAAATTATACCTCCTTCCCCATCTTTCCCCTTTGGTAATATAAATTTGTTTTCTATGTCTATGAGTCTACTTCTGTTTTGTAAATGTGTTCATGTGTATCACTTTTTTAGATTCCATGTATAAGTGATATCATATGATACTTATATTTATCCATCTGACTTACTTCCTTTATGATTATTTACACAGTTGACTCATAGAAATTTTCTGAATTAATAGTAATTGAATGAGTAAGACTTTTTTTCAGTACTCACCTATGAAGTTCTGCTTTATAAAACTATTTACTCAGTAGATGATATACGGAGACTATGTTTATTAACAAAATAGGTGAGAATTTTAGGTATGGTAAAATAAAAACAATAGAGGCATGTCTATGTAACATAAAGCACTCAAGAGTTCTCAAAGACTTTTTACTTTGAAATAATTTTCCACCAGATAACTGATAAAATACCAGAAATGGAGCCGATTTCTCCACTTTTGGTGCCATTGTGATTTTCCATTAGATGCTTATTCTTTTGAAAATATTGGTGGCTACTACTTTTATTCCACTGAATTGATAACTATTCAGAAGGCCCAGTGAAAAATTAGGCAAATTTTATGCCTGCAGTCTATGTGGTTTATGAATTAGGGTAAAGTGATCTTACTAAAATGATATGCCATTATGGAAATTTTCATAGAGTATCACTAAGAATAAAACAGATAACTAGTAGGTAAGATATTCTGGATAAGATACTGTGCAACTCCTTATGTTCATTCTGGTTGTTGCCAGCACACTCTTTGTTGCTAGGCAACCACAAAGTGGATACTGCCTCAAGTCTCTAAGAAGAAGACACCATCATTGTATATTTTAAAGAAAAACTATATTAGGTTGCAAAATATTAATGTAATTGCCATTGGGGAAATGCATGTTTTCAATGTTTTTTCAGAGTTTCAGAATAGTAGTGTGTGTGTGTATGTTTATATATATCGATAAATATTTTTACAAATATTTTACATTGTAGCATTCATTAAAATATATATGAAATATTTTATTGTAAAAAAGGACATGAAAGTATTTCCAGAAATGGATTCTATAACTTTGATTCTTTAAACTATCTTTGTATTTAATGGCATATATGCTTTTAAATCAGCAAAAACATTGGCAAGTTATTCTGATTTTTGAAAAACGTACATACTATCATGGTTTTGCTCTCTAGGGCATGGTTTTATAAAAAGCCTTAGACTGGGACCTCCCAACAAAGAAGGATTATTTATGCTTACAGTGATAAACTGCCCCTGCCAAGCTGCCTCACTCACAGAAATAAGACCAAAACTACAATAGGAATGTTCACTCAGAAAAGTTGGATTTTTAAAAAAAATATGTGCAAGGGGAGTGCAATGGTTTGAGCATTAAAATTACACCAAGCTAGCAATAACATAATACTGTTGATGGTAACGTTCTCAGAGGAGCATTCAGTGAAAACACCCGTGTGTTGTCCAAGGTACAGAGTACATTCACTGCCCTCAGCAAGAACTTGAAGAGCTTAAAAAAACAGGAAAACAAAAGATGCAGAAAATGACTGATGACATCAGCATCTCACTATTGTTACACCTGTATTAGCCCAAATATGAAACATAGGTTATGAACGTGAGAATTAGCTAAATGTGGTAGACAAAAATCTTCTTTCCACACTTGTAGAAAACAGTAGTTTAAGTTGATATTTTTAGAGAACAGCTTGGCTGGCTTCCAATTTTGACAGAACACTTAATTTGAAAAATTTCTACTCCCTGGAATGCTAATTGTCTTTTCAATTTCATACTCTTAAGAATACAGAGGGTAACATAAAATTATCTTCCATTTATGTGGGTCCAAACTTGATCTAATTGTAAAAAGGCAGTGGGTCAGAAAATTCTCAATCTCATGTTTGCTTCTTTACGTATCAGTGATCTTCTCTAGATTTCTAAATCTGTGTATTTTGGTCTACTGTATGTGTTGCAAAAAATAGTCTCATGTCCAACCCCCATAATAAAGAAAATATTTCTTAGTCTCTGTAAAATACAGTCAAACACATTGCCAATCTTTTCTTGATTGCCATAGTGGACGTTTCATACAGCAAGCTAGAATAGTATCAAATCTCATATAATCTTTATTACTTATGTGGAGATGGAGGTTGGGTGGACATTGCACACAATGCTGTCTGCTGATAACCTAATTCACTGGCAGTTAGCTGCTTCTTATTCAATTTATATTTAAGACGACATGTTGATTTCCTGTCAAGGTCTAATATTTTGACATGTTGTGAGTGGCATGAGAGACATTATGACTGGCCAGACTTAATATTTTAAAGACCTCAGGGTTATGTAGTGATGGCTTAATCTTGTATTTTATTTATTCTTGTTTTCCTTCAGGAAAATATCTCAAGTGGAAATTGAACTGTAATCATTTAATAATATTAATTCAAGTATTTCAGATAAATCAGCAGATATTAAGAAACTATTTGCACATGATTCTTGAAGTGGTATTTCAGAACTCTTAAATTGCATGCTATCTATTTAATCAGTAATATATTTAAATCAGAACTTGCTTGCAACATGCATTATTATTCACATCTCTGGGACTGTTAATCCTTTAAATATAGTTGGTAAAAGAGGAATCCAAACATAGCAGGATCTGTTATTCAGAAAATAAACAGCTGGTAAAAGAATGTGTCTTCTTTTTGTATGGTGCCTTGCCCCATAGACAAATGATTGGCACAGTATGGTAATCACCAATAAATAATTGAAAGATTATGGATCTATGATTCTATCACTGTTATAAATAATGCAGTTTTCCATAAGACCGACCTACATTTTACTCTCAGCACAGACTGAATTCATCATACAGAAACCCGTGACACCAAGGATTCTGGATGGAAAAGGGACCGTGGGGTGATGATAAGGGAAGAATTAGCCCTTAGGTAATTAGGGAAAGCAGAATTATTTTATGCTTACAAAACACATCAAGCTCACTGTGGGTTTTTTTCCCCCATTTTTCAAGATAGTTTTCAAAAAGAAAATAACAGTATGAGTGTTCAATGCTGTTTTACCCAATAATCCTTGAATCATTAAGTTGATGGTTTACAATTTTTGTTTTGATACCTCTATGAGTCCCTCTGTCTTTGAAAGTTGGTGCCAAATTTGTTTATCATGTCTGTTCAGCCAACAGTCTTAGACATAGGATGTTACAGACATGCTCATCCTTGAGTCTGTTCCATAAAATGAGAGTCTATCTTTGCAAACAGCTTCTTCTTTTGTCTCTTTCTCCTAAAGCAGCCAAATATTGAGAAATATAAACTGGTCTAGACTTTTCAAACTATAACCTTAACTACAATGTTACTCTGGCAAGGATATGTAAATGAGATACCTAATAATTATTATGAAATTTTGGTGTGTATATATATATGTGTGTATATTAGATCAGATCAGTCACTCAGTCGTGTCTGACTCTTTGCGACCCCATGAATCGCAGCACGCCAGGCCTCCCTGTCCATCACCAGCTCCTGGAGTTCACTCAGACTCAAGTCCATCGAGTCAGTGATGCCATCCAGCCATCTCATCCTCTGTCGTCCCCTTCTCCTCCTGCCCCCAAGCCCTCCCAGCATCAGAGTCTTTTCCAATGAGTCAACTCTTTGCATGTGGTGGCCAAAGTACTGGAGTTTCAGCTTTAGCATCATTCCTTCCAAAGAAATCCCAGGGCTGATCTCCAGGGAAAAGTGTTTTCTTAGTGTTAGTAAATGGTATAATTTTGATACATCTTTTGGCCTCATTTCAAAGAGTTTAGAGAAGACCAACTGCAGGAGTATGACCAGAGGTGGACGATGCAGGGCAGACAACTCTAGAGATGCCTCTGTGCCTGGATGATGGCCTAATTGATGGAGAATGATGCACTCGAGCAGAGATGATGCATCAGTGTCCTCCAATGAGTGTAAGAGGATCACTCAGAGTCCAACACCTTCATGTGTTTTCTTGTGTTCATGGGGGATGCATTTTTGAAATGTAGGTCAATCACATTTTTGAATCTTCTTTTTTGCAAATGTATATGTTTATATATGTAAATTAAGACAACATCAAGTTAAAGCAATTTAGTTACTGAGACACTTAAGAAAGGCAAATGTTTGGTATACCATGATAACATTTAATATCCCAGAATCCAGGTGGAATTGATTTTATTAAACTATAGTATACATTTAAAAGCAGTTATACATTTGTTATTGGAGAAGGAAATGGCACCCCGCTCCAGTATTCTTGCTTGGAGAATCCCCACGGCCAGAGGATCCTGGCAGGCTACAGTCCATGGGGTCACAAAGAGTCGCACGTGACTGAGCAACTTAGCGCAGCACACACACTGATATATTTGTTGTTTCCCCTTAAGGAAACTGTAAACCCAGAAAACTAAGTCATCTCATGAGTTCAGATTCTGAAATAGCTAAAACTGGCACCATGCAAAAAGATGTCAATGCAATACATAAGACTGAATATGTGAGATATTTTTCTCTTAGGCTAGATGGTAACATTACACTTTTTAGATTTATGTCACTGTTGTGTTATTTTAAAGGGGAAATTGAATTTAAACTGCAAACTTCTGTGTTTGTATCATCTGAGACTTCTTCGGTCTTAATCAGTATCCTGAGTACTAATATATTATTTAAAAGTTGTAATTGAGTTTCCTATGTTAATTTGGGTTCCTTTTCCACTGAGAATCTTCCAGTATAAATTTTCATGTACCATTTTGCTATTTCATGTATTAGCAGAATTATTCAAAATGTTAAAACAAAAAACTACATAACAAACCATGTACTCCGTAGTTGGAGATAAAACCGACTTAATTCATTATTTCAGAGTAAATAATTTGGGGATCACTTGATTCAGCAAAATACATAATTATTTTAATAAAATAAATTTACATACTTCTGAATTTTAATGGTATGACTTGCAAATCCTAAATGATAAGTAGTTTATATTAAGAGGTGAACTTTTCAGTCACATTCTCATCAGAAATTTCAGACTTTGCTTCGGGGATGTCTGATAGAAATATAATGCAAACTGCATATGCAATTTAAAGTTTTATCCACATTGAAAAGTAAAAGAAACAGGTGAGGTTTATTTTAAGAATATATTTTGTTTAATGTAGTATATTCTAAATACTATTATGTCAACAAATAGTCAATACAAAATGACGAATAAAATACTGCATGTTATTTTTGGGCTAATCTGTCAAAATCTGTCATGAACTTTACACTTCCCATGTCCCACCTTTCAGAAGACAGTGAAGTGAAAATGTCAGTCGCTCAGTCGTGTTGACTCTTTACGACCCCATGGACTGTAGTCCCCCAGGCTCCTCTGTCCATGGGATTCTCCAGGAAAGAAGACTGCAGTGGGCAGCCATTCCTTTCTCCAGGGGATCTTCCTGACCCAGGGACTAAACCCAGGTCTCCAGGTTCTGAGAATCCCCCAATAGTGGTCTTGACTTCAGGTGACTTTTTAGCTCCTGAGTTGGACAGCCCAGCTCCAACTCATCTCAAGTTTCGTTTCTGCTGTGACTGTTTCTAAGTTATTTTAGTGTGTGGAAATCAACTCCAGGGATTCACTGCTTGTTAGTCAATCTGACTAACAAGTACATATTTCTTGGACCACTCACCTTCAGCTTTGAGCGGTAATATACTTTCTGCTCTGAGTGTAATGCTTGCTGTGTGCACCCCAGACATTTCCTTATCAGTTAAATAATGAAACTGAGAATTGACACTAATATCACAAAATCAGTCTTAGATAAGCTGATATATTTGTAAACAAGCATAAGATAAATATTTCATTGTTAGCATCTTCCCGCACGTTTCCTAGAAGATGACATGAGCTGTATATAATAGGAATAATGCAGTTTGTCCGTGATTGCACCTTATTAATGTGACAGATCTTAATTTAATACTTCTTCCATAACTTGGTTTGCTCACATGCTTTCCCCAGGTTGAGTCAATTTCATTGCAGAGTATGTACTATATGAGAGTTTACTTGAAAAAATATGGACAAAAAAGATGCAAACAAAATGTCACTCTTATACCAAGATATTTATAAAATATTTTGGTATATTTTCCATCCATTTTTTCTACTTTTCCTTATGTTCAGTCCAGTTCAGTCACTCAGTCGTGTCCAACTATTTGCAACCCTATGAATCTCAGCACGCCAGGCCTCCCTGTCCTTCACCAATTCCTGGAGTTCACCCAAACTCATGTCCATTGAGTCAGTGATGCCGTCCCACCATCTCATCCTCTGTCGTCCCCTTCTCCTCCTGCCCCCAATCCCTCCCAGCATCAGGGTCTTTTCCAATGAGTCAGCTGTTTGCATCAAGTGGCCAAAGTACTAGAGTTTCAGCTTCAGCATCAGTCCTTCCAATGAACACCCAGGCCTGGTCTCCTTTAGGATGGACTGGTTGGATCTCCTTGCAGCCTAAGGGACTCTCAAGAGTCTTCTCTAGCACCACAGTTCAAAAGCATCAATTCTTCAGCGCTCAGCCTTCTTCACAGTCCAACTCTCACATCCATACATGACCACTGGAAAAACCATAGAGATAATTCTAAAAATAAGAATTTCATTCCTGTTTATCATTCCTACGTGGCTAAGGGTGGGACAGAATTTTGGGAGATGATTGATATGTTTATGGCCTTGATGGTGATAATGGTTTAAATGTTAGTTATAAACTTATCTCCAAACTTATTGAGTTATATATATTAAATAGTTACATCTTTTTACATGTCAATCATACATCAATGAGGTAGCTTATGTCTGTATTTTAAACTACTGGGCTGGCTGGTATTTTAAACTACTGGGTTTGTTGGATGGCATCACAGATACAATGGACATGAGTTTGAGTAGGCTCCATGAATTGGTGATGGACAGGGAAGCCTGGTGTGCTACAGTCCATGGGGTTGCAAAGAGTTGGATAAGACTGAGCTACTGAACTGAACTGAGATAGATATATATATATATATATATATATATATATATATAATGTGAAAGTGAAAATGTTAGTCACTACATGGTATCTGATGCTTTGCACCCTGTGGGCTGTAGCCCACCAGGCTCCTCTGTCCATGGGATTCTCCAGGCAAGAACACTGGGGTGGGTAGCCAGTTCCTTCTCTGGGGGATCTTCCCAATCCAGGGATCAAAACCAGGTCTCCTGCACTGCAGGCAGATTCCTTACAGTTTGAGCCACCAGTGAAGCCCCAATATAAAACATGGCTAAATCATGGTTACATTTGAAACATTTTTATTTACTGGGAAATTAGTGAGCTTTAATTCTTACAGTTTCATTTGTTTTCCAGCCTCAGGAAATACTGTATGAACAAATTATAGTTGCTAGAGAAGATTGGTTCAGTGGTTTTGATTTTTGTTTTCATTTTAATATCTGTGTGTACTATAGGGATTTTAATTCTGTGTCTGCTTTTAGGTGACTACTTACCTGTATGTTACCAGTCAGGATATGACACCCAAGGAGACTGGATGGCCACATGGGGTGTGGGGCATTGTAAGAGGTGCACAGAGTTTGAGGTTGGAACTTGGTCCTATTCTGTGCTCTCCATTATGCAGCTGTGAAGCTTCTAGCAATTTCTTCTCTTTGCCAAAGTCCTTTTCCTTCTCTAAAAATGAAAACAAGAGGCCAGCCTTTCAGAGTCTTGATGATGAGTTATGTGCATGCAGTATTTGGTCCTGGATCATGCTCAGTCAAAAGTGACCATTTTATTGCTACCAGTTGGCATGGACTTTTAATGCAGCATGGTATTTGTTTTTCATATTTCTAAATATGACTAGCTGTATATCTGTTGCTTCTCCTATGTCAAAGTTAGCCAACTTCAAAGAAAATCTTCAGCTGGACAAAGTATTTTACTCTGCTTATGACTGAATACATTCCTTTGCTTTTTTTAGAAGACAAGTTATTTATTTATTTGGCTATGTTGAATCTTTGCCATGGCATGTGGTATCTTCAATCTTTGTTGTCGCATGTGGGGTCTAGTTCCCTGACTAGGGCTTGAGCCTGGGCACCCCTGCATTGGGAGCACAGAGTCCCGCCACTAGACCAGCAGAGAAGTCCATCCTTTACATTTTTTTAAATTAAAAAATTGAATTTGAAAACGTATATTAGGCATATCCCATGTGCTAAGGTCAGATAAGCAAGACAATAAATCCTCACCACCATCCAGCTTAGAAGAGATAAAGGAATGTCATTCAGTGATTATAATGCCAAAAATCTATGGGAAGAATAAAGTACTCTGGACCACAGGAGGATACAGTGTGGAGGGGTTAGAATTTCACCATCAGAAAGGAAGTCACAGTTACATCTGGGCTATGTCTTAGAGGTGAAATTAACTATTAAAGGAGCAGAAGATCAACAGAGATGTGGGGAGAACTTATGAAGACAGTAGCGTAAAAGGCTGTGTTGTACTTGGAGAACAGTGCTGTTAGTACGTGAAGTCTCTGGAGCCAGTGATGAGAAGTAATGTAAGGACGGCGATTGTGGGTCACTTGGATTATAGGTGAAAGACCTGGACTGTCTGGTGAGAAGCACAGGCTTAGAGGGAGCGAGGATGACGGGCCAGAAGTGTTTTTAACTGTTGACAGTGACAAGAAGCCATGACGAGTGATCTGGGGCAGGCCACTTCACCTCCCTGAGCTTCACCCTGTCATCCATAACGTGGTTACAAGATTAGCGCCTATGTTTTAAGGACGTTGTGAGGACTGAATGAGATAAAGAGATCCATCTTGCCTCTCATTACACATTGGATGACTAACAGTTATTACATACTGAACCACTCATCACAGTATGTAAAAACCGATTCTTTAGTTGTGCCTTCAGCATCTTTACCCTGCCAGCAATGTCTGTGCCAGTCTCTCTCACAGAGACTGAGGCCAGGGACTTGAGGGTGGACATGAGGCATTGGTATCTTCACTGTGTCCTCAGGCCACGTTCACAGGTCTTCACCTTACTGACCCTTCTCTCTGCCCTGATACCCTCTCTCCTATATAGCCTCAAGTGTATCACCTCCATGCTTCCAAGGAGGAAACCAAAGAGACACATTTTTCCAAGCCTTGCAGGTAAAACTTATCCCTGTGCAGGGCAATTCCATTTTGCCATCAGAGTTTATCTCTTCAAAAGAAAACATAGCGAATCGATGTTTTCCTCTCTCACTCTCTCCCTTTCTCAGTTCTAGAATCTCACTCATGCATTTAATTTACTTTGGTTTCACTGTGTGCATCTGGGCAAGGGGGCTTTATACTTGGAGTTGCAAATACATATTCACATTTTCAGCCTCATGCTCAAAGCCACAAGTGAAGATTGCCTTCATTACCTAAGGTAGCACATGAAATTTTATGAAACCATCAGTCACACCTTCAGTCGATACCTGTGACCTTACAGAAATTCACTGCTTTTGTTTTGCCTGTTTTTCAAGAGAGTAAAAAAGGTGATGAACAGAGAAATGCATAAGGCAATACCAAGCAAAGTGAAAAGGGGTTATTTTAAATGGTCATAAATGACATTGTACAGTTAAGACAAATTCAGAGTAATATACAGAGATGAAAAAAATATTTAAGATCTGATAGGGTTGTTTATGGTATACTAAAAAGTACAGTGAACTAAGATTCTGAAGTCACAAGGTGATTCTCTCAACTTGACAAATTGCACAAAATGAAAACTCTGATTTTTTAAATTATTTAAAAGTAGTAAAATATGTAATTGTTCTCTGTTTCTTGCTCAGAGACACTGTAAGGGATGAAAGACAATCCATATTGAATAGACACATGCATAAAACACATGTCGATGCCTGCCTGCATGCATGCGTGCTCAGTTGCTTCAGTCATGTCTGACTCTGTGACCCCATGGACTGGAGCCTTCCAGGCTCCTCTATCCATGGGATTCTCCAGTCAAGAATAAGAATACTGGGTTTCATGCTCTCCTCCAGGGGATCTTCCAGAGTCAGTGATGGAACTTGAATTTCCTGCATCTCCGGCTTTTCAGGCAGATTCTTTTACCCAATGAGCCACCTGGGGAGTCCATAGGTTGTGTATGCAAATAACTAGCGTACCATCTTACGGTTAAAAAGGATATAACATATAAGTAGAGACTCACTGATTTTTATACTTCTTGATTTTTATTGCTCATTAGTTTTTTATTAAAATAAAAATTTTGATTGAAATTAAGTTGGTAAGCAAGTGTATTAAAATTATTAAATTTGTAATTGTTAAAGTAAAACAATACTGACAAATTCCAAGAGCACATAACTTTTTCCTATGTACAAGCTCATTGACACACCCCTAAAAAACCTTAATTTTAGAGGTCTAGATTAAAGAAAACTTGAATAATCAGAGTGCCAACCACAGATCATAAGTTACTAGTGATTCTTGTATCTTCTAAACACGTGAATGTACTAATCATTTTCTTTAGCAAAGACTATTTGGTAACTTGCTGAGAATTTAAAAGGCTTTTACGTTTAACTCCAGATTCTAGTATACTTTGATGTTGAACTAAGAATAACCCTGGAAAAATTCCATGGTGAAATTTATAAAATATTGTAGGACCTTCCCTTCAAAGATACATGATATTCAGCCTCTTACCTTAATTAATGGAAGCATTTTCAGATTTATTAATATTCTTCTCATCCATGGCAATTAATAGATTGTCCTTTTTGTTATAACCTACAGTGATGTAAATTTGGGAAGCAAAACTAGTCAAATCTGTTTACATTCACCCAGGTTTAGGATCAAAACTTATGATGTGTTGCAAAGACAAAATACAGATTGATGTCAGTAGCCTGTTACTTGTTAGAAGAGTTGTATTGACTTGAGGATGGTGAATTACATCCCAGTGTCTGTGGGAGATGCCTTCAAAGTAACAGGATCAGAAGATTCTTGAATAATTGTCCTAAAGGGATGTGTGTGTTTCTACGTGTTTACCATGGTGAGAATGAGATGTCGGTCTCAGGCTTTTCAGTAAGTCAGCAAAAATACAATTATTTTTTGTAAACAGTACATTTTATTCTATTAACATTATTTTGAATATATCTGATTCTGGTACTGAATATGCAGGTTGTACACACTTGAATATTAGGCTAAACAGGAATATTAAATTCCTGAGACATGCCAACTAACAAATAATTTGGGTGTGGACACTATGGTTTCCCCACTAAGCTCTCCCAGATCCATAAACTAATCATACTAGGGGTCTTCTGAGGGATGGATACATTATCATTAACAATAACTAAGAGAGATAATCAGAAGGAGTGATGGATGCAAGCCTGACCATACTCTCCACATTTTTGTACTTCTCTGGGTCATGATACTGTATTTTAGCAGCCATTAAAATGCTACTTTCTTAGATTTAGATTCTAAAACTAGAAAGGAATGAGAAAAGGAGGCCTCTCCCTATCAGGTAGTTCTGCAGTACTATGCGCTGCCTATGCCATTTATAACAGTTAACTCACAGGTTAACAGAGAGCCTAATCTGTTTTGCTTCAACTCACCTGAGATTATTCATAAGGTATAGTGAGCCACCTTGGTATGTTCGCATCTAAGAATACTACTTTCCATATACATACATTTCCATTTAACATGATGAGCTCTACCTTCTCTGAGCGACTTTTCCTTGTTCTCTGTTTTTCAATTGTTTTGTTGATTGTTTGAGCTATTTTTTTTCTTGTGTCTACTAAAAAGAAAGTGATTTAAACATCTTATTCATCTGAGAAGGTGACTCTTAGGAAAACAAGGTAATGGTGATGCTTTGTAACTGCAGCCCATGTCCTGGGTTCCATGGAGGAGGACCTCCACTTGTATTCTGCCACCAGAGGGAATGGACACAGCGGACCCTGTATGGTTACTCAGGCGTGTAGAACCTAATGGTTGGAAGACGGATAACAGTGAAAAAGATGTATCAGCTGAGGGAGTATAGGGCATGGCGAGTAGAAAGCCAACCATATGGTGGGTTCAGCAAGAAATTGCTTGTTTGTCATTGATTATGCCTTTCTCAGAGCAGCAACAAATATCCTGGTGTGTATTATGACAGGATAAACCTGAACACTCAGTGAATGGAGACATTTACAAATGATGCTCTGGCTGGGTTTGAATGCTATTTATTAGCCTTTGTCTAGCCTTTTAAATAACATTCACTGTGCTTGGACCACAGAACCCTGGCGTCTCATTCATCTGAAGGCCGAGATGATGGTGGGTGAAAAGCCTGGTGTGTCACAGTGCGTACAAAATAAATAGCTGAGTGTAGAGACAAAGGACAGGAATGATGCCTACTCTGGGAGAAATAGCTCATTGTTTGTTGTTGTTCAGTTGCTAAGTTGTGTCTGACTCTTTTCAGGCCCATGGATTGCAGACCGCCAGGCTTCCCTGTCCTTCACTATCTCCGGGAGTTTGCTAAAATTCAGGTCCATTGAGTCGCTCATAAAAATATGCAATATTCAGAATATTTGGCCAAAGACAAAGAAACTAGGCACCATAGTAGACTCAAAAAGTAAAACATATGCAAATCTGAAGGGATCTGCTTTGAGTTGGAAGGTATTTCTCCACCCAGGAGGGCAATCTTTCCTCTTCTCCCCTGCTTCCTTTTTCCCCAGCCTCCATCTTACCACTTAATATACTGTACATTTTTCCTGTTTATCTTGGGAGTTTTCTGTCTACCCCATAAAGATTTTATCCTTGAACATTAACTAATGTTTGCAAGGCAGTTAGTAAATGTTCATGAAATGAATGCATGAATGAGTGACTGAATAGAACATGTCATGCACTTGAAGAAGAACAGGGCTTATTTTCATGGTTTTTCAATACTGTTTATGAAGAGGACATGTCCTCATGTAACACTTTGTTAGAGGTAGATGTTCTCTAAGAATATTCATTGGAAGGACTGATGTTTTAGCTGAAACTCCAACACTTTGGCCACCTGATATGAAGAGCTGCCTCATTTGCAAAGACCCTGATGCTGGGAAAGATTGAAGGCAGGAGGAGAAGGGGATGACAGAGGATGAGATGGATGGATGGCATCACCGACTCAATGGACATGAGTTTGAGTAAACTCTGGGAGTTGTTGATGGACAGGGAGGCCTGGCATGCTGCAGTCCATGGGGTCGCAAAGAGTCGGACACGACTGAGTGACTGAACTGAACTGAACTGTCCTCTAAGAAGGAAAAACACAACGTCTTTGTGCCTCTCTCCCTTTGAGAAAAGGTGGGCTGCAGCTCCTCCAGTTTTCAGAGCAGCAGATAGAGCCACATGCTTCTCTCTGGACAGGGTTCCATTTGGTGAGAAGAGGAGTCTCTCGTCCCAGACAGGTGGAAGTCAGGTCTGGGGTGGAGACCCAGGTCAGCTGCTTCCAAGTGATGGCATCTCACCAGCTCCCTGCTTGAGAGGTTAGGACAGCAGCTCTAATTTGGACCAATGCTTGAGCCATCAGCTTCATTGCACTAGAACTACTCACAAACGATGGGTCACTCTTCTTCCTGATAGATGATTATGATAGACAGTCCCCCTTTGATGTTGTAACACATGAATCAATGACCTCCTGAAATCAATATCTCCTGAAATTATTCTCTCTCAGCCCCTCAAAGAGGGAATATATATTCACTCCCCTCCCCAAACTTTTAGGATATGCTCCATAACAGATTAAAAAAAACAACAACAACCAGAAACAATAACTCCAATCATGGTTCTGTGATGCTCTGGGTAGATCTAATGATTATTCCAGCAAGTGCGTCATGGATGAAATGCTTGAGTGCTGGAGTAGATCTCATTACCTCATTTTCTCTTGGCAAGGCTTTCACCTTCATTGATAAGAAAATTATGTCTCTTAAATGTCCCCATCTCTGATGAGAAAAACACAAACCGGTCATTCTTTTTTTTTTTATTTTATTTTATTTTATTTTTTAAACTTTACATAATTGTATTAGTTTTGCCAAATATCAAAATGAATCCACCACAGGTATGGTCATTCTTGAAGAAGCCTAACGCTGTGGTGAGCAAGTCTTGTCTGATTCAGAAGAAATGCTGCCTTCGCCTTAAAGTGAGACTTGAGGGATAATGAAATACCTTATCACTTAAAAATAAAACCCTTGAGTTCTGCCAAAGTGTCTGCAGCTTCTATTCTTAGCCAAGTCTTTCTGAAAAGGCAGCGGTGCCCAAGGCCGAGTGTAGTTGTGACAGCTGGATGGAATCTACTCCTACTGGACTATGGCAGTCACTCCTCTCAGACGATTCAGCTGAGAGATAACCCAAGTTCTCTGTCTGGGTTCCATCCCGCTTTGGATAGGAAAATGTATAATCTGGAAAACTGGGCTGAAAGAGGAGTTATTTATTTTTAAGTTTTTATTGGAATATTAGTTCAGTTCAGTCTCTCAGTCATGTCCGACTCTTTGTGACCCCATGAATCACAGCACATCAGGCCTCCCTGTCCATCACCAACTCGTGGAGTTTATCCAAACTCATGTGCATCGAGTCGGTGATACCATCCAGCCATCTCATCCTCTGTCGTCCCCTTCTCCTCCTGCCCCCAATCCCTCCCAGCATCAAGGTCTTTTCCAATGAGTCAACTCTTCGCATGAAGTGGCCAAAGTATTGGAGTTTGAGCTTCAGCATCAGTCCTTCCAATGAACACCCAGGACTGATCTCCTTTAGGATGGACTGGTTGGATCTCCTTGCAGTCCAAGGGACTTTCAAAAGCCTTCTCCAACACCACAGTTCAAAAGCATCAATTCTTCGGCACTCAGCTTTCTTCACAGTCCAACTCTCACATCCATACATGACCACTGGAAAAATCATAGCCTTGACTAGATGGACCTTTGTTGGCAAAGTAATGTCTCTGCTTTTCAATATGCTATCTAGGTTGGTCGTAACTTTCCTTCCAAGGAGGTAAGTGTCTTTTAATTTCATGGCTGCAATCACCATCTGCAGTGATTTTGGAGCCCCCCAAAATAAAGTCTGACACTGTTTCCACTGTATCTCCATCTATTTCCCATGAAGTGATGGGACCAGATGCCATGATCTTAGTTTTCTGAATGTTGAGCTTTAAGCCAACTCTTTCACTCTCCTCTTTCACTTTCATCAAGAGGCTTTTTAGTTCCTCTTCACTTTCTGCCATAAGGGTGGTGTCATCTGCATATCTGAGGTTATTGATATTTCTGCCGGCAATCTTGATTCCAGCTTGTGCTTCTTCCAGCCCAGCATTTCTCATGATGTACTCTGCATATAAGTTAAATAAGCAGGGTGACAATATACAGCCTTGACGTACTCCTTTTCCTATTTGGAACCATTCTGTTGTTCTATGTCCAGTTCTAACTGTTGCTTCCTGATCTGCATATAGGTTTCTCAAGAGGTAGGTCAGGTGGTCTGGTATTCCCATCTCTTTCAGAATTTTCCACAGATTATTGTGATCCACACAGTCAAAGGCTTGGCATAGTCATTGCGTTAGATTCAGGTATACAACAACATTAATCACTTAGATAGAAGGATAGATAGATTCTTTTTTAGGTTCTTTTCCCATATGCCTGCATGTGTGGTAATTTGCTTTAGTCATGTCTGACTCTTTCTGACCCGATAGACTATAGCCTGCCAGGCTCCTCTGTCCATGGCGTTCCCCAGGCAAGAATACTGGAGTGGGTTGCCATTTCCTCCTCCAGAGGATCCTTCCCACACAGGGATATAACCCACATCTCTTAAATCTCCTGCATGGAAAGGTGGTTTCTTTACCACTAGCACCACTTGGGAAGCTCCTTCTTTTCCCACATAGGTTATTACAGAGTATTGAGTAGAGCTCCCTGTGCTATACAGTAGGTCTTTATTAGTTATTTATTTTATATATTATGTGTATATGTCAATCCCAATCTCTCAATTTATTCCTCTTCCCTCTTCCCTCCTGGTTATCATGTTTGTTTTCTACATCTGTATCTCTATTTCTGTTTTTTATATAAGTTCATTTATATCATTTTTTAAGTTTCCAATTATGAGTGATATCTGTATTTGTTTTTTTCTGTATGACTTAATTCACTTAATATGATAATCTTTTGGCCCATCCATATTCCTGCAAATGGCATTTTTTCCCATTATTTTTAATGCTTTAATTGCACTGTATACATGTACCACATCTTTATCCATTCATCTGTTAATGGACATTCAGGTTGCTTCCATGTTTTGACTATCATAAACAGTGCTGCAATGAACATTGGGGTACATGTGTCTTTTCAAATTAGATTTTTCTTCAGATATATGCCTAGGAGTGGGGTTGCTGGATCATATGGTATTACTGTTTTTAGGTTTTAAATTTAATAATAGAAAAAGAACAGTGGTGTTTACTAGGTTACTGGTGGGATCTGGTGATAGTAACAAACTCTACTAATGATAATAACCCTTTTTTACAATACTTTATTGTGTAAATAAACTTCATCTTGGTCCTTAGACAGTAATTCTGGGTGAACAGTTGAGATTTTACTGTTGTTACCATTCTACAGATGAAACTGTCATTCAAAGATGTTAGAATGATTTGATGATCCCAAGGAAGAGAGGAGCTGAGCATGTATTTATCACACTGGAAGCTGGTTGAAATCCATGGAGGAAATTTTCAATTTTATTTGTATCTTCACCAAGCTTTTCATACCTAGTATCTTACTCTACTCATAGTAGTTGTTCAAATATTCATTTTTCTATTCATTTAAATGTGTTGTATGTTAGTCGCTCAGTCATGTCCAATGTTCTGCAACTGCATGGACCATAGACCACCATGTTCCTCTGTCCATGGGATTCTCCAGACAAAAATAGTGGAGAGGGCAGTCATTTTCTTTGGAGAATGTTAATTCCTTGAAAATGCATTAAAACAACCTCAGTCCTCCGTAGCTAAGATTGTAAAGGCATACATTGTATATTTTCTTTCTTTCCTGTCTTTCTTCTTGTATTCCTAGCACCTAAGAAATGCATATTTCATTTAAATAAGTGAATAAATAGTCAAATAAGCACAAGAAAGCATGAACAGGCTCTTAATGTGACGGCAGTCATGAAGGAATACGTACCACAGCAGTGTACAGTATCTAACAGCTTTCAAGCAAAACTTGAAAACTATGAGAGCTATATGTTCATATTTAATACTTTTTAAAGCTTACTTCCTGATTACTAATTTATTTTGAACATAATGCATTGTATTTCTACTTTTTATAAATTAAAACAGAATAAAATACATTAGGCGACAATAACTTTAAGAAAACGCCTAGTTTTCTTCTCAGACCAAGAAAAAAAAAGTGATTTTTGTCTAGGAGACAAAAATTACTAAGAAAATGAGATGTCTATGATATTTGTATGCATAGTAAATAAAAACTTTATTGATTACAAGTTACCTATAATGTTAAATCTGATTTTAAGTGCATAAATGTGAGTGAACATTTGGTGTGGATTCTTTATGCCTTTCTGAAGATTTTATTTACCAAAAATAAGTTCTGCTTGCCATTAAAAAAAAAGTTATTGGTGATTTGCTCAATTTAGCAGTAGTTCATTATGGAAGGCTGATGTTCAAAATTACCATATGCAACATGTCTTATTTTTTTTTAAATGATTGAAGGACAGTTTCTTTTTCTTTCCAATTTACATTTGAATTCTATATGCTGAATCATTAAGGTCATATTCAATAATCTGACTCCAACTTTGATGTCTAAGAATATTAAGAAAATATATTTTCAGAAAGATGTGTCCCTACTTTTTAAAAATTATGATAGTTAATTAATAAAGAAATTCTATGAGAGTTTGGTGAATAAAAATCCATATTCATATATGAATTAACATAATGATTATTTGTCAAATGTGACTGAGAAACATGTTACATGTAATAATGCCTGACACAGATGTTTGGGTTAAAAACTGAGAAGAATAATATCGTCTGAAGTGCTCAAGTCAAAAGTGATGTGTTTTCACTGCTGTCAACTATGGGTGTTCATATTAGTGTTTTTTTTTTTTAATATTATGAATCACTGAGCCAGATACTCTGAATATAGACAGTCAATTTATATATTATTACCACAAAGAACATCTATACAGAGGCTCCCTCATGAACAGGGAGTCCCTGTATACAGTCCCTCCCTCACAAACAGAATTTGTATGTCACAGAAGAGGCACAGGACAGAGAAGCTGTGCTTGGCGTAGTTTAGAACTGAACTGAATTGTTTTGAGGTGAGACCTGAAATGCAAATCTTCCTCAACTTATGATGGGGTGTGTGTTAGTCATTCAGTTATGTTCAACTCTGTGACCCCATGGACTGTAGCCCACCAGGCTCCTCTGTCTGTGGGATTCTCCGGGCAAGAATACTGGAGTGGGTTGCCATTTCCTCCTCCAGGGGATCTTCCTGATCCAGGGTTTCCTGGGTCTCCTGCATTGCAGACAGGTTCTTTACCATCTGAGCCACCAGGGTTGCATCCTGATAAACAATGGGGTTACATTCTGATAAACTCAGAGTAAATTGAAAGTACCTTACGTGAAAACTACATTCAGCGTGCCTGCCCTGCCTAGCATGGTTCACCCTGGCTCAGAGCTTACATCTACCTACAGCTGGGCAAAACCATCTAACACAGAGTCTGTTTTAAAATAGTGCATTGTGTCATTTGTTGACCACTGTCCTGAACGTGGAAAAGAGCACAGCTTTCTGGGTCCTGAGTGGTCGCGACTGTGTTGTTTGTTCACGCTGGTGCTCTCTGGGCAAATTGGGAGCTGTGTCTGCCACTGCCCAGCATCACTGGCCCAGGAAAAGGTCACAATTCAGAATTCCAAGGATGGTTTCTGAGTACTGCTTTCACACTATCATAAAGTGGAAAACTCTTTAGGTTTCAACTGTCGTAAATTGGGACCATCTGTACTGTGAAATGGTAGTAAAATTTAAGTGGGAGTAAATTATTTGTAGTAAAACAAACAAGAAAAACTACGGAGATAACGTTTCAGTAGAGAGGAGAGTAGGAAGCCTGGGATGTGCTCTCTGCATGGGGGCCAGCTAGGTGCCCCTGCAGCATCCTCCCAGTGAGCCTCAGCCTGGACCTGGTCTGAAGTGTTCTCTTCAGAAGTCAAGGAGACGGCCTTCCTTCAGGGTCTTCCCAAAGTGGGCATCTAGTTGCTTGGTGGTTGTTGTTCAGTCGCTAAGTTGTGTCTAACTCTTTGCAGCACGCCATGGAACTGCAGCACTCCAGGCTTCTCTATCCTTCACTATCTCCTGGAGTTGGCTCAAACTCATGTCGGTTGAGTCAGTGAAGCCATCCTGAGACTTGTAGCTATTTCATTCAATCACTGTGCAAGCCTCTTCAGCAAAACGGGTCTTGATGGTCCATGCTGGTGGATGGAGGCCCCGAAGCCTTGCACCAGTACATGTGTTTTCCAGCACATCCTTCTGTGAAATCAATCTGTAAGGATGGGAAGAGGGAAAACAGTCTGTTATTTAGGGACCTCTCACCAGCTGTATGGAGGAGCAGAGTGTGTGAGTGGAGAGAACACAGGTGGAGGTGGACAGAGAGGTCTGTGGCCCTGCAGCTTTTTCTTGGAGATAAAGTGGCTACTTGAGGCATCAAAGAACATCCACCACATTTTATTTGTGTGTAGCAAGTGACTCTTCAAGGTCTTTGTCAGAGTCCAGAGAAAAATCCATTCATATATCAAGAGGTGGTTAGGGCAAGGGAAAGCTTCAACTCATTTTAAGTAAACTCACAAATGATTAATGTATAAATCAGTATGACAATTTCTAAAATTCTAATTGCATATCCCACATCCCTGGGAGTAGCCCAATGATCAGTTCATCTGTGTAGTTAACCATAGTTGGGTCTGGTAGGTCAGTTGTGAGTTCCTGATACTTCCATTCTCAATGAGTCAGCACTCTCTACTCTGTCATTCTTAAGGGGCACACACCTCTTGCAGTGAGGATGTCATTTTCTTGTTCCATGAGTATAATTTTCATTTCTGTGAATTTTTTTGTTTGTTTGCCTTTGTTTCTTGTTTAGTTGTCAGCATTGTGATAGAAATGACTTGACATAAGGATTTTTTTTTAATTGGAATTTGAGTCTTGATCAAATTCCACACATACTTTTAAAAGTATTGTATATATTTCTTCTGGGGCTTATTTGGTGACTCAGTGGTAAAGAATCCTCCTGCCAATGCAGGAGATGTGGGTTCAATCCCTGGGTTGGGAAGATTCCCTGGAGAAGGAAATGACATCTCACTCTAGAATTCTTGACTGGGAAACCCCATGGACAGAGAAATCCAGTAGGCTACAGTCCATGGGGTCCCAAAGAGTCAGATACACTTAGCAACTAAACAATAATAATAATATTTCTATCAGAGTGTGCTATCTATTATGATTTCAATTACTATTATCATTATCTTTGGCATATTTACTCTCAGATATTCATGCTAGCTTTAAACTTTAGAGATACCATATACTAAATCACAAGTTTCTGTTAATATAATAATTAATGCAATAAAATATTGAACAATCAGAAAATGGGTGTGTATCTCCAACTTGGGGAAGCTTGTGCTTGATCAAATGAGTCAGTCTTTCTCCTGTATTTCTAGAGAATGTAGTTTCTGGTATAATTTATAAATTTTAGAATTTATTTTCAGATTTACTTATGTACTTCTGATAGACACTCATCCCTTTATAAAAAGCAAGAAAAATTAGAATAATTGAAATTTTTTGTATCAAAATGTTCTACAGGAACATTTTCTACAATTCACATAATTTGGCATTTGTGAGATGCCATTTAATGGATCATACAAGTGTTTTTCTTTCTACCACATGCCATTTCTCAGTTGAAATTTTGCTAAAACTAACCTGATTATCAACACTAAGGCACATTCCATTTAAATATTTTATTGGTTTTACTTTGATTCTTATAATAGTAGAAACATTAACATAAGAATTTCAACTTGCAAATAATGATTAAATAAAAGAAACCATTTATATATATATATATATATGCAAAACACACTCTAGAGTCTCTTTATATATATATATATGACTAAATGTGAATATTAAATATATCATCTTTTTTTAATGCTAGTTTTCTTTTAATTGAAGTATGGTTGATTTACAGTGTGTTTTGTTCAGATGTCCATCTGTATATATATTTTTCAGATTCTTTCTCATTTTAGGAATATAGGTAATAATCTATAATGGTTATCACTTAGTATATGTTATTACCTATAGGTGCTACACAGTAGGTCCTTGTTTATCTAAATGCTTGTCATCTTAATCATGAGAAGCAGCACAGACTGCCTTAGGAACAGTAGACATTTGTTCCTCACAGTTCTGGAGGCTGGGGAGTCCAGGCTCAGGGCACCCCCAGATTAGATATGTGGTGAGAGCTCCCTTTGGCTCATAGACTCTTTCATCTGCCTGTGTCCTCACAGGGTGGAGGGGAGAGAGCTCTCTGTGGTATATTTCACAAGGGCACCCATCCCATTTATAGGGGCTCCATCCTCATGAACTCATTACCTCCTAAGGCCGTGCCTCCTGACACCATGGCTATGGGGCTTAGATTTCAACATACGAATTTTGGGGGAGAACAGACATTCAGACCTAAGCACAACCTTATGTTCGTTATAACACAAGTGCTGACACAGAGCTGTGCTGTTCATAACTTGAGGTGTACGTGGATCACTGAGGACTAAGAAGCAGGTCTAATCCTGTAGGAGGCGGTGGTAGTGCTGAGATTCTGAATTTCTAGAAAGTTTCCAACTGACGCATAAGATGTGAGACCCTCCTGAGTAGCAAAGACATAGAAGATGTGATTTACTAAATGGGTCTTATTTCCCTAAGTAACTTAGTATATATTCTTCTCATACTGCTCCTTGAAGATGTTTCCATCTGGTTCTCGGGACTAATGCTATGATCTAAAACTTTAAATGCATTCTTATTATTATTTAAGGCATGTATGTTTACATGCTAGCTTGATCACACTGACAAAGCCTTCTAACACATATTTTGTGTGTATGATAGATATAAAATATTACATATATTTTAACATGTTCTCATTTAATAATAACAGATCCCTTTTATCTCCTGCTAATGATTATTTAAGTAATTTTGTGACACAAGTGGTCATTTGTTTACAACAAAATATCAAAATAGAATAGCATGGAAATAGTACAGTTTGAGAGAGAAATTCCACACTTTTTAAATGCAATAGTGAATATCATTGGAGAAGGCAGTGGCACCCCACTCCAGTACTCTTGCCTGGAAAATCCCATGGACGGAGGAGCCTGGTGGGCTGCAGTCCATGGGGTGGCTAAGAGTCGGACACGACTGAGCGACTTCCCTTTCACTTTTCACTTTCATGCATTGGAGAAAGAAATGGCAACCCACTCCAGTGTTCTTGCCTGGAGAATCCCAGGGACCGGGAGCCTGGTGGGCTGCCATCTATGGGGTCGCACAGAGTCGGACACGACTGAAGCGACTTAGCAGCAGCAGCAGCAGTGAATATCATTATGATAGCAAGATTTAATGAAATTTAACAATGATGCTTATCTCTCAGCCTCATTAATGGAAGATTAATGAATTATGTGTATACCACTAGTGCCTTCTATTAAACATTGCCTTCTGATAATTAAATAGTCTAGTGCTTTAGAAGAAAAACTGTATCCACAACAGGATAGTAAGGTGTCTCTGGGAAAAGGAGGAGACAATAGGGTGAAATCTGACAGGAACACAGTGTTTTCATTCCTTAAATCATAAATATTAACGACAACATAGTTTAAGCTACACAGTTGGTTACTGGGTTCTATGAAATTATTTTATGTATTTTTATGATTCATTACTTTAATAATAATAAATAGGGTTTACTTAATACATATTAAGATTTTTATTATGCATGTTTCAAAGTTTATATTTAAAGTGAGGAGCTTTAGCTATCTGAAACAAACCAGAAAAGCCCGGTTTGCAGGTGGGAAGGTATTTAAAGCTCCTTTAGTGCGGGGGGCCCCCAAGCCCCCAGTGCAGGGCCCACACCTGGGCCTTGAATACACATCAAGAGGAGAGGTGTGATTCTTGACTAGACTCTTGATCCCTCTTTGAACAGCTGGAGAGCTCTTCATAGTCACCGCAGCTATATCTCCCCTACCTTCCATCGTTCGCTGTGTGCTCTGCTGAGATGATAATTTAATAAAACAGTCCAAATATCTTTTTCCTGAAATCCTCTTGCACATGTTTGGAGACAGAAAGTACATCTCACTCGTCTGCCATCCTGCCTTCCTCTGAACTCCTTCCACGACATCTGCACCTCAGGGCTCCACTCAGTGCTGCAGAAATAGAATAACAAATGTACGACCCAGTGAAGCTGCTAATTCTCCACTCTAATCCCATTTCTACGATAAAGCCTTGGATGCAAATAGCTTTTTCTGATAGCTGCGTCCCAATGTTGGTTCACAGTAACTTTGTTTCATTTTTTAATTAAAAACCCTACATCTTTTGCCAACTGAGGTTGAAGCCATCTTGTGCTTATATACTGGTTTAGTTGATATGAGTCATGTTTTTCTTTGAGGGCAAGGCTGTAAACTGAACTACAGAAACACTTACTCTTCTTGTGAACTTGAGTCTATTGCCTTAACTTAGTAAAAAATCATCAGCAGAGATTCAGGTATTTCCTCCTAAGCACATTTGTAATCCTCTATTTCCCCTTCTATAAAAATACTCTAATGCTAGCAATGAAATGTTGTCATTGAAATTTGGTTCTCCCACCAATGAATTAATGCTTGTATTTCAATAATACAGTACATTGAGTCATTCAAGGCTAAACTCCACTTAGATTTTCACTCACATAAAATAAATCAGGACCCTGTACTTTAAAATATGCAGTATGGTTTAAAGATAAGAAATTCAGTTATTGAGTGGTTTCTTTCATTTTGGTGGATAAAATTAATTTTTTTGTTAAAATATCTAAGAACAATTAAATGGTATAAGGCCTGTAACTCTAAGAAAACCAATAGAGTTCCTTCCTTGAGTTTGGAGAACAAGGAACAATTACATAGTTGAACCAACTTTCTAACAACCTAAAACACAGTTAATGTTCTATTTCTGAATATTTGAAATAGCTTGTGGTGTTTTACTTAAATATGGCAGGAAGTGGGGTTTTGAAGGCTTTTGACAATCCAACTGTCTTATTCCTGAACTTGAGCTCTAGATTTGCCCTTTGTTTCTAGTGGATGAAATATATGGTTAGTCTTCTCAGAGATGAATTTACCATCAAATTTCAGGCCCCTTATTTTCGGTACCCTATTTCTAATGTGTTCATCTTGTCAAATATTCTTGTAAATGTTAGACATTAAAAGTGCAAATGGTTAAGACCACTGTCTCTTTCCACTTTGACTTCTCTACCACCATTCATCTCATGGTGAATGGCCCAAGGGCATTTTGAGGTCACCGCTAAGGAGAAATTCAACTGGAGGTATATTAACTTGTCTTCAGTGAGAAATATTTATGGGATTCCCAGGTATATGGTGCCTAGTTAAGATTCTGATAGTTGTCCTGTTTAGAAGTGGCTTTTAGGAATGCTGGTTCTCAGTGCTATAAGATGAACAGAGACGAGATTTTATCATGGTGTGAACAGGTCCCCAAGTACCCAACACCTGTAGTGCGTGAGTGGAGAAAAAAATAAGGACTGATGTGTGCAGAGCCAGAATCTGGTCTATGGGAAATGGTTCTGATCATAAGACTTGCAAAGTGACAAGTGGAAGGCGAAGTTCTTGTTGACACCAACCTAGACTATCAGAAATGGACTTGATTATTCACAGATCTTCCCTATAGCTCAAGCAGTAAAGAATCTGCTTGCAATGCAGGAGACCTGGCTTCAGTCCCTGGATTGGGAAGATCCCCTTGGAGAAGGGAATGGCAATCCACTCCAGTATTCTTGCCTAGAGAATCCCATGGATAGAGAAGCTTGGTGGGCTACAGTTCATGGGGTCACAGAGTCAGACAGGAGTGAGCGACTAACACTGACTATGTATAGTGTATCCTGGCATGGAGTGGAACTTTTATTTTCTATTTGTTTATAATGGCCCTTGTGATAGCTCTCCAATATGAATCATGGTGAAACTGACAAAACTCAAATTTAATCTTCAAGTTGAGAAAAGGATTTAGAACAATTTATTAAAAGAAATAAGAATTTCTTGTTATGGGTGTTTAAGAGAGATTCCACTTGTCTCATCTTTAAAATTAAATATATTTATTAAATACAGAAAAATAAGATATAATCAAGCATGATAAAGATTAGTGTTGAAAATTATGTTAGCAAAGTGAAGCAAATATTAATAAAAAAGTTAAATCAAACCAACTCAGTTACTCCTTAAGATAAAAAGATATATTTTGAATGGAATTATTAGGCTTTATATTGTTTGATAAACCAATTAATGAAGAAGAGGAAATTAAATATTTAAAAAAATATTTACATTTGTTGATTTAACTAAACATCAGTTAAATAAATTGCATCAATAATAATAACATAAGACAAAATATACCACAAAAATCTAGCTATTAACCAAAATGTGGGTAATAAGTGTCAATGCAAAGAGCATTTATTATTAATCATTTCACATAAGTTTGAAGAGCCCTAAAGACTTACTGATCATGAATGAAAATAGTCTGTTAGAAATCTTCCCAAATTTGACAATATAAAAAATTACATGACTTTAACAATAACTAGTTTTGTACCTAAACCAAACTTTCTATTAACAATTATATTTTTTAATTCAATTTGCCATGGTGGGGGGGTGGTTAGGTGATCTATTTTGTTGATTAAAGGAATTATTTCAAACAATGAGATTTAAACTTCTCTGAATATTTTTTAAGTCTGTACTTGAGAAGGTGGGATGCAGAGTTTTGTGTAATTTCACTGTTTTCATACAGAATTTGCCTCAAGTCGGTATGTGACCTGAGCTCTCTCCACTGTTATCAACTCCTGTGCCTTTTATCCTTCCCCAAATCACACGACTGAGAAAGTCTGTGCTATCATTAGAGCGCTCCAGTGTCAGGCTGTCAGTTCAAAACCAAAATGTCAAATTTTAATTCCTCACCTTTTCCTAAAAGGTTTTGCTGTCAATCTCTTAGTCATAGAGGATTAACATCTTTTTTAGGAGGGGATAATATTTGATTTCTTCCTCCGTATCTACTTCAGGCAGTCCATCGTAACTGATAATTTCTAAGAGACTCATTTCGACTTCTTCTCATGCTGAGTTAGTTCAAGCTCTTACACTACCGGTTAGATCCTCCAGAGCCCAGTTAACCAGTGTATTCATGTATCCCTTCCAACTGGTCTCTTTGTCTTTCTTCCTAACCCATTTTCTGTGAAATTATTCAATTATCAAATATGTATAAAACACTCAATGTGTCAAGTCTGAAACCCGTGCAACAAGGAAGGCGAGACACTTCTGTACTTTCAGAGCAATCAGCGTTTTTGAGGGAAATGGTTGCCTTCCTGCCGATGCTGTATGTTAAATGTGAGCATCAGGATGATAGGGCAACCATGAGAGAATGAAGAATGCGATGCAGTCCTGTGACTCAGGGCTGGATTGGTTCCCAGGACCGCAGAGACAGCAGGAAGCATCTGCTGACCACTCCTGGGCCAGCTCTGCATGAAGCCTTGGTGACATCTCCAGCAGAACCTGTTTGCTCTTCTGGCACCACCCCTTAGGAGCTATGTGACCTTGGACAAAGAACCCTGAAATTGAAATTCTCATCTACAGGGTGGGCATGTGTGCATGCTAAGTCATTTCAGTCGGGTCCCACTCTTTGCGACCCCCTGGGCTGCATCCCACCAGGCTCCTCTGTCTATGGAATTTCCCAGGCAAGAATACTGGAGTGTGTTGCCATTTCTTTCTCCAGAGGAGTCTTCCCCACCCTGCATCTCTTATGTCTCCTGCAGTGGCAGGCGATGTTTTTTTTTTTTTAACCACTGGCACCACCTGGGAAGCCCCATCAACAGAGTAGGGAGACCAAGAAATAGAGTGAGGCAGAGACTTTAAAGAACTTGCCCAAGTGGAGAAAAAATTTCAAGCCATATGCATACACAGAACCAGCTTCCAGAGTCGGCGCTATTCTGTTGAGGCCAGGCACGTTTTTCCCCTAAAACTTCCCTGTGATCGTGCGGTTTATCTTCTCAAATTTACTTATTATTTCCCCTGAGAGTTAGGTCTGTCTACAGTCACAGTGCAGTGTTCACAAGCCTACTTCTGAGGCTTCTAGCTGAAGGTCCACGCTTCCTGATGTCTTTCTGCAGCTCTTGCGGCTGATTCACTAATGACTATGAAGCTCTGACTTCTGATGTCTTAGGTTTTCTCATCTTTCCCCACCTGAGGGTCCTGCACATTCTCTCGCTTCAGGCAGATGCTTTCCACAATTTCTAAACCAATGCTCTGCTCATCCTAAAACCTTTTCTGGGTCACTGTGATCATAGTGATCTCTTCATCACCTGAATATCTCTAAGAAGCATCACCCATATCTTCCTGGATGCAAATCATAGTGTATTCAGAACTTTTTTCACAGCCTTTTAAAACTTGGCATCACTCAGTCCCATTGGCACAGAGATCTGAGTGAGGCCAGGAGTCCAGAACTGAAAACTCAGGCCAACAGAATGTGTTCTAGAAAAACACCCAACAGCTGATGGGAAGCAAAGTTTTCCAACAACAAGTAGATCTCCCAGAAAGCTGATGTGGAGTAATAAAAACGTCTACAGATAACCTGAGTGCCTCCAGTCACTCTGTAATATTAGAAAATCAAGTTACAACATCCATTCAGGAAAACGTTAAGTGGGATAACAGGTTTATGCCTGAAAATGTGGCTATTTATTACCTGTTCATCATTAAATACTGAATAAAGCAGAAGTGTTCAGTGATGAGCCCTGGAATCAGAAAGACCTGGGTTCTAATGCTGGCACCACCCTGGAGCTCTGTGACCTTGGACACATAACTCTGAAGTTGAAATCCGCAGCTGCAGAATGGGGAAGCCTGCAGTGCCCACCTCCTAGGGCCCCAGGAGGATGAGGGAAGCCGTGCGGTGTTTGATCCAGTGCCTGGCACAGGGCGGGTCACAGCGCAGGTCACTGCTGTCTCTCTTATCCTTGTCACTGCTGCATCATTGCCATTAGTGTTATATCAACATTTACTCAAGACTCGTTCACCTCCTCTCTTGGCAATATGTGCAGTCTGAGGGAAGAGACATTTAAAATTTTGTCTTTTTTTTTGGTTTTCAAGTTTTTTATTGAAATATAATTGAGCTATAATATTGTGTTAACTTCAGGCATACAACAAAGTGATTCAGTTATAGATGTGTATATATATGTATATATACATACACACACACACACACACACACACACACACATATATATGTACTGCTGCTATTTAGTCACTCAGTCATGTCCAACTCTTGTGACTCCATGGACTGTAGCCTGCCAGGTTCCTCTGTCCATGGGATTTGCCAGACAAGATTACTGGAGTGGATTGGAGTTGCCATTTCCTTTATACATATATATATATATATATTTTTTTTTTTAATTATTTTCCATTATAGGTTATTATAAGATATTGAGTACAGTTCCCTATCCTTGTTGGTTTTCTAATTATTTTATATGTAGTAGTCAATGGCACCCCACTCCAGTACTCTTGCCTGGAAAATCCCATGGACAGAGGAGCCTGGTAGGCTGCAGTCCATGGGGTCGCTAAGAGTCAGACACGACTGAGCGACTTCACTTTCACTTTTCCCTTTCATGCATTGGAGAAGGAAATGGCAACCCACTCCAGTGTTCTTGCCTGGAGAATCCCAGGGACAGGGGAGCCTGGTGGGCTGAAGTCCATGGAGTCACACAGAGTCGGACATGACCGAAGTGACTTAGCTGCAGCAGCAGCAGCAGTATGTATATTTTAATCCCAAACTCCTAATTTCTCTCTCCCCCACTCCCACTGCCCCCCTCCCCCCGCTTTCCCCTTTGGTAACCATAAGTTTTTTTTCTGTGACTTTGAAAACAGACATTTTTTAAAGAGAGAACAGTCTCCTGCCCTTTACTAAGTTGGATTAAAGCACTGCAGAAAGTTTGACATGTCAAAGAAAATCTATCTTGCAACAAAACCTGCAGGTCTGTCTAATATGTACTCTTTCTCATGGAAGAGAGGAGTTTATTGGGAGCTGATAAATTGATGATGGAAAGACAATTGCCCTGGCAACACAGAATCTAGGCTGCGTCCTGGCTCGGTAACTCAGTGGCTGGCATTTGAGAAGCAATTTAAAAAGTCAATTGGGTGAGATTGCTAGGCCTTCGCATTTTTCAGTGCTGTGATGTCTGAAGGGTCCTCTGTCACTCGGTGGCAGCAGTAAAGGTTCTGAAAGGGAGGAGCCTGTCCCTCACCCTGAGGAGCAGCCTCCGCCTCTCAGGTGAGCCAAGGGCATGCAGACCAGCTCCCAAGATCCCTTTGCTCAGGCCTGTGCAAACTTTGCTCCTGTTATCTTCCAAATTTAATGAGGAACAATTTGCTATTCTGAACCAACTCATTCTCCATCAGTCTTGATGTGGTTGCACATATCCTGAGCACTCCTCAGTACCATTTTGCATTCATCCAAGTGGAAGTTTCCACACAATCCCAGGGCATAACTTGTAGTTTCTAAAGCCAGACCTCTTAGGCGAGCAAAATGCTAGGGCTGCTGGTCGCCCATGTAGACAGACAGACTCACAGCATTCACAAAAGGAGAGGTTAGCCTTGGAACCAGAACTGGAAATATCCAGGTCCTTGAGAGACATCTTAGAAATCAGGGTGGGGAGGCACCAGTGAAGTCCATTAAATGAGGAACTACTATCCTCTCTGCCCTAACATTGCCTGTCTTTTTGGCTGGGACAATCCACTCATCTAAACTATGTAAACAGTGAGAATCATTTTATATACATATGATAAATATATGTAGTATATATATTTAAGTCATGAATATATAAGTCCCCATAAAATTAATTGTATTATGTATGTATGTATGTATGATAAAGATATATTTTCATGCCTGGCCTTTATTTACACTTCTCTTCCAACATACCTCCCCAAATCTTTAATATTTCTTATTTTCTAGAAATAAAATAGAATTAGGATTTTATTTTTTTTTATTTTTTAATTTTATTTTATTTTTAAACTTTACATAACTGTATTAGTTTTGCCAAATATCAAAATGAATCCGCCACAGGTATACATGTGTTCCCCACATACAGGAAAATCTTCCAGCCAGAAAATCTGGATCAAATTTTATCTTTTCATCTCTTCCTTTCACTAAAAATAAACACAAGAAAAATTGCACACATTAAAACACTCACAATAAATTGCAGATTTCTGTATAATAAGCTATACTGTGAAATTCACATCTACAAGAAATAATTTGTTTTTATTAGTGCTACCCAATTTACCACATTTTCTGAAAAGGATTTAATAAATTCCTCTAAAGATAGAAAATCAAAACATATCCTTGTAGGATGCATGGGGACTTTTCAGATAAATATATTTTAAAGTCCCAATATAAACACTTATTTGTATTTTAGCCTAGTTTAAAGATGTGTGAACATAAAACAAATTTTTTAATAAATTAAAAATGTTGATTCCTCACATTGGGAATATTTACTAGACCTGTGTCAGGAACTACATACCAACTTCAGAAGCCTTGTGCTAATTCCTGCAAAACCTTTCCTCCTTTATTTTTTTCATACAAAATTTCAAAAACCTACCAAGACGAGTTTCACAAGTCACTCTGAGATTCGGTCTCATTTCTGAAACAGAAATAAACAGACATCAATCAGAGACCATGGTAATCCAAGAATGTTTTTATGATATAGTGTTAATAGCAAAAAATGTTGCAGTGGTGTCGGTTTTATCTTTATATTGTTTCTTTTCATGGATGGTTGCATACTTACTTTGTTTAGTCATAGATGGGAGAAAAAAGTAGATAGACAATGAACAGAATGTGTGTGTACTGCATTAAAAACCCAATGTGAAATATTGGATAGAAATACCAGAAAAAGCTATGGTTAAGCCATAGGTAAATTATTTAATCCCGTAACTTTTGTATCTTCACCTGTATAAATGGGGAATTCACTGTGTATCCTCTTAGTCCACTGAGATGATAGCACCCCACTCCAGTACTCTTGCCTGGAAAATCCCATGGACAGAGGAGCCTGGAAGGCTGCAGTCCATGGGGTCTCTGAGAGTCAGACACGACTGAGCGACTTCACTTTCACTTTTTACTTTCATGCATTGGAGAAGGAAATGGAAACCCACTCCAGTTTCTTGCCTGGAGAATCCCAGGGACGGGGGAGCCTGGTGGGCTGCCGTCTATGGGGTCGCACAGAGTCGGACACGACTGGAGTGACTTACCGGTAGCCGCAGTAGGTATCCAGAAGACCATCTAGTTGATATCTAACAGATGCTGACTTCCTCTCTTCTCCCTTCTCTTCCTTCCATCTGTCTTTCCTTCCCTCCAAAAATTGGCTAGCCTAGAGGGCAGGGAAGGGTTTACCACCATCTGCTGTGTGTAAGGCTTCCGAGGTGGCACTAGTGGAGAAGAACCTAGAGTTTGTTAAACTTTTTGGATACTCAGTCTTAGAATATAATGATCAAATCTTTTTTCTTTTTTTTTAATTTAATTGGAGTATAGTTGCTTTACAGCGTTGTTAGGTTCTGCTGTACAGCAAAGTGAATCAACTTTATACACACACACACACGTATGCCCTCTTTTATGGATTTCCTTCCCATTTTGGTTGCCACAGAGCATTGAGTAGAACTCCCTGCGCTCTATGTAGGTTCTCATTAGTTATCTATTTTATACATACTACTACTACTACTAAGTCACTGCAGTCGTGTCCAACTCTGTGCGACCCCATAGACGGCAGCCCACCAGGCTCCCCTGTCCCTGGGATTCTCCAGGCAAGAACACTGGAGTGGGTTGCCATTTCCTTCTCTAATGCATGAAAGTGAAAAGTGAAAGTGCAGTCGCTCAGTCGTGCCCTACTCTTAGCGACCCCATGGACTGCAGCCTACCAGGCTCCTCCGTCCATAGGATTTTCCAGGCAAGAGTACTGGAGTGGGGTGCCATTGCCTTCTCTGATTTTATACATAATAGCGTATATATGTACATATGCATGCATGCTAAGTTGCTTCAGTTGTGTCTGACTCTTTCGCAACCCCATAAACTGTAGCCCGCCTGGATCCTCTGTCCATCGGGTTCTCCAGGCAAGAATACTGGAGTGGGGTGCCAAGACCTCCTCCAGGGGATCTTCCTGACCCAGGGATCAAACCTGTGTCTCTTGCCTCCTGCACTGGTAGGCAGGTTCTTTACCCCTAGTGCCACCTAGGAAGCTGGTATATATGTATAATGATCAGATATTTTTTGCTTTTTCCAACATTGTTACTTGGGAGGTGTTGAAGGAATGAATGCCTTCTCTTCTGGTTTGCCTTAAAATCTACAGTTTGGATACCAGCCTCAGCCTGTTTCTAATTATTTTGTTTGTCTGTTTGGGGCTTGATTCATTTTATTTTTCAAAGAAACACAATAAACACTGGAAGAGGAGGAGAGTCAATGCAGAGCCTGGAGAACAGAGGCGTCTTCTCCCCTCTGTGATGGTCTCCATCCTTGTCCTCCCCGAGTGACACCTGTCCCCAGGTGTGGCACGTTTTAGGGCCCCTGTGAACATTGCAAAATGAATGACTGTAGTCATCAAGCAGACTGAGAAGAAGTTCCAAACACATTAACTGCCTGGAGTTACTAAATCCTGGAGGATTTGAACACAATTAGAGCTGCTAAATGGCTGCTCAGTTTTTATCATGCCAAGGGCTAAAAGTGACAGAAACTGCAAGGGAGGCTGATCGCTGAGTGCAAGGACACAGCCGGGTGATGCTGCCTGGACGTGACTGCAATCAATGCCCAGGGAGCTCAATTTGCTGACCCCTGAATCCTGGGGTGCTCAGAAAGCTGGGTGGTCCTGGCAGGTTGCTTTCCATTAGTACAAATAAAATGCAACAGCTTCACAGGACTTGAATTTGGCAAAGTTATTCAAACATTAAGAGATCCTAAAAAGGAAGGGCTTGTAAATACTTGCCATTGTGCATAGGGAGGCAGGGTGAGGGCTTGCTGTCTCCACACCCAGAGTGGGGATCTCGGGGAAAACCATCAGAAATTGTCACATTAACTCTTAAGGTGTTCTGATTCAGCATGAAGGTTTCAAGTTTCACTGGAGGTGTTTTGCTAAAGTACAAAGCATCCTTCCTGTGGAGTCTGATAAATCTGAGTTCTGTCCTGTCTTCTGTTACTTCACACTTTTTCCCTCTAGGTCTGGGGCTCATGATTAGAAGTCTCTGAATCTCAGAGTGTGTGAGATGAAGATTTGTTATTGTTCAGTTGCTCAGTCACGTCCAACTCTTTGCGACCCCATGGATTGCAGCATGCTAGGCTTCCATGTCCTTGACCATCTCCTGGTATGTATTAGTTATTCAGCCATTTCTGACATTTTATGACCCCATGGACTGTAGCCCATCAGACTCCTCTGTCCATGGAGTTTTCTAGGCAAGAATACTGGAGTGGGTTGCCATTCCTTCTCCAGAGGATCTTCCCCATCTAGGAATAGAACATGGGTCTCCTGCATTGCAGGCAGATTCTTTACCATCTGAGCCACCAGGGAAGCCCCAACTATCTCCTCGAGCCTGCTCAAACTCATGTCCATTGAGTCAGTAATGTCATTCAACCATCTTGTTCTCTGTCTTCCCCTTCTCCTCCTGCCTTCAATCTTTCCCATCATCAGGGTCTTTTCCAATGAGTCAGTTCTTCGCATCAGGTAGCCAAAGTATTGGTGCTTTAGCTTGAGCATCAATCCTTCCAATGAATATTCAGGGTTGATTTCCTTTATGATGGACTGCTTTGATCTCCTTGCAGTCCAAGGGACTCTCAAGAGTCTTCTCCAACACTACAGTTCAAAAGCATCAATTCTTCAGCATTCTGCTTTCTTTAGGGTCCACTCTCACTGTCCAAACTCTCAGAGTCAGTTTTACCATGACTATTGGTAAAACCACAGATTTGACTATAGGTAACTTTTTTGGCAAAATAGTGTCTCTGCTTTTTAATATTCTGTCAAGGTTTGTCATAGCTTTTTTCCAAGGAGCAAGTGTCTTTTAATTCAGGGCTGCAGTCACCATCTGTAGTGATTTTAGAGACCAAGAAAATAAAGTCTTTCACTGTTTCCATTGTTTTCCCATCTATTTACCATGAAGGATGCCATGTAGTTCTTTTTTGAATGCTGAGTTTTAACCCAACTTTTTGACTCTCTTCTTTTATCTTCATCAAGAGGATCTTTGGTTCCTCTTCGCTTTCTGCCATAAGGGTAATGTTATCTGCATATCTGAGGTTATCAATATTTGTTCCTGCCATCTTGATTCCAGCTTGTGCTTCATCCAGCCCAACATTTTGCATGATGTACTCTGCATATAAGTTAAATAAACAAAGTGACAATACACAGCCTGACATACTCCCTTCCCAGTTTGGAACCAGCCTGTTGTTCCATGTCTGGTTCTAACTACTGCTTCTTGGCCTGCATACAGGTTTCTCAGGAGTGGGGTCAGGTGGTCTGGAATTCCCATCTCTTTAAACATTTTCCACAGTTTGTTGTGATCTACACAGACAAAGGCTTTAGTGTAGTCAGTGAGGCAGAAGTAGATGTTTTTCTGGAATTTTCTGATTTTTTTATGATCTGACAGATGTTGGCAATTTGATCTCTGCTTCTTCTGCCTTTTCTAAATTCAGCTTGAACATCTGGAAGTTCTTGGTTCATATTCTGTTGAAGCCTAGCTTTGAGCATTTTGAGCATTACTTTTCTAGTGTGTAAGATGAAAATAATTGTGGTGTGGTTTGAGCATTCTTTGGCATTCCCGTTCTTTGGGATTGGAATGAAAATTGACCTTTTCCAGTTCTGTGGCCACTGAGATGAAGACAAGAACGTGGGATTGTTGTAAGGGTTGGTGAGAGAGAAGTCACACTTCAGATGTGTAGTCATGCAGTGATGTTTTCCTCCCTTTTCACATTTTCCCTTCTTCTTCTCACCTTCCTCTGAGTTGTTAGGATTGTGATAACTATTGTTGTTGTTGTTCAGTGGCTCAGTCATGTCCAACCCTTTGTGACCTCATGGACTGCAGAATGCCAGGCTTCCCTGTCCTTCACTATCTCCTGGAGTTTGCTCAGGCTCATGTCCATTGAGTCAGTGATACCATCCAATTACCTCATCCTCTGTTGCCCCTTTCTCATCTTGTCCCCAATCATTCCAGCATCAGACACCATTTTATTGAGGAATTTTAAAAAGTAGAAGAAAAAATTAGGGAAAACACAGTACAGAAGTCCTCTGGGACAAGATGATGGGTACAGTTTCCTTCATCAGGAAAACCCCTCCAAACACACAGAGCACCCAAAGACACCTGTCTCACTCCTCAAAGCAGTAGAGCAGTGGGCTAGTAAGCTCCTTGAGAGCGGAACTGGATTGGTTTTTGTTCACTGTTTCGCTCTACATGACTGTCAAAATATTCAATTAAACTGTATTGAATGCATTACTAAACAAAGGAATCAATAGATAAATGTAATGATATGATGTAAAGCATATTTGCTTCTTTCCAAGGCAAGCTACCCCAAGTGAACTTGTAAATTTTAGAAATGATGAAAATACACTGTGCTATGAAACACACACACACACACACAGGACAACAGGCACAGGAACGTGGGTATATGAATCCTGTTCCAGTCCTTGACTCTGTCCTATGGTGAGAGGAGGAAGGGATGTCGTCCCCAAGAGAGGAGCCTGATGGCGGCCCTAATCCAACATAAGTGAGATACCCTGGGCCTTGCTTGTGGGGAGACCAAGTCAGGAAGGACTCGTTATAACCTCAAAGCTAAGGCAGAAATTGCATTTGGTTTTTAGCTGTATTAGCTCTACTCTAAGCCTTCGCATGCTTTCTCCTGAAGCCATATAGAAACCTGAGGGAACAAGAACCCATTGCTGCAGGTGAAGGCCATGCATGGGTCCCCACCGTGGCAGAGCCTCCATAGCCGTCGTCCATTCAAGTCTTGAGCCCAGGACTTAAAACCAGGAAATCAAACTCCAAAGCTTTCCCAAATTAGTGAAATCTAATCATGACAACAGGTGGGAACATTAGCCCTGCTTCCCTCAGAGATGCCTGAAATCAAATCTAAGTTAGCTCAGAAAGGCTTGGGGTATTCAGTTTCCATCTCTGCTCTTTCTTCTTTAGATGCAGAGTTTGGGACAGAAATGGTGAAAATCATCAATTCCCTAACTACTCACTTCCTTTATTCTTAATTCCGATTTTCTTTGAGTGACTCCATCCAACAAGTAGTTCTTATTCTCAAGTTTATAATTTATTTTTAATAAGATTTTACATTCCAAGGCCTTTCTCTATAGCTTCAATATTTCTACTGGACCTAATGTGTCTTTGGATTAATGAAATGTCTCCAAAATTGTTCTGAGTTTGCTCCAAGTGAAATTCCCTTCTTCTGTCTCTCTTTTGTTAGCTCTTTCTTCTTTACTGTGGCTATTCTCAGTGTTCTGGGAATCTATCCAAGTACTTTCACATACTTTGAAATGAGGAGAATAAAAGGAATGATAAAGGCATTGTCTGATTTCTTCTATTCTCTGGTCATCTGAGAGTAGTTACAACATGAACATGGTAGCAACTCTGTTCTTAAGCATGTGGTTCAGAATCTGGATATTACACTTGCTTGTCATGTGTTCACCCTGTAATACATGGCTCAATGCAATATATAAAAATACTGAATATCAAAACTCTTGCTTACACTCCAGATGGTGAGGCCAATGCCATGTTAAAAGTTCTTTTTGGAAGAAGATTAGTGCTTAAGAGTATCTTCATTTTCACTGGAATTACTTGGAAATGTTTTAATTCCATTAGCTGTTTTATATATATATATATATATATATATATATGTATATATATTTTCTGTGTATACATTAGTCATGAAACACTTTTATGATCTTTTCAGAAGCACAGGTGTGAGCATAACTATTAAAAAGCCATTGATATTCTAAAATCACTGGTTAATCTTCTGTGTTAAAATGTATGTGCATGCAAAATTTACATTCCCTTTTCTCAGCGACTTGAGGATTAAGGTACTTGATTTTTTCTCTCTCTCTAACATTAACAAAATTTGCCTAATGGATCATTCTCAATAGTGTAAAATCATGTTGTGTGATTTTTATTCCATCTTAAAAAATCCCTTAGACCCACAATCTCCCTTCAACTACTGCCCATTTCCCTACTCTCCTCTATTATAATTCTCTTAGAATGTGTCAATATTTGCTTTTCCCCTGTTTAAATTTCCTTTCATTCTCTTCCCAGCCTACTCTTTTTTCATAATATATTTGAAATTTAATAATGAAAATATTGTCATTTATGATACTAATGCAAAGAGTGTAATGGTACACCTGTTGAATGAGAGCAATACTGTTTTCTCATTTTTTATATCAACATACAGTTAGCTTACAATGTTGTGTTAGTTTCTGCTGTACAAAGAAAAAAATCAGACATATGTACATATATCCCTTCCCTCTTGGACCTACCTCCCACCCCACCATCTTTTTTTTTTTAATATGTTTTCTGAGTCCCCTGGTTCTACGTCATCAACCACTCTGAGTTTTCCATGCTGGCTCTTCCACTCCGTCCTTCCAAATGCTGGAATGATTTAGTTGCGAGTGTTCATCTCTTCTCTGTCTATCATCGTTTCATAGGTGATGTTCACCTAGCTCCATCCTTAACTGACAACTTCCAAACGTTTGTCTCAAACCTACCTCCCCTTGGCAATCAAGGGGATTGCCCATTTGAACCTCCACATGGAGGTCAGTCGTGTCTAATACTTATCTCAAACTCAACATGCTCCATGCCAAACCCCTGCATTCTACCTGCCAGGATATTCCCTCTTCCTCTATTAATCTCAATAAATGCCACCTCTTTGCTTTCAGGTAGTTTGAACTAAAGTAGTCAGATTTTTTTAGTAGCCAGCAGACATCCAGTTAATTTGGAAATTTCAGCTGAGCACCTATTTAAATAATCTCACAAATAGAACTAGGCAAACCACCTGCACAGAAGTTTTCTCCTTTAGGCAGCATTAACAAGTGAAGATGTTCTAAAATAGATGTGTCTTTGAACTGTGACTTGGAGTTGGGAGGGCCTATGTTATATGGTGGAAATCAATAAACTGCATAAAGAGCTGCTCTAAGATAAAAATTGAGAGTCATTCATTCATTCAGTTACTAATTATTTTCTGAATTCTTACTATAGGCCACTTCTGTCCTGCATACTGTTAATTCAGTTGGTGATAAAATTATTTTTGCCCCTGCATTGAATTGGTTAAGCTGTTTCTATAATATCAAAATGCAAAGTGAAGCATCAAGTGCTGATGTAGAAGCCACAGCAAGTTATCCAGAAGGTCTAGCTAAGATAGCTAATGAAATTGGCTGCACTAAACAAAAGATCATCAGTGCAGATGAAGCAGCCTTCTATTGGAAGAAGAATGCTACCTAGGAATTTTATAGCTGAAGGAAGATATCAGTGCCTGCCTTCATGGGTCCAAAGGAGAGGCCAGCATTCTTGTTAGGAGCTAATGCAGCTGGTGACCTGGAGTTATATCCAGTGTTCATTTACCATTCCAAAAATCCTAGGACCCTCTAGAATTATGCTAAATCTACTCTGCCTGTGCTCTATAAATGAAACAACAGAGCCCAGCGTGATAACACATCTGTTTACAACATGCTTTACTGAATATTTTAAGCCCACTGTTGAGATCTACTGCTTAGAAAAAAAGAAGATTCCCTTTGAAATATTATTGCTTATTGACAATATACCTGGTTGCCCAAGAACTCTGATAGAGATGTACAATGAGATGAATGTTGTTGTCATGACTGCTAACACAACATTCATTTTGCAGTCCATGGATGGAGTAATTTTGACTTTCAAATCTTATTATTTAAGAAATGCATTTTGTAAGGCTATGGCTTCCATAGATAATGATTCCTTTGATGGATCTAAGCCACGTAAACTGAAAATCTTCTGGAAAGGATTCACTATTAGAGATGCCATGAGAAATTCATGATTCATGGGAAGAGGTCAAAGTGTCAACATTGATAGGGGTTTGGAAAAGATTGATTCCAATCCTCATGGATGATTTTGAGGGGTTCAAGACTTCAGTGAAGGAAATAACTGCAGGTGTAGTAGAAGTAGCAGGAGAACTGGAATTAGAAGTCAGGCCTGAAGATGTGACTGAATTGCTGAAATCTCATGATAAAAATTGAATGATTGAGTTTTCTTATGGATGAGCAAAGAAAGTGGCTTCTTGAGATGAAAAGTATGCCTGATGAAGATGCTGTGAATATTGTTGAAATGGCAACAAAGAATTTAGAATATTATATAAACTTGGTTGATAAAGTAGTGGCAGAGTTTGAGAAGATTGACTCTAATTTTTAAAGAAGTTCTAGTGTGGGTAAATGCTACCAGATAGCATTATAGGCTACAGAGAAATCATTCATGAAAGAAAGAGTCAATCAGTAGGCAAAACTTTATTGTTGTCTTATTTTTAAAAATCGCCACAGCCACTGTGACTTTTAGCAACCACCACTCTGATCAGTCAGCAGCCATCAACATGGAGACAAGACCCTCCACTGGCAAAAATCTTAACTTGCTGAAAGCTCAGCATTTTTGGCACAGAGAGTATTATTTAATTAAGCTGTTTGCATTATTTTTCAGGCATAACACTGCTGCTCCTGCAACAGTATAGTATATATGTAACTTCTGTATGTACTGTGGCAGTGGTTGGCGGTAGTGGTGGTGGTTTAATTGCTAAGTCACGTCTGACTCTTTGTGATCCCATGGACAGTAGCCTTCCGGGTTCCTCTGTCCATGGGATTTCCCAAGCAAGAATGTTGGACTGGGTTGTTTCCTTCTCAGGGGATCTTCCCCACCCAGGGATCAAACCCAGGTCTCCTGCTTTGCAGGCTGTTTCTTTACCAACTGAGCCACCAGGAAAGCCCTAGTGCACTAGGAAACCAAAAATATCTGTGTGATGCACCATGTTGCAATGTTTGGTTTAATGTGGTGATCTGCAATGAGCCTGCAGTATCACTGAAGTCTGCCAGTATTAACCTCCTGTTGTTATTCCAGTATGCCTCATAGGGTCTCATTTTCCATGTCAGTTATCTCCTCAGTGTAGTCAGTATTTCTTCTAAAGACATCTGTACATTTCCCAGAAGAAACTCATAAAAAAGTGATTAGTTCCAGGTCTTCATATGTCCACTAATGTCTTGAAACTCAACAGTGTCACAGGGCGTCTTATTCATTGGCATCTCCAAATCAACCCCAGTGCTGTCCTGATTCTTAGTAAACAGCAGGACTGATGGAAGGCAATGCGTTCACACTCCATCCTGTGCTGAAGGGAAAGTTACAGAGGGAGGAGGAAGAAGCAAATGAGAAAAGCTGAGGCATGGTGACAGCAGAGCAGTAGAGAAGATGCTGAAGCTCCTGGAAGTAGGTCCCAGTTTCTGCTTCAGGTGGAAGTTGATGAGATGCCCCAGGAGTCTCACCTGCCAGAGATGGAGATAACCCTGCCCTCTGACATCCCTGGTGGCTCAGCTGATAAAGAATCCACCTAAGATGCGGAAGACCTGGGTTCGATCCCTGTGTTGGGAAGACCCCCTGGAGAAGGGAAAGGCTACCCACTCCAGTATTCTGGCCTGGAGAATTCCACGGACTGTATAATCTATGGGGTCACAGACATGACTGAGTGACTTTCACTGGCCAGCATCAGTTAGATTCTTTCTAAGATCTTGTCCACTGGGGTCTCACTTGAAAAGGGAAGCAAAGACTATGAAGAGGGCTTGAGGAACACAAAACCCTGGAGATTGAGAATGAGCTCTGTGCTGCAGCAGAGGGGCAGAGTGCTCTATTTTTAGTTGTCAGAAGAGAAAGCTTTTGGTCCTAATAACCATCTTCAAGGAATAGGGAAAGCTATTTTTTTTTTAAAGGACACACTAGCCACTTAGTCTCTTTCTCTGCAAAGGATCAAAGAAGCGGGAAAAATCAGCAGACACACAAAAGAGCTCTTCTTGAATCCGACATGAATGATGAAGCTCCTGCTGGAAACCTCAGCGTTCCTACAGAGCCACCTTCAGCATTTATCCACCTGGAGGCAAATGGCCAGTGCAGATGATGTCCTGGTTGTCCACCGTATATTCTCATCTTGGTTCTTCCCGTGTATCATGGAGGCGCTCTGTGCTTTGTGAACCGTTTGTCAGTGCCTTGAACTGGTGCCGACCTGAGGCATCGTCGCTGGCTCACGTGCCAGAAATGTCTGTTGCAAGGAAGCCCCTGTAACTTGTTAGTGATGTCAGAGTTTGTGCTCGATCGTTATTACTTCTCAATAAAAGATGTTGTCCATCGTTTTAGCCTACTGTCTGTGTGTGTGCTCAGTCATGTCCAATGCTTTGCGACCCTATGGACTGTAACCTGCCAGGCTCTTCTGTCCATGGAATTTTCCAGGCAAGAGTACTGGAGTGGGTTGCCATTTCCTATTCCATTTAGTCTACTAGCAGATGTTAAAAAAACCAAAAAACAAAAAACACCCTTCTAGAACATGTACCCAGTTCTACAACCAGAATGTAAAGACTGTTGGGATGAAGGTCGGACTGGGAGACCTCTTAGCAACATCTTTAAAATTACACTCAGTTCCAGTCAGCTACCTAGAATAAAATGCAATGCAAAAGTCTATACAATAACTCAGGTGTGTTTCTTTTTTCCCAAATATTAAATAATGCAGGGCAAATTGTTGCTCTAATATTTTGGATAAATGGAGATTTTCTTCTTGGATGCCAAAAGCAAGGTTGGAATTTCTATGAGATTATAAAAGTTGAAAGGCCCGTCTGCATCCATTTCAGGAGGTTTATTTAGAAAAGTGGAAATATCAGAAGTACATTAAGTTGCTGCTGAAATTTCAGGGTTTTGGTTCATTAACTATTGCTAGGAACATATTGAAAAGGAGAACCATAAAATGGAAATCTCTGCTCACAATGTGCCCCTATAAGCTCACATAGCTATATTTTTCTGATCTTTTTTTTGTTAATGGAGACCCTAACAATAAATTCTGTATCTAGCTTATATGATAGTTTCATGCCGAAAACATCATCAACACCATGATCATCATCAGTATCAGTTTCTGTTGGATTTTCTATAACTTGATTCTGGCAATTCTAATAGGGAGAAGTGGCAAAAGGGAACTTAAATGAATCTTGGTCACTCATGGAACTGTGCCATAAAAGCTTACTGATGACACTAAGCAGCTTGTAACAAGACTTAAAATTAAACTTTGAGTATTATTTCTTTGGTTATTGCTTTCATTCTTTTTGGTTGTGGTGCTAGCTTTGTCAAATGAAGAGCAGTCTGCAGATCTACATTAGTTTGAAAAGTCAGAATCACAAGTAGCCAAACCCACAGTTTTCCTTTTTTATGCTTAAAATGACAAATGCAGATATTTAAAACATATGTTCTTTCATTCAAAAATTTATAGGCTTAAGATGTAGACTCTAATCATTTCTATAGCCGTTATCATCTTATTTTTTTAATCTGCACAATTAGTTTTCCATTATATCATAATAGAGTTTTAACAAAAATGTGAATTATTGTCTAATTTATATCATAATGAGTTTTAACAAAAATGTAAACTATTGTCTAATTTTGAAGTTACATATTCAATCTTTATACAACTTGTAATGTGTATGTAATTGAACATATGAACTTGATTCATACTGCAAGACTATATACTGTATCTCAACTTTTAAAATGTGCTAAGAATGTGAAACCTGATTATTAATTTTATCCACATCTTGTTTTACAATACTGTTCAATAATAACTAAAAATACAACTTTAGTCTTTGTGTGAAACATATTTACTTACAGGTTGCATGAATATTATATTTGAATCTCATGTTTATATATTCAGGATCTATTTTACTTTGAAGTATACCTAATGTGGTATGCTGCTGCTGCTGCTAAGTTGCTTAGTCGTGTCCAACTCTGTGTGACTCCATAGACGGCAGCCCACCAGGCCCCCCTGTCCCTGGGATTCTCCAGGCAAGAGCACTGGAGTGGGTTGCCATTTCCTTCTCCAATTAATGTGGTATAAGAAAAGCAAAATGCATTATTACACTTTAATGAACATTATTAGCTTTTTAAATAATTGGCAGTTGTCTTGATCTTTGTCATAACTATCAGTTCAGTTCAGTTCAGTCGCTCAGTCGTGTCTGACTCCTTGCGACCCCATGAATGGCAGCATGCCAGGCCTCCCTGTCCATCACCAACTCCCAGAGTTTACTCAAACTCATGTCCATCAAGTTGGTGATGCCATCCAGCCATCTCATCCTCTGTTGTCCCCTTCTCCTCCTGCCCCCAATCTCCCCCAGCGTCAAAGTCTTTTGCAATGAGTCAACTTTTCACATGAGGTGGCCAAAGTATTGGAGTTTCAGCTTCAGCATCAGTCCTTCCAATGAACACCCAGGACTGATCTCCTTTAGGGTGGACTGGTTGGATCTCCTTGCAGTCCAAGGGACTCTCGAGAGTCTTCTCCAACACCACAGTTCAAAAGCATCAATTCTTCAGCACTCAGCTTTCTTCACAGTCCAACTCTCACATCCATACATGACCACTGGAAAAACCATAGCCATGACTAGACGGACCTTTGTTGGCAAAGTAATGTCTCTGCTTTTGAATATGCTATCTAGGTTGGTCATAACTTTCCTTCCAAGGAGTAAACATCTTTTAAATTCATGTCTGCAATCACCATCTGCAGTGATTTTGGAGCCCCCCCAAATAAAGTCTGACACTGTTTCCACTGTTTCCCCATCTATTTCCCCATCTATTTCCCATGAAGTGAAGGGACCAGATGCCATGATCTTAGTTTTCTGAATGTTGAGCTTGAAGCCAACTCTTTCACTCTCCTCTTTCACTTTCATCATGAGGCTTTTTAGTTCCTCTTCACTTTCTGCCATAAGGGTGGTGTCATCTGCATATCTGAGGTTATTGATCTTTCTCCCGGCAATCTTGATTCTCGCTTGTGCTTCTTCCAGCCCAGCATTTCTCATGATGTACTCTGCATATAAGTTAAATAAGCAGGGTGACAATATACAGCCTTGACGTACTCCTTTTCCTATTTGGAACCAGTGTGTTGTTCCATGTCCAGTTCTAACTGTTGCTTCCTGACCTGCATATATGTTGCTACCACATAATTCGGATAGGCTTTTAAAAAATGACTTACATGTCAGTATTCACATTTCAACCTCAGATTCCTGTTCTTAGGTCTGCAAGATCAAATATTTTGCTGTGAGATAATTATGATTATCAACAAATCATGAAAATGTTTCTGAAGCATGCATGTTTTCTTTTATTTATCCCAAGATGAGTTCTTATAGGAAAACACCAAAGTATGGAGTCTCACTTAAGTGCAAATAGATTTTTTTTTTACCATCTTCAGAGCTACAAAAATGATTCACTGATTCCTGTTTAATAGATCTGACATGATAGTATAGAGTGTAGAAAGAATGACCTTCAAATTCTCTCAGCAACGGGATTCAGTGTACTTCCCTAGGCAAATACTGGAAGCTTTCCTTTAGATACATGCATGTGTGTGTTCTAGTCTCTCGGGTGTGTCCCACTCTTTGCAACCCCAAGGACCATAGCCCTCCAGGTTCCTCTGTCTATGGGATTCTCCAGGCAAGAATACTGGAGTGGGTAGCCCTTCCCTTCTCCAGGGGATCTTCCCAACCCAGGGATTGAATCCAGGTCTCCCGCATTACAGGCAGATTCTTTACCATCTGAGCCACCAGGGAAGCCCAAGATAAGTGTATAAACAGAAATAATCTCATTACCCATGCAATTTTGTCCTGGAAAGGCAAGAAAAAAAGTTTTGCAATGTCAGCAGAGTGGTGAATACTGTGTTTCTTCCTTTTTTTTTAAAAAAATACTAAGGCATATTTAGTATTCAGGTTCTAGATTTTTATGAAAAAGTGAGAAAGTGACAAATCTTAATCACTCAGTCGTCTCCAAGTCTTTGCAACTCCATCGATTGTAGCCTACCAGACTCCTCTGTCTGTGGGATTCTCCAGGCAAGAATCCTGGAGTAGGTTGCCTTTCCCTTCTCCAGGGGATCTTCATGAGTCAGGGATTGAACCCGCATCTCCTGCATTGACAGGTGGATACTTTATCGTCTAAGCCACCATCAAGGGAAGCCCATAGATTCTTCTAGGAATTATCAATTATTTTATGATTGTTAAATACATATACTTGTTGGGCATTTTGATCAGAATTACAAAAATACGTAAAAATGGACAAAGTTTTTGCCCATTAGCTAAGCAAACCACTTAATCAATCATTATTTGTTTTTATATATTCTTCCTTTTTCTCATAAACTTTATAATATGAAGTATTTATTTTTAGACTTAATATGTCCCATTCCTTAAGGGCATAGATTCTACAAACACAAAAGAGATGGACTGTGAAGTAGCCTCTTTTTGTGACTTGGATTGTATTTCACAGACTGCCCTGCTCTGTGGTATTAAATGTTTTCAGAAATGGTGACAAGCTTTCATGAGTTTAGCCAGTCTCCCTCTTTGGAAGAGACCTCTCCCAGCTCTAGCTCTCAATCCTGTTATCCTAGATATTGTAATTGGATTAGCCCCAGTTCACCAGTGAGAATGAGGTTCAGGCATGGCATGAAAATTGCCTGAAATGTCTTTAAAAGTAGCTATCTACATAATACTCTATTACTCTCCTGTGGGTTTCCCATGAGGCAATAGAATGGATTCTGTTTCCACTAATGCACTCAAATAGGTTCTAATGGTGTTAGGGATACGAGTCAGATATCCAAGCGTCCAGATAGAAAGCTGACCTCTGCACATTGTTGAAAGTAGATCAATATTGCGTTAGGTACTCCCAGACTACATCTTTCTCAAAATGCTAAAAGTAAAGAGAAATGATCCTTTAGCCCTCTAACCTCACAGCCCACTGTGTTTAGATCTGAAAAAATCAGCTAGATATACAAAATGAAAAATAGCAGGTCATTGTGTTTAACAAAGGACATTTCCTTTGCTGAGATTTCTAAAGTGGTGCCTTGCTAGTTGTCTTTATGATTGACTAAGAGGTTGAAGAAAATAAGTGTCCCTGAAATATTCAAATAGTTAAGTTCAAGCTCATGTAATTTTCCTGACAGAGGGCTATCCACTTGCTATTGTTGTTCTGTGAAAATGAGCCAATTCATCATATTTAAATAAAATATTTTTTTTCCATCAAGAATAGCAATGAGATGTGGAGATTATTCTGTTTGGTCTTATATACCATGTGGTCCAGGTTTCTTTCAGAAAGGAGAACATTTATCAGTATTAGATGTGATATGAAAAATCCTACCCCAACCAGAATGTAATCCTTAAGACTCAGTGATACCACCTAAACGAAGACAGTGTAGTGACTCTAGTCACTCAGTCGTGTCCGACTCTTGCGACCCCATGGACTGTAGCCCGCCAGGCTCCTCTGTCCTTGGGATTTTCCAGGCAAGAATACTGGAGTGGATTGCCATTTCCTTCTCCAGGGGATCTTTCCGACCCAGGAATTGAGCCCAGGTCCCCTGCATTGCAGGCAGATTCTTTACCGACTGAGCTATGAGGGAAGCCCACATGAGTGCTCAGTCATGTCCAACTCTTTGAGACCCCATGGACTGTAGCCCACCAGACTCCTCTATCCATGGGATTTTCCAGGCAAGAATACTGTAGTGGCTAGCCATTTCCTCCTTCAGGGGATCTTCCCAACCCAGGGATCAAACTCATGTCTCTTGCATCTCCTGCATTGGCAGGCAGGTTCTTTACCACTGCACCACTCAGTGACTTTGGATTGCAGTATAAACAGTCCAGAAGTGTACAGCATTGTTTAGTTGTGCAGTTTTGTCAGACTCTTTGGGGCCCCATGGACTGAAGCATGCCAGGCTTCCCTGTCCCCCACCATCTCCTGGACTTTGTGCAGATTTTTGTCCATTTAGTTGGTGATGCCATCCAACCATCTTGTACTCTGTCATCCCCTTTTCCTCATGTCCTCAATCTTCCCAGTATCAGGGTCTTTCCCAATGAGTTGGCTTCTTTGTGTCAGGTGGCCAAAGTATTGGAGCTTCAGCTTTAGCATCAGTCCTTCCAATGAATATTCACGGTTGATTTCCTTTAGGATTAACTGGTTTGATCTCCTTGAAGTCTGAGGGACTCTCAAGAGTCTTTTCCAACACCACAATTCAAAAGCATCGATTCTTCCTGCACTGTCTTCTTTATGGTCTAACTCTCACATCTGTACAGGACTACTAGAAAATCCATAGCTTTGACTGTATGACCTTTGTCAGCAAAGTGATGTCTTTGCTTTTTAATATGCTGCCTAGGTTTGTTACAACTTTTCTTCTAAGGAACAAATGTATTTTAATTTCATGGCTGTAGCATTAGGAGTATCAATTATGTTTAGCTACTTTGCTTTATATGAAATTAAATTTTTACATATATTAAGTATATTATACCATCTTCTTTTCTTCAAAATAACTTGTATATTTCAAAATGGTTCAACATTGATGTGAATCCCAAGTCAGAGACACATTTGTTTCAGTTGGACAATGCTTGATTCCTTTAATATCCCTACCCCTCCCTAAGTAGTAGAATAAGAATGGGATGTTTCTGTTAAACCACCTAGGCTTTTTATTGCATTAACAATGAAACCAAGACTTGCCAGGTAGCTCAGTGGTAAATAATCTGCATGCCAGTGCAGGAGACATGGGTTCAATCCCTGGTCTGAGAAGATGCCACATGCCTCAGAGTAGCTAAGCCCATGCACCACGACTATTGAGCCTGTGCTCTAGAACCCGTGTCCTACAACAAGGAGAACCTCCACAATGAGAAGCCTGCTCACTGCACTGGAGAGTATTCCCCACTTGCCACAACTAGAGAAAAGCCCACACAGCAATGAAGACACATAGTCACAAATAAATAAAGCAAACAAACCAAGCCAAATATAAAAAAATAAATGAAACCACATTTATTTCTTGAGTCAACAGGTAGAACAGGACACTAGGCAGAGGGATCCAAGGGTAAGGAAAACTCGATCCCAGTACCTAAGATGTTCACGGGGCAAATTACCTAGGTTTCAACACTACACCTTGGTGAGATTTGTACTGCAAGAGTTTTGGTGTTGACTTGTGTTTGTGAGTTTTCAGTCTTTGTCTTGCTCCCACATTTAACCCCGTGTTCATCTTGAGAGTTTAATATATCATGGTTTTATAGGTGAGCCTATAAACCCAGAGATTAGCTCTACATGTCAGTTCGGTTCAACTAAAAATGGTCTTCCTGGTGAGTGGGCAGGGCAGGCTTCAGAGTTGGTGACTCATGGGTTTATGGAAATTCATATATTTGATCAAGGTCACGGAATGTGTTAGTGCCATGAATGGCACTGAAACGTTGGTTTTCTGTTTGCACTAAGCGTTCATCTGCCGGTGTCATAATGCCCCTTGTTAATTTTTACTGGGATTCTAAGTCACAAAACATTGGCCACAATGATCTGTTGAAAACCTTTAGTTTTTAAATACTCAAATCAAGGTAATTATTTTAATACAGTACTGTAAATAGAAGTAACAGCTCCTAGTTTTCTATTTAATTGTGTTTTTCCTATTTTCTTTAAGACACCGTATTGCATATTATTCTGGTAAGACTGATTTTGTTTTGAGAAGAAATGATCCCACAGGTCTTCTTTCTATGATATTTGTGAAAGCTCTTTAGATTTTCCAAAAATATTCCATTCCATTCACATATTAATTACTAAAACACAGCAAGGGGTCAATTTTCCCTTTTAAATATATATGTGGGTTCCTGGCTTTGAGAACCAAAAATACAGAAATCCACAACCATAAACTAAAAGGTGGTATTTCACATTTTGAAAAGCGTTTCATTTTGTAACAAGGCTCACCACAGGAATCCTTTCTTTAAAAGGTTTAATGATCTATGCTGCTGCTGCTGCTAAGTCGCTTCAGTCATGTCCGACTCTATGCGACCCCATAGATGGCAGCCCACAAGGCTCCCCTGTCCCTGGGATTCTCCAGGCAAGAATTAATGATCTATAAGTAAGTACTTAAATTCAATTAAGAATGGCTTATTATTTTGCAGGTAAAATATAGAAGGGAAAATTTAAAGTGGAGGTGTTAGTTGCTATCAAAAATTGGTAAAATCAGTCAAACTGGAGTTAAATGTATGTATGTGAGATGTATATAGGGCATCTTTCTCAGTGTTTTATACTACATTAATGAGATAAAATTTTATTTACAAAAGCGAAAGGCAACAGTTCAAGGTCTCCAAGGGAAAGAGTAATCTATCCTTTCAAGATCACAGATGCATATTGGGAATGCAATCCTGTAAGTAATTTAAAGCCCCCTTGCTTTTACTGAAATTCATAAATCAAATTACTTTCATCTGGGAGTACAACATAAATGGAAATTTAGCTTTTGAATAAAATAGGAAAAGGAGCCAAGTTTTTATTTACCTTACCTGTCTGAAAGCATGCTCACCCAAAGTCCTATAACATCTTGGAAAATGTTTCAGTGATTCTTGAAAATCTTTCAGGAATTTGGTCTTTAAAGTAGATTTTTCTTTTAAAGACAGGTGTACTTACAAACAGTTGAAGGGAATAAAAGACTCAGTTTCAGGAGTAATGAAGCAATAAATGTCAGAAACTAATAAGAATACAGTACTGCAATGAAAAATCATAGAGGAGAGAGAGAAAAAGAGAGCAAGAGAGAGAGGGATCAGAATGTCACCACTCCTTATGAAAATGTATTTGTTTGCTTGTTTTATCGCTGAGGTAACATGCACAGAATGCAAGAGATAGAATTTTAAATTGTGTGTTGTTTAAAATCTTCTTTCTTCTTAAACTACACAGATGTCTTTCCCAGATTTGTTAATCTGTCAGGTCTTCTTTGAGCATAAACAAACTTTTTACTTTTTAAATATTCTAACTCTCCCTTTTTTCCCATAAATTATAATACAGTATAAATTTCTTCTCTACTATTTTATTATCATAATGTGTCTCAAAAGTACTTTAAATATCAATGGAGTGAACCTCCTAATTCTTTTACAAAGTTGTATTGTTTCCAAAAATAGGTTTATTCATTCATTTATGTCTGTCAGGAGTATTTTAAAGTTTTCCTAAATTTGGTCATGGATATGTCTTGTTTAGTTTATCCACTCCCATCTTAAGTTTTTGTTGTTTTTCGTAAATAGATGCTATGTTGTTCTATGAAATATTCTAACATTTTTTATGTGAAAGTTAATAATTCCTTTATAATCATTCAATTCCTGTTATCTTATTAAATGTTTACATACTTTGTATTAGCGTTTTTTGATTTGACTTTTTAGCATGCAATCAAATTTTAAGCAAATAGTGATACATGTTTATCCTCCTCTCTTTTATGGTTTATAAATTTTATTTATAATTGGCTTGGCTAGTAATTCCTGTAAGATATTATTTTTAGAAGCAATGGCACTAAGGTCACTATTAAGCATGTGATTAAATAGAGAAGTAAGTGAGATTTCTTTTAATCATGTTAAATATAAATTTAAGAATATTCAGATTAATTTTGGCAAAAACATTTATGGGATTTTCATAATAAAGAAGCAAACATATACTTCTTTCCTGAATTCACTCAATTTTATAAACTTGACTGTACTTTCCCACCCTTCCCTTTATAGTATGTTGCATCAATACTTTAGCAAGCTTCATTATTATTAATAAAAAAGTGTTGCGTGTCTGTGGACCTACTAGGCTCTCACTCCACACTAGATTTCTGGTGTGGAGTGGGACCTGGAATGGCCCAACCATCTTCCATGTTTTATGGGTTTTCACAATCTGAAGATTCTTTTCTCACTCATGGGTACTGTTTCCAGGTAGTGTGGCTTCTCAGGTAGTTCTTGGGATCCCCCATCCTCTTCTGAATCAAAGGAAGTTCTGTAATCAACATCCCTACTTCTCTAGGTCCCTTCACCATCACTGAAACCCAGCTATATTGCCCCTGAGCCTTCCTTGTATATAAGTTGTGCGTACATTTTGCTCACACCTTAGACTTGCCCCTTCTGGAAGCGCTCTATGCACTGTGCTCTTCTCTTCAATTCCTCATCTGTGACTCCCAAATATCTCATTTTAAACATATTCTCCCTGTAAAGATTATATCTCCATGTTTATATGAAAATTTCACTTTGAAGGCGAGAGGGAAGGGATGATTTTTTTTTTCCTTATTGATTATTTTAGGACTAAACAGAAAAAAAAAAAAAATCCATCCCTAACAGCCATGCTTATATACCAGAAGTCTCAGTTTATGCCTTTTTTCTCTTTATTAATATGACTATCCCATGTGGCTCTGACAAAGCCATCTTCCCTTTCAGCATTGCTGTTGTTTAGTCACTCAGTCGCATCCAAGTCTTTCGTGACCTCGTGGGCTGCAGTTCACCAGGCTTCTCTGTCCAAGGGATTTGCCAGACAGGAATACTGGAGTGGACAGCCATTCTCTTCTCCACTTTCAACATTAGTGAATCTGAATATTTGGCAGAGGATGAGATATTTAGGAATTCAAAGAATCTTTGAAGAAAGGACAAAATGTATTTAAGTAGTGTGTAAGTGGGCTCATGTGCAGTGGGTGGGCTACTGGCAACAGTTTCAGCTCATATTATTGGTTATTATGTGCTGAGGACTTCGTGCCCATGTTTCCTCCAAGGACTTGTTGAATTTGATCCTAAGAGGGTTAAGGGAAGCACCATGTGGGGAAAAGAATCCCAAAGTAATGGGGGGTGGTGTCTTATTCAGTTCAGGCTGTTGTTAACAAAAGTACCATAGAATAGGTGACTTACAGTCAACATAACCATCTCATTGTTCTGGGAGCTAATAAGTCCAAGATTAAACTCTGACAGTTGTTGAATGAAAGCTTTCTTCCTGGTTCATGGACTCTGTCTTCTCTCTGTGTCTTCACATTAAAGAAGGGACAAAAGAACTGTCTGGGGCACTAACTCCTTCCATGAGGGCTCCACCCTCGTGATGCAATCACCTGCCAGTGACCCCACCTCCTAAGAGTGTCACCTGAGGGATCAGGATTCAACAGGATGGATTTTGGAAGCAAGACATACAAGCATTCAATCTGTTGCAAGGGGTGGTGTCACATTTGTGAAAAAGGAATGAAAGACATAAGAACTGCAAAATAAGGTAAGAAGAGCAGAGAAGACTGGGTAGATTTGCTGTTTACATAGAGTGGTTCAATTAAGGAAAATTCATTCTGGCTTGATGAAATGGCACCCCAGAGCTGTGACCAGGTCCTGACAGGAGCAGGTTTGAGAGGGAAAGGGATGTTTATGTGGAATCAGAGGTGGACAGCTCTAATGTTCACTTCAGTTCAGTTCAGTTCAGTTCAGTTGCTCAGTCGTGTCCCACTCTTTGCTACCCCATGAACCGCAGCACGCCAGGCCTCCCTGTCCATCACCAACCCCTGGAGTCCACCCAAACCCATGTGCATTGAGTCAGTGATGTCATCCAACCATCTCATCCTCTGTCGTCCCCTTCTCCTGCCTTCAATCATTCCCAGCATCAGGGTCTTTTCCAATGAGTCAGCTCTTCGCATCAGGTGGCCAAAGTATTGGAGTTTCAATGTTCACTAATGTTCACTATCAGCTATTTAGTATAAACTTTTCAAAATTGTTACAAATAATTATAGGCTTGCTAAATTGGTACTTAAATAAGTTATTTTTTTCAAATTCTAAGAACCATTGACCTGATCCATCTAAAGGATTTGTCTTTGGTTTTTTTTTTTTTTCTTTTTTTGAATTGTTTTCGTTTGTGTGAGACTCTATTATGTAAGAGGCATACCATTCAGTGGAAAACATTATATATAAATGACAAGTAGTCCCTTATAAAAAGCTAAATAAAAGAACTTTTGAAAGAAAAATTACAGAGTTAATATTAACCTTTGTTGTCAACTTTAGACATTAATTCTTTTAATGCTAAGTAATACTTAGTATTAGTATAATTAAGTAACTTTTAGCATTAAATTATATTAAGTTGTTGCTGCTGCTGCTGCTAAGTCACTTCAGTCGTGTCTGACTCTGTGTGACCCCATAGACGGCAGCCCACCAGGCTCCGCTATCCCTGGGTTTCTCCAGGCAAGAACACTAGAGTGGGTTGCCATTTCCTTCTCCAATGCATGAAAGTGAAAAGTGAAAGTGAAGTCGCTCAGCCATGTCCAACTCTTCCCAACCCCATGGACTGCAGCCTACCAGGCTCCTCCGCCCATGGGATTTTCCAGGCAAGAGTAATGGGGGTATTGCCTTCTCTGTATATTAAGTTGTAGTAAGTGATAAATATGTTTTGCATAGATCTATTTATAGTATACTTTACATATTTGTTGTCTTAAATGTGTTGGCATAATAATTCTGTAAATCCATACGGGAACTTCTGTTATTTCATGATTGTATCATTCATTTTTTAAACCACAATCAATTGAAAGAAACTATGGAAACTAAAGAGATTTTTTAATTGGAAACATAATACTAATTTAAATTACCTTTCAAAATGTCTAAGTTTTTACACATTATTTTTTCCTCTCAAATAGTGCTAATTTTAAATGTTCTTATTTAATTTCCTAGACTATATTGATCTGACCAAAACCATCAGAGTTTTAACTGCCAACTAGATAATGTGCATAATTACAAAAATAATATATATACATAAAACACACATATCTGTCATATATATCATATTTTATATGTGTTTCATGTGTACATTTTCCAAACTTCTGCTTTTTAAATTTAATTGGTATTTATATTACTTCCATTTTTATATCATTAGATTCTTGACATTATTAAAACATTGAGTGAAGAGAAGACAAAAGTATTAAGTTTCATTGATCAACTGGACATTATGCTGGGTATTTAATGATATGTAATTACATTTAATCACAGATAAATATGAAAAATGCAATTTATTTTTTTAAATATAGCTCATGTTGTCTTCCATCTATATGTATAACTTCTTATACATTATAAAATAATAATTATATCCATATTTTAAAATGTGTTAAACAATTTAAATATCATCTATTTCAATGACTCATCACTTAAAATTAAAATGATGTGTGTTTTGTTTTTTTCTCTGAAAAAAATCACTACTCATTCAGTCAGATGCCTTCCCTCCTAGTTTACTTAGGTGCAGAGGAAGATCAGTTCAGTTCAGTCACTCAGTCCTGTCTGACTCTTTGCCACCCCATGGACTACAGCATGCCAGGCCTCCCTGTCCATCACCAATTCCTGGAGTTTGCTCAAACTCATGTCCTTTGAGTCAGTGATGCCATCCAACCATCTCATCCTCTGTCATACCCTTCTCCTCCTGCTCTCAATCTTTCCCATCATCAGGGTCTTTTCCAATGAGTCAGCTCTTCGCATCAGATGGTCAAAGTATTGGAGCTTCAGCTTGAGCATCAATCCTTCCAATGAATATTCAGGACTGATTTCCTTTAAGGTTGACTGGTTTGCTCTCCTTGCTGTCCAAGGGACTCTCAAGAGTCTTCTTCAACACCACAGTTTAAAGTATCAGTTCTTCAGCCCTCAGCTTTATTTATGGTCCAGCTGCCACATCCATACTTGACTACTGGAAAAACCATAGCTTTGACTGTATGGACCTTTGTCAGCAAAGCAATGTCTCTGTTTTTTAATATGCTGTCTAGGTTGGTCATAGCTTTTCTTCCAAAGAGCAAGTGTCTTTCAATTTCATGGCTGTAGTCACCATCTGCAGTGACTTCGGAACCCAAGAAAATAAAGTCTTTCACTGTGTCCATTGTTTCCCCGTCTATTTACCATGAAGTGATGGGACCAGCTGCAGAGGGAGATGCATGCCGGCTTACTGTGTTTCTTGGTCTGAGGGTGGTGTGAGGATGTAAAGATTCTTGGGACACTGTCTTTTCTAGACCAGCCCTCATCTGCTTAATAGTTTTCTGCTCTGGGGGATCATGTGGAAAAAAAAAAAATCTGTGACTCTTTTATAGTTAATCTCAGAACTCTGAGTTCTCCCGGATAAACACTCACCCAAGTCTGTGCTCCCCACAGTGGTTTCTCTGCTGGTTCCTCCATTTGTTTGTTGGCTTTTATACTCCAGTCTCTGCCTGCCCTTGGGGTCTCTGGTGAGGTTTAAGCAGAGGAGTCCATGGTCTGATTTATATTTTAGAAGAAAGATTTACAGGACGACTTTAGCTATTGTGTCAAGAAAAGTCTCTACAGGAACAAGGGTGAACACGAGGGCACTGCTTAGGAAGCTGCTGCTATATTCTTGGTTGCTTCACCCAAGAGCAGGTTACAGTGTTCCTTTTGAAGGTAGAATGAAGAGAGTTTGCTGACAAAGTGGATATGGGTGAGAGGAACAGAGTAGCTGAGATGGCTGATACCATGGTGGTGGAACTGAGTACCCAGAAGGATAGCTAAGAGCAGTCTGGAGGAAAACAGTGACTTTGAAAAGAAAAATAAATAAACAAATAAATAAAATAGGAGCTCATTTGTGTACTTGTTAAGTTTGCAGTGCCCATGAGGCATCTGCATGGAAACACAGAGATCTCAGCTCTATAAGCCACCAATTAAAGGGAGCAGTCTAGGCTGGGGAAACAAATCTGGGGCTCATCATTTCATATGTAGTATTTAAAGCCATAAAACCAGTGAAATTGCCAAGCAAATATGAGTAAATAGGAAAGAGAGGGCAACAAAGCATTTCTTTTAAATTTTTATGTTTGGTTTCTAGCATTGCTTTTCAATTAGTCATTACTGTGTGAATTTATAAGTCATTTTGTGTAAACGAAGCAGGGATAGTGTCAATTCAGCTTTAATTAGCTCATCATTTTTGTCACAACTAACAGAGTTTAGCTTCTAAACACAAATCCATGAAAACATTTAGATGTATATCACATTTTCTTTTTTTTCCCTATAAAATGATAAAAGTCACTAAAGCATATATTGCAGTATATTTGTCTTATTAGGTTTTGTAACTGAATGTAAATGATTTGAAGATTGGTGACATTAGATCACTTAGCTGCTGCTGCTGCTAAGTCACTTCAGTCGTGTCCGACTCTGTGCGACCCCATAGACAGCAGCCCACCAGGCTCCTCTGTCCCTGGGATTCTCCAGGCAAGAACACTGGAGTGGGTTGCCATTTCCTTCTCCAATGCATGAAAGTGAAAAGTGAAAGTGAAGTCGCTCAGTCACGTCCGACTCTTTGCGACCCTGTGGACTGTAGCCTACCAGGCTCCTCCGTCCATGGGATTTTCCAGGCAAGAGTACTGGAGTGGGTTGCCATTGCTTTCTCCGAGATTTCTTAGACTTATTCAATTAATAGTTCCCTGGATAACATAAGAATTATGCTTGAAAATTTTAATTGATTTTGGTTAGTTCTTAATTTTTTTTAAATTTTTTTTCTTTGTTTTTAAATTTTATTTTATTTTTAAACTTTACAACATTGTATTAGTTTCGCCAAACATTGAAATGAATCCGCCACAGGTATATCTGTGTTCCCCATCCTGAACCCTCCTCCCTCCTCCCTCCCCATACCCTCCCTCTGGGTCATCCCAGTGCACCAGCCCCAAGCAACCAGTATCGCGCATCGAACCTGGACTGGCAACTCGTTTCATACATGATATTATACATGTTTCAATGCCATTCTCCCAAATCTCCCCACCCTCTCCCTCTCCCACAGAGTCCATAAGCCTGATCTATACATCAGTGTCTCTTTTGCTGTCTTGTACATAGGGTTATTGTTACCATCTTTGTAAATTCCATATATATGCGTTAGTATACTGTATTGGTGTTTTTCTTTCTGGCTTACTTCACTCTGTATAATAGTTTATTAAGATTTTATGTTTAAATTTTATGGGATGAAATTATACAAAGATGTGTACGAAAGCACCTAAGTGCTTTGACTTAAAATTTCCTGCTTCTCCTGTTTTCATTGATTTTTTTTTTTTTTTTTCACTTTTATTCTGTGGACATCCTATTTTCTTACACATGGGAAGTGAAAAGTGAAAGTGAAAGTCACTCAGTCCTGTCCAACTCTTTGTGACTCCATGGACTGACTATATGGTCCATGGAATTCTCCAGGTCAGAATACTTGAGTGGGTAGCCTATCCCTTATCCAGGGTATCTTCCTAACCCAGGAATCAAACTGGAATCTCCTGCACTGGAGACAGATTCTTTACCAACTGAGCTATCAGGAACGCTCTTACACATGGATGTGCATATGTATAGGACGTAATTGCTTGCTTGCTTCCTCTCACTCATCCTCAGACTTTAGCAATGTAAGAATGGTCTGGATTTTCTTTTCAAAGATCCTTTCAATACAGAAGTTAATCAAACATTGGTTGGCTTCCCAATTTATAATAGGATGGGTCTGCTTGTTTCTGAAAATCACAGTCTCTACTGCACAAGGATCTGAATCACATGAGTCCACTGAGTAACAGAGACTTTGGCAAGAGTCAAAGTCAAGAGTAACTTACTCAAGGGTCCACTTGAAGCTTCTTTTCATCTCCTCTTTGTCCTTTGAATGGTTTCTAGGATATGCTGGGGACACTGTGTGCGAGATTTGAAGCATTTAGAAACATCACCTTATCCATTTGGTTAGTCTTGTAATGAATGCCAAGGATGGTCTTGAAGAGAAAAGAGGCAACCTACATTCATTTGGGATGAACATATATATTTTTTCCTATGTCTCAGGGTATAATGAGATGACATCGCATCCCTTCACTGTGATGGACATAGAACTTGGTGATTGCTGTAGAATACAGAGTGTCTTTAAGAACCAGCTTTCCAAACCCCTACCTGCATTTGTGCATTTGGCTTCTGGTTTACCACAAAATATCACAAAAAGGGGACAGAGAAAGCGTAGAGAGGAGAATAAATACCTCCTAGTATGGTTTTCAAAGTCTGCTTCTCAGGACTCTGGATTCTTTGCAGTTGCCTTAGGAACCTGTTGGAGCTTTGGGGAGTAGGGGGTGAGAGGGAGGACAGAGTTAAGGCCCCTGGCCCTGACCTTTGTTTTATCAAGAGAAGTTTCACTTTTCAATATTTTTAAGTGAGAATTTTATACATCATTTCATTTTTTTTTAAATTTTATTTTATTTTTAAACTTTACATAACTGTATTAGTTTTGCCAAATATCAAAATGAATCCGCCACAGGTATACATGTGTGGACATCATTGCAAGACATCACAGAATGATGGTTCTTCCCAGCTCTCCTTTCTGTCCACACCAGCTTGTTCTAACCTCTCCTCCACAACCATTCCTTCTGTACTTTGAATAATTGGCTAATAAATCTGAAACTAATTTGGTCTAAAGTGTTAATGGCTGATAATGATTTAATGTGTTTCCCCACCCAGGGAATGCATTTGCATTTTAATAGAGGTCTTCCTAGCAATTTTCTTAACTCAAATGAATTACTGCAATGGTGGGTATTTGAGGTGCAGTGGGGACTAATTTTTGGAAGAGGAACTTTTTCAGTATCCCTGTAATCACACCATGCCATCCACACAGCTGGATATCACCACCACGAATGCCTGCTGGCTCACCCTGGTAGGAAATTTTATGGTTTGTGTGAGCCTCCCATGCAGGTCAAGCACAAGTTTTGAGAACTGTATTCTCTCATCCACCTATATCGATGTTTCCTAATATACGTCAAGATCAGACCTTTCTGAAGTAAAAACTTTAGACAGTATAGTCATAAATGTACCTCAGCAAGGTACAAAAATTTTTAAAAAGTCAAGCCAACAGTCCCAAGAGAAAGAAGGAAACAAAGTATACTAAGCATCCACAGTTAACAGAGAAAAATGAAACTGTAGTCCTGATTATCCATTTGTGAACTGTTTACTCATTACTGAATAAAGAAAAGTCTGCAAATCTTCTCATCAGAAATAAATGACTATCATTTTACGTTAGTATTCTAAAGCCTCTTTACTTTTCATTCATTCTTCGTTTTCATTCACACCAGGTAAATGTCCCTGCACCCAACTGGCCACTTCTGCATTGATATGGGGAAAAAAAACAAGCAGTTCAAAGTTAGAATTGAATTTGTTTTTTTCCTTTTGTTAGTTGAGATATAATTGACATATTATATCAGTTTTAGAAGTAAAACATAATGAGTCAATATGTGCATATATTGTTAAATGACCACTGTAAGAAGTCTAGTTGATATTTGTTACCACATATATTACAGATTTTTTTTTAAAGATGAGAACTTTTAAGACCGAGTCCCTTAGCAACTTTCAGATATTCAATACAGTGTTATTAACTATAGTCACCTTGTTGTAACCCTATGACTTATTTTATGACTACAAGTTTGTAACTTTCACAGTCTTCACCCAGTTTCCCCCATTCCACCCCCTGCCTCTGGCAACCAATAATTGCCAATCTCTCCTCTCTATGAGCTTTGCTTGTTCAGATTTCACATACAAGTGAGATCATGTGGTATTTGTCTATTCCTTTAGCATAAGGTCCATCCACATTGTCTCAGATGGCCAGATGTCATACTTTTTTATGGCTGAGCAACATTCCATCGTGTGTGTGTGTATAATATTTTCATTTATCACAGAACAGTTAGGTTGTTTCCACATCTTACTGAGTGTGAATAATGCTGCTGAAGAGAAGGGCATGTGTATCGTACCCAGGTAATGTTTTTGTTTTCTTGGATTAAGAACCCAAAAGTGGTCTTGCTGGATCGTATGGTAATTCTATGGTTAATATTTTGAGGAAACTCCATGCTGTTTCTGCAGTGGCTGCACCAATATACACCTTCCCACCAGCACTGTGTGAGCGTTCTCTTTTCTCCACATCCTCACCAGCATTTGTTATTTGTTGTCTTTTTGATGATAGCCATTTTGACATGTGAGGTGATATCCCACTGTGGTTTTGATTTGCATTTCCCTCATAATCAGTAATGTTGAGTATACATGTCATGTACCTATTGACTATCTGTATCTTCTTCAGACAAAAATACTTATTTAGATTCTCTGTCCACTTTTTAGTCAGATTAGTGAGGTTTTGGTTATAAAGTTTTATAAATGTTTAGTATTTTTTGGATATTTACCCCTTCTCATAATATATGATATGCAAATCTTTTCTGCCGTTCAGTAGGCTGCCTTTCTATTTTGTCAACAGTTTTCTCTGCTGTGCAGAAGCTTTCTAGTTAGATGTGGTCCTACTTATCTTGTTGCCTTTGCTTTAGGTGTCTTTTTTTTATGTTTCTAACTTGGGGATTATTTTCCACTGTGTCACATGCTATTTGAAGCTTTTAAATATTCGAAAAAGGGAGCTGGGAATGCCCAATAGAAAATGACCTAGCCTATACTCAAGTGCACCCCACTCATGCCCAGTGGCACCCTCAGCCAACTGAAAAAAATGGTTTTGTCCTGAAAATCATGAGTGGACGTCAAAGACTCGTGGGTTCACAGATAGTCGAGCCCAAATAAATGAAATAGTGGAGACTCAATGATCTAAGACCCCAGCTTCAGTGATGGACATCCTCATAGACTTTCAAAGGATCAGTCATTTCCTCTTCACAGCTCTTAACATGTGTTTCATAGGATTTCTCATGAGTAAATGTACTCTGTAACAGTTTCTCTAGGTCACATATTTTTTTCTTTTTGTATGGTTATTTTTAAATATAAATGTATTTATTTTTAATTGGAGGATAACTGCTTTAAAATATTGAATTGGTTTCTGCGATATATCACCATGAATCAGCCAGGTCACATATTTTAAATCACTGACTCGAGATGAAAAATTGCCTCCCATGGGATGAACATGCCAAGTACCCGAGTCCAGAGTTTTCCCATAGTAGGCACTTAACAAAGCAACTTGTTATTTGTAGCATTGTCATCTTGTTGTCAATAATAATTGCTGCCATAGAACCAAAATTCATTGGTCAGGGTGCTTTCTTAGATATTTGAATCCTATCCTCAAAAGGGAAAGGGGGGAAACTTTTGAAGAGAATTCCAGAAAAATTCTTTTGAAGTTGCTTTTAGGCTCAGAGTCTTTATTAGAGTTTAAAAAAAGATGGAGGGATAAGAAAAAAGAAAGAAGAAAAACCCTCTACCTACCACAGTCCTAGAAGTATTAATGGCCTTTCCTATTGTGACAATATTTTCTGTTAAGTGGTATTTCAAATTTAGTACCAATATATAGTTTTTTCATTTTCCTCTGTCCTTTGTTGAAGAATGGTCAAATTTTTCTATTATACCTTTTTCAGGATAGTTGTTCCAAAAATAGTTTCTCTGGAAGTCAATTTTACAAAAATAACAGGCACCGTTTGTATCTTTGTTTGAAAATGTAGGTGATGGGAAAGAACCTGTTATCTAAGGATAACTGATACTAAAACAAGGCCACTTAATTGCCTGAAAATCTGAGCCAGATTCCTCAATTATAGTTGAAACAAAGGTTTATTCTGGTCTTCAGTTTGAAGGATAAACAGAAAATGACTCAAATGAATGGTGTTTCCTAAGTCTAATTATTCTGGCAATTTCATTTGGTAGTGCCCTTTGCAAAAAGCCCATTTTTGCAAAAATTGTTCAGAGTTTCATACATTTTGCAAAGACTTTTATTATAAGCATTTGTTATTAATACGTAAATAAAATTGGATTAGGAAACCTCATGTCATCCTTTTTTTTTCAATTTTCTTTTCATCAATGGTTTGCTAACCCACATGCCTGAGACACATTTATCTATCACTGATATCACTCAAGTGTACATACATCTAGCACACACGCAGTGACCTCAGTGCCTAGTATGGCCCCTCAAAACATGAACATGGGCTGTTTTCTGGCTATAAACTATTTTTAGTCATTTTATATGCAACTATTTTATCACCTTGAATTTACCCTGGCATACTTACTACCTGTATTTTTTAATTTCTCCTTTAGTCTCTATATCTCTTAACCTATCTTTTAAAAATATATTCTATCTTATGAGCTTCCTGGGCTGTGTTTTGCTCTCTCTTCTCAAATTTTCCAAATCACTATTTTTCAAGTCAGCTTAGTTGCCTAATCAAAATACCCAGTGATATCTTTATTTAGTTACCTCTGTGTTTAGTACTAACATTCCTAAAATGACCTGTTATTTTCTCAGATGGTCCCATTTCTTCTTACGGTTTCCAGTCTTTTATGGCTTAGGTCATGGGAAGTGTATACTTTTTCTGAATTTTTATTTAGATGTTGTTGCTGTTGTTATGTCTATTCATATTCAGTTTGGGGCTTGTGTGAACACCATTTTTATTTCCCATCTGCTGTCTCTCCCTGCTGGAGGTTTCTCTTGTGGAGGATCAGGATTCACTCACTGGGACCTCCTACACGTAGGTCTCTGGGCTGTGCGTTTTCCGTGTCCCTTACGCTGTGGACTATCTCTGGAGTAGGTAGGACATTTCTAGTCACAGGGCATCCATTGGTTCCTGGCCAGTTTTCCTACCTACATTTTGCCTGTGGCCCCCACAATCAGATACTACTGTGTGCTTTTGCTCGTGTTTCTTACTCGTCCTTGGCAGCACCCTGGGGCTCCCATCTCTCCTGTGAATGCTCATGTTCATCTGCACTGGGGGAAGGCTGGAATGTCCTTGCCACTAGTTCCCCCATCCCATGGACAATGCCCTGGTTCCTGTTTGGAAGCTGGGTCTGCTCTAAGGAACTTGACAATTTATGTAAGGACCTTAACTCCGATTGGCTGCATCCATTCAGATCTACAGCCCAGACTCCTCTCCCCACAGGAGCCTCCGATTTTGACCCCAGATTTTCAATCCTTCCCTTAAAAAGGGAGGCTATTATTTTATTTTTACCCTTGTCATTGTCATAACTTCCTGGTTGTTCTTCCAATTTATTTTCCCCAGAACTGCTGGTGTGATCTCCCTAAATCTCACATCTGATCATGTTAAGTCACTTAATAAGACCTGTTGATGTCATTCCTCAAAAATCAAGAGAAAAGTTCTTAGCAATTCAGTTCCTGTCACTCTAACCCCAACCTCTGCCAAGCTTCAGTTGAACAGAAGTGAATAGTTTCACTTCATGAAATTAGAAGCTTTTATGACTTACCTTTAAGTTAATACTTTCATTGGGCTGCCTTTTCTGTTTATAAGGCTTTTCTCCACGTGGTCGGTACAGTTGATTGTGTTTATTTCAATCACAACTCACTGCATTATCTTCCCCCAAGTCTTCCTGGTGACTCTGAACCAGGACTCCTCTCTGTGTCTCTTCTCTTGTTTTCAGATGCTCATGTCTCTATCTGCTTCTGCCAGTGCAGTGATGAGGGATGATTTATCTTTATTTCTTCACTCTTAACATGTTGTTGTGTTGTTTTTTTTATGGACCAGAGGCTTAGTAAATATTTAAAGTGATTTGAATGTGGCATAAGGTGACCTAATGGATACTGACTTAAGCATTATTTGTTTACAGTTCAGTCCATTCAGTATGGAATGCAAGAATTTAAAAGGTCACCACATGGAAAAGGATTTGATTTGCTTCTTATTGTTCCTTGACAGAGGATAAAAAAAGAGAGAAACATTTAGCTCAAGTATATTGAGGAACTTCCAAACTGTTATCACTATGCAGATGATACCCAGACGTGTGTTGCCTTCTCCCTGCAGAGATTATATTTCATAGGGGTCCCCTAAGCACTATGCAGAGGTTCATTAAAGGGATTTATGTGTTGAGCAGGAGGGGCCACCCTGGGCCTAACCAGGATGATGTCCCAAGAATGGAATCAGAGGGTGCTTATGTAATGTAAGTGCACCCAAGTGATCCTGATGCAACTCATCTACAAAAAAGATTCCCACAAGACTAGGCATTCTTTAATTTAAATATAATTAAGCATCCTCATTTTTAATTGTATTTTGAATTACTGGTTTTAATGGACTAATTTATAATTTCATGGACAAAGTTATCTGAAAAATTGATCAGAAGCATTTAGTATTCCTACAGTTCTGAAGTCAGTTGATTATACTCAGCACAACATTACTTAGGTTAGGACCTGATGTGCTTTCTCTCTTAAGGACATATCTTTTTTTTTTTTTTTTTAATTTTATTTTATTTTTAAACTTTACATAATTGTATTAGTTTTGCCAAATATCAAAATGAATCCGCCACAGGTATACATGTGTTCCCCATCCTGAACCCTCCTCCCTCCTCCCTCCCCATTCCATCCCTCTGGGTCGTCCCAGTGCACCAGCCCCAAGCAAAGCAACTAGAGCAAATGTAAAGTGTCTGTTGGCTTTTTACTACAATCCAATGTTAATACTTTTAACCAAAACCTGCTGGAGATCTATCTGTATTCCATCCTCACATGGTGCTAGAATTTGGTCTATGGGGTCTGTCTTTAGGAATAGGGTACCTATGCCCCCTCAACTTCTGAAACCCAAAGTCATCTGTTATATCTGCTGTGCCTTTCAGCCAATAACCTGAACTCCAGGGAGAAGTAACTAGAAGAAGTGATTCTTCATCAAGAAAAAAATCATTCATGATAGTATTTGGGAAAATTTAGAAAGAAAAACAAGAAGATTTTTATGAAGAAAAATGTTTTAAAATATGAAGTTATAATAATTTAAAATTATTGACATGAATGTTAGTTTCCGGGTTTAAGATACTGTGTTAGATGCTGGTTATTTGAAAAGATGCATGGTTGTTCCACCACGTTGCTCGTTATTTCAGCTGGAGAGATGATGTATGCAGGGTTGTAATTACCAATTGAAGACCACATCAGAGACATTGGAAACAGAGCAGAGCATTACAACATGTATAGTCTTTGGTTGAGTTCTAAAAAATGGATTAGTGGAGTATCCAGACTTGTGTTTGTGATGTCAAAATGGTTTCATTAACAGAATAGATTAATGTGGCACGTATTGAAGAACTACTCAGAAAGAATGTGAGGCATACTTGGAAATAGATAGAAGAGCCAGAACCTAGAATATAGAATCATGTATTATTTTCAAGAGACTTAAGGCTAACCAAGTTTAGTAAGCCTTTATGTGTGTTAGTCGCTTGGTCATGTCTGACTGTTCGTGACCCCATGGACTGTAGCTGGGCAGGCTCCTCTGTCCATGGAATTTCTCAGGCAAGAATACTGGAATGGGTTGCCATTTCTTCCTCCAGGGGATCTTCCCAACCCAGGGATCGAATCTGGGTCTTCTGCATTACAGGCAAATTGTTTACCATCTGAGTCTTTATTAACATAAAATTAAATAATTTTCTTTACTACTTGAACAGAGACATCCCTGTGCTACATGGTGTCAAGTCTGATTGATGTAGAGAGTCATATGACCATCTCCCCAACTTAGACCCGTTAACCTTAGACCCACCCCCTTTTCCACAACACATATACATCCCAAACTTTCAGAGGACATATACTCTACTAAGTAAATACAACAAATTTGGAAAAATGTGTTTTCTTTAAATGACCAGTAGGAAATAGGATGACTAAAGAAGAAATGTACAGAGTTAGAACATTTATTATTTTTTTTTAATTTTATTTTATTTTTAAACTTTATATAACTGTATTAGTTTTGCCAAATATCAAAATGAATCCGCCACAGGTATACATGTGTTCCCCATCCTGAACCCTCCTCCCTCCTCCCTCCCCATTCCATCCCTCTGGGTCGTCCCAGTGCACCAGCCCCAAGCATCCAGTATCATGCATCGAACCTGGACTGGCAACTCGTTTCATACATGATATTTTACATGTTTCAATGCCATTCTCCCAAATCTTCCCACCCTCTCCCTCTCCCACAGAGTCCATAAGACTGTTCTATACATCAGTTTCTCTTTTGCTGTCTCGTACACAGGGTTATTGTTACCATCTTTCTAAATTCCATATATATGAGTTAGTATACTGTATCGGTGTTTTTCTTTCTGGCTTACTTCACTCTGTATAATAGGCTCCAGTTTCACATTTAGAATTGATCAATGTAGTGATTCAAGTTAGCAGTGTTCTATAATTGATAGCAGTCAGGGTGTCTGTAGAATGACACTGAAACATTAAATTAGAAACAAAGAAAAGTACTACAAAAATTCAACTTTCTAAAATTGAATTTCATTCAAGCACATGGGTTTTGAAATCCCAGTCTGTCCAAAACACCAAACTGCAAATAAGTGAAAAAAGGATACTGCTTGATTATAATAAGTGCTATTATCTATTCCCGACAGACATTTGTGTGTACAGTTATATGGTGTGAAACTTTATGTGGAATATGGAGGGCATATTCAGAAATGTGTTAATTCATTGAAAAAGTATTAGTTGTTCACTTACTGAAAACACGAGGTGTTGAATTGACTATTATATTTGTAAAACTTTCTCTCTTCCAGATATGCCTGGAGGAAACACAGAGATTACAAGTAGGAAGTATGTATTTATTTTGTTAGCATTTTTATTGAGATGCAGTTGATGTTCACTATTATATAAGTTGCAGACATATAACATATTAATTCTCAAATTAAAGGTTATAGTCCCTTTATAGTTATTATAAAGTATTGGCTGTATTCCTGTGTTGTACAATCTTTCTGTGTAACTTATTTTATACATACTAACTCATACCTTTTAAGCCCCTACACCTGTATTGCCCCTCCCCTATTTCTTCTCCCTACTGGTAACCACTCGTTTGTTCTCTATATATGTGGGTCTGTTTCTTTGTTTTGTTTTGCTTTTATTTTATTATATTCACTTTTTTTTTGTATTTTTTAGATTGCACATATAAGTGATATCATGTGGCATTTGTCTTTCTCTGACTTACGTCACTCAGTATAATACTTTCCAAATCCATCCATGTTGTTGCAAATGGCAAAATTTCCTTCTTTTTTTCTGGAAAGAATAGTGAGAAGTGCTTAAATGACCTTGTGAAGCTCTTACCAACAAATTAAGAGCTTCACAAGGTCATTTAAGCAAATGTTCTGTGGTTCTGGAAGAAGAAGATACTAGAGATTAGGGCTTGATGGTCCAGGCAAATGACCATATCTCTTCTTCACCTAATAGTGCCTTGTGTTTGTATTCACTGAATTTGGCTAAAGTCACTCTGACTTTTGTTGTGTGTGTGTCTGATTATTACGGCCGTGAGAAATCTAAGTCAACTGCTATTTGTCTTTAGGATTTTCTTGTCTTGAAATACGTAGCAATTACTAGTCTGAAAGGACTGAAATATTTCCTGAATATAAAAAACATATTGTTGCTGTGTGATTATACTCCACCTCTAATTAGTTTCTTAATTAATTTTAAAGGGATATACATTTTAATAACCTTAATGAAGTATACATATTAAGTAGTTACAGATTCTTCATATTTTGTTGTAAGATAGGATATTCATGAAGAATCAAAATAGTGAATTATAGGTGAATGAAAATAGTTTTTGGTAACGTCATTACTTCTCCTGTCAATCGAGGAGTGTGGATCCTTCCAGAAGGGAGTATGGAAAAGATGTATTTGGGAAAATTTGACAGATGATTCTAAAGTACACACCATGCACTATTATTTCCACATCCTTCACCACTGTATCAACAATTGAGACTCACCAACTTTCACCATGTAGACAAGAGCATCAGACACTGAGTTGTGCAAAGAAAATTTGAACTTCTTTCTATGGATGTATCAGATCAGATCAGATCAGTCACTCAGTCATGTCTGACTCTTTGCGACCCCATGAATCGCAGCACGCCAGGCCTCCCTGTCCACTTTTATTTTTCCTGCCAGATTTTTGCCTGTAATTGATATGTAATATGACATATCACTCAAATGCAAACTATAAGTGGTGTATAGTAATTCACATAATAATAAAATGTGACAATTAGAAATTAAATTTATCACCAAATTTTCCCCTAGAATTTCACATAATTTTCTTCCCTAGGGAAATATATTTTTAAAAGCCTATTTTGAGATCTTCAGGGTAAACTTCTCACTTTACAATATTTTTTAAAATATGCAATCTATGATGAAATGAAAAAACTATACAATCTATGATAAAAATGCATAGTCAGCTTGCAAGGTACTTTCATATGACAATGATACATTTGTTTTAATACTATCATCAGTAAAGTACTAAAGAAAAGGGGAAGTGTTGAACCCCTGAGTTATTACTCAGCCTGCTCCCTGTCATTTTTTTTTTCCCCTGACAATGATGGTTTTTCTTTCATTGCTTGGAATAAAAAAGAAATGCTACATTAAAGACTTTTTCATGGTTAGTGAAAAGAACATGGTTGCGTTAGTGGTTATTAAAGATGTTTCTCAGAAACCCTTATTTGTGATTCTCAATTTCTCATTGACTACTAATGAGGTTCATTTTGCAGTGGACATTATGTTCTCATACAAAATCTATCACATGACTCATAGTTATGAATGTTTTGTGATTTTTATAGTGGCAAATATTTTTATTTTCCATGTTATTAAAAATATTTTGAGCAAATGAGACTATTTGGATTGCTCTAATCTGGTCTGCAAGATGTCATCTCCCTCAAGGTTATTTTAGCAAGATGATTCATTCAAGGCTTTGTTAGAAAGTGGTTCTTGAAATCATTAGTTCTAATAGGATGTAACTAACATAAAATTCATAGTCCAGTCAGACAGCCTGGAGGCCTTCCAGATTTGGGGAACAGTGCCAGCTATTGATTCTTGATAGACTTTTATGGGGTTCTTCATCCAGAGGCTTCCCTGATAGCTCAGTTGATAAGGAATCTGACTGCAATGCAGGAGACCCCGGTTCAATTCCTGGGTTGGGAAGATCTGCTGGAGAAGGGATAGGATACCCACTCCAGTATTCTTGGGCTTCCCTTGTGGCTCAGCTGGTAAATAATCTGCTGGCAATGTGTGAGACCAGGATTCAATTCCTGGGTTGGGAAGATGCCTTGGAAAAGGGAAAGGCTGCCCAATCCAGTATTCTGTCCTGGAGAATTCGGTCGCAAAGAGTCGGACATGACTGAGCGACTTTCACTTTCATCCAGAGGAGAACCTGAGATTATACTTTTTAACCAAAGCTTAGCCTCGGTTTTTCCTTTTTTTTTTTTTAATTTAATTTTTATTTTTGGCTGTGCTGGGTCTTCACTGCTTTTGTGTGGTTTTATTCTAGTGGCCTTGAGTGAGGGCTGCTCTTCTTTGCAGTACTTGGGCTGCTCATTGGAGTGGCTTCTCTTGCTGAGGAGCACAGGCTCTAGGGTGTCGGGGCTTCAGCAGTTGCAGCTTGCAGGCTCTAAAGTGCAGGCTCAGTAGTCGTGACACATGAGTTTAGTTGCTCTATGGCATGTGGAATCTTCCCGGACCAGGGATTGGACTGAAGCCCTGCATTGGTAGGTGGATTCTTACCCACTGTATCAAGCGGGAAGTCCTTAACCCAAGTTTTTCTAAAACTTGTTTCAAGAAGCTATTGGTTAAGAAATTATTGTGGCTAAGTTAGGTCCGACTCTTTGTAACCCCATGGACTGCAGCACACAAAGCTCCTCTGTTCTTCAGTTTCTCTTGGAGTTTGCTCACATTCATGTCCCCTGAGTCAGTGATACCATCCAACCATCTCATCCTCTGTTGTGCCCTTCTCCTCCCACCTTCAATCTTTCCCAGCATCAGGGTCTTTTCCAATGAGTCAGTTCATTTTATCAAGTAGTCAAAATGTTGGGGTTTCAGCTTTAGCATCAGTCCTTCCAGTGAATATTCAGGACTGATTTCCTTTAGGATGGACTTGTTTGATCTCCTTGCTGTCCAAGGAACTCTCAAAAGTCTTCCCCAGAACCACAGTTCAAAGGCATCAGTTCTTTGGTGCTCAACCTTCTTTATGATCCAGCTCTAAAACAGATAACTTTCTGAATTATTATCACTATACTTTGTATTTATTTTCGAGAGGGAATGAGGAGGCGTGGAAGGGGAGATGTGTGGACCTAGCCCACCTCACATCAGTGTCTGTGCTCACTAGTTTCTGGCACAAAACCTGACAGTGATATGGTTAAAATTTATTTCTTGAATGAGGAATCAGTACCATGCTACCTCCTCAAATGCTCCCCATAAATGTTTATCCAGTGGCCTCTGTGTGACAGCCTTGATGCCGTGTGCTGGGGCTGCAAAGCTAGGGTGCTGTGTGTGTGGGGTTCCTCATTATCAGACACCGAAGGAGGAGCCTAGATCTGTGTAGCTTCTTTGTTCTCTCCATGTTTCTGCATGTGTATGTGCTACACATATGTAGACACATGGCTGATAAATCAGGTATCCAGGCACCTTTCAGCTTACCAACTGCAAATAGATGGCCAGTCTCATAGAAAGTGTGTGTCTTTGCTCAGGAAATGGGAAGAGTGGTTCATAAAGGGCATGCGATGGAAAGGGCTCTCAGGAAGTATGCCGGCAAGTGACTCCGAAAAACCAAGAGGACCTTTCATTGATTCACAGCTCCCTTCTCACTGACACCTCGTGGCTGTTCCTGGGGCCCCAGTTTACTAAACACACCCCTCACACATGCCATATACACACACTACACAACACACACGACCAACAGGAGACACACAACAAACACCCGTGCACACACATATACACACTACGCAAAAGCAAAATCCTCAACTTATCACCTATTCGCAACTGTCACATACATGCAAATCCAAAGTTTAGGGGAAGACATAAGGTGATCTGTAAAAGTCTGTACCTTCCTCAAAAAATTTTCCTAAGAACTCTGGGGTAAGCTTGACCTAGAAAAACTATGCCATTTCACATTTTATAAACGCTTTCATGTATGAACGTACTGTTTCATCACAGAAACCTTTTAAAGAACATTTACATAATACTCAACACATCTCCTCAAGCTGGAAGTTAATTTTAGATTCTGATGAAGAATCAGATATTATATGAATGTAGTTAAGTAAGTGTATGTCATGGAATTTGTGGTATATCATGCAGTGCTCTCTTAAAAAAATATATATAAATTGGTGCAGCCACTATGGAAAACAGCATGAGGGGTCTCAAAAAACTAAAAAGAGAGTTATCCAGTAATCAGCAATCTCACTTCTGGGCATGTATCTGGACAAAATATAATTAAAAAATATTCATGCACCATGTCCATAGCAGCACTATTTACAATAGCCAAGACACAGAACCAACCTAAATGTCCATTGAGAGAGGAGCAGACAAAGGAGTGGATACATGTGTGAAATGGAATACTACTCAACCATAAAAAGAATTGGATAATGCCATCTTCAGAAACATGGCTGGACTTAGAGATCATCACACTCAATGGAGTAAGTCAGAAAGAGATCATTTATATGTGGAATCTGAAATACAACACAAATGAACATATCTACAAAAGAAATAGACTCACAGACACAGAGAAGAGACTTGGAATTGTCAGGTTTCGGGGAGCAATGGAGTGGGAGTTTGGGGTTAGCAGATGCAAATTATTATGTATAGAATGGATAAAAATCAAGGTCCTACTCTATAGCACAGAGAGCTATATTCAATGTCTTGTGATAAAACATAATGGACAATATATGAAAAATATTATATATATACATACCTGTATCGCATGAATCAGTTTGCCACACAGTGCAAATTAGTGCAATATTATAAATCCATACTTCAATAAAATAAAATTCTTAAAAAGACAACAAAGCCATATATTCAAACCAAAAATGTTCAGTCATAGATTTAGCATGTGGTTTGTACTCACTATATTTCGGAAAGTATTCTTAATATTTTGATCAAACCATTTCAATTTCATAATCTTCTTTCTTCTGTAGGCATATTAAATAGTCACTACAAATTATAGATGGTAATGAATACTTAGATTTAAACATCACTATCTGCCTTGACAGGACCAAGATTTTAAATGTTGATTGGCCATATAAATTATTCTTAAACTAAGAATGTTCTTTTGCTTCATATATAATAAGTTGCAAATATTAAGCCATTTACTACCTACAGAATTAAGACTGAGTGTGTTTGCTCCTGTGTTACGTAAATGTGTTTGCCCTTCATCAGTTTATTACATCAAATGACTCGTACTTCCCTTTTGTACTTTAAGCTGTTCAGTAATTCACATATTTCAGAACTCCCTTGTTCAGTAATTAAAACTGTCCAGGGAAATCATGTCATCAAACTCTAATATCTGTCCCTGTTAAATCACCTCTGGTATCATAACCTGAACTTATTGGCTGAGCCCTCATCAGTGGTCACATGGATGACTTAACTGTTCTGGGCAACAATCCCCTCTGGAGTGGGCAGTGAGGGACCCAGCAGTCCATCTGAAGCCAGAGGAAAGTATCATCAGAAACCACTGTGCCATGTTTCACGTCTCTGGACTCACTGGTATTAGCAAACACAAGCACGCTAAAGCAGACTAGGCTGTACTGCCTAAACAAGGGAGGGTGGTGGTGGTGGGGAGTAAAGCATCATAAATATTTGCCAGAGCAACCCCCAGGTGGCATTCCTGTTGTCACTCAGTGTACTTACAAGGACCTTTTATTGTAAGTTTGTTTTCTAGGTTCAAAGGGTAAACCAAAATCTTTTCTTTATTCTTTTAACTTAGAATGTCCAAGCTAAGTTTATAACTTTATTAATGCTAGCATTTTATGATTTTTATGAAATTAAATTTGATCATTCTGGATGGTCATAGGTTCTTCTATTCAATCACTCATTCAGTCATTCAGCAATCATGTGTAAAATGATCAATAAGATCAAAGAGAATAGCCACCCCCCAAAAAAATTAAAGAGGAAGTAAAAGAATAGCATAGAGTTGACATTCCTACAGAGTGAGTTAGTGGAGAGCAAGGTAAAAGAGTTTAAAAAGCTGAAATTGTTGAAGCCAATTCAGTTGGAACAGACCCCCATGAAAATTCCATTACCCCAAATCTTGCTCCTCCCTGTGTTCACATAAACACCACCATCTCTGTGTCACACTGTGTCAAAGATATGAAATCCTTTGACTTGCTTCTCCCTCTTCCCTTCCTGTCTACCCATTGATGAACTTGATCTTGCCATCAGGTGACAGCGTTTCTTGCTCATCAGTTGCCTCCAGCCCCGAGCACACTCTTCCTGGCCCTTTTCATCTGGCTGCCCCCTATTCTTCAACTCAGAATTACTTCATTTTATTTTTCCCTTATCAGTTCTCTCAATTCTCATGTCCCCAAGACAACCATGTACTCCAAGGGACAGTTTTCAAAAGTTGGAAGTTTCACCAGAGAAAGTGCCTAGGACTTGTGTTTCGGAAGTAGAACCTAAGATTGTTTTGTTTTGTTTCTAATCCTTTTTTCTTTTGTATGTTCTTTTATTATTGATGTTCAGTCACTAATTCGTGTCTGAATCCTTGTGACCCCATGGACTACAGCACTCCAGGCTTCCCTGTCCTTCACTGTCTCCTGGAATTTGCTTAGATTCATGTCCAGGGAGTTGGATATGCTATCTAACTAGCTCATCCTCTGTCACTCCCTTCTCCTCCTGCCCTCAATCTTTCCCAGCATTGGGATCTTTTTAAATGAGTCAGCTCTTAGCATCAGGTGGCCATAGTATTGGAGCTTCAGTTTCAGCATCAGTCCTTCCAAGGACTTCCAAGGCTTGATTTCCTTTGAAATTGACTGGTTCAATCTCCTTGCAGTCCAAAGGACTCTCTAGAGTCTTTTCCACACCACAATTCAAAGGCATCAATTCTTTGGCAGTCAGCCTTCTTTATGGTCCAACTCGCACATCCATACATGACTACTGGAAAAATCATAGCTTTGACTATACAGACCTTTCTTGGCAAAGTAATGTCTTTGCTTTTTAATATGCTGTCTAGGTTTTTCATGGTTTTCCTTCCAAGAACCAAACATCTTTTAATTTCATGGCTTCGGTCAAGGTCCACAGTGATTTTGGAGCCCAGGAAAATAAAATCTGTCACTGTTTCCCCTTTAACCATTCTATTTGCCATGGGACCAGATGCCATGATCTTAATCATTTGAATGTTGAGTTTTAAGCCAGGTTTTTCACTCTCCTCTTTCACCCTCTTCAAGAGGCTCTTTATTTCCTCTTTGCTTTCTCCCGTTAGAGTGGTATCATCTGCATATCTGAAGGTGTTGGTATTTTCCTCAGCAATCTTAATGAGTTTCTCAAAATGGCACTCTTTCTTTCATTCCTCATAATAGACAAGACATTCTACATTGAAGAATTTTTAGTCATTAGCTCAAGAAATATGATTGTATTAATGGTTATTACGTATATTTCTTGGAAGCCCATATTTGCGATTCTGAATTTGTGGTTCACCAGTCAGGAGGCTCACCTGATGATGGGCAATATGTCCTTGCACTGACTCTGCCATAGGACAGGAAGCAAGTTGAACAGTAATTCAGGGATTCATCAAATCCTCTCTTCCATTCAGTATTTTAGTTAGTGACAATATTAAATTAAGTTATTCATGAGTTTATGCCTCCTTAAGTTATATGTTGTGCTTCCCAGTTGATGCTAGTGGTAAAGAACCCACCTGCCAATGCAAGAGACACAGGAGACTCAAGAGACTCAGGTTTGATCCCTTGGTTGGGAAGATCCTCTGGAGGAGGGCATGCAACCCACTCCAGTATTCTTGTTTGGAGAATCCCATGGACAGAGAAGTCTAGCAGGTAACAGTCCACAGAGTGATTTAGCATGCATGTGAACAAAATATATGTTAGAACTTGCCTTTTGGGAGCTGCTTCCTGGAGGACTTGGTTGAGGTCAATCAGCATGATTCCCCCTGAGGGTGCAGATGTGAGGCCACTGGTTTCTGGGAAGAGAAAGAATAAAGGTGAGGGATGAGGGAAGCCATGGACTTGGAGGCATGTGCCGTGTGTATGGCAGGTGTGTGCCCAGGTGGCCAGGATCCAGCCAAGTGTGTCTGAACCCAGATGGACATCCGGCCTCTATAGGTAGGCTTAGCGAAGTGGCATAAGTGGGGAGCTGAAGTTTGTGTTCCACAAACTGATCACAGTGGGCGTGGGTCCTCAACCTCAGTTCGTGTTTTCTACCAACTTTTAGGATCATGTTTGAAAAATGTGAAAACATTGGCTGGTTTCAAATCTCTTCAACTTTATCCGTTGTGATTAGACTTAAACATCAATGTAAAGATCAAAGAGTTAAAATTCCAGTTCTAGGCTCCATAGCCATGCAGTCCAGATAGTGTGCCTGGACCTTAATAAAATCGGGTTGAAAATAAGCAAAGTTGAAAAAGGCAACAGACCTGCAGGCGTAGATGGACTGCAGGAAAGAAAGAACTTTTGCCATGTTTCCTGGAAGAAGAAGTGTGGCCATTTCCCAGGATAACCGAACAAATGGAATTTACTTTACAGAACCCTTGTCAGAACAGAAGGTTAGGAAGGGGTGAAATCCAAATGACCTTCACAGGTGGAGAGCCCCATCAATGATCAAATTGTCAGGAAGGATGTTATCAAGATGAATATAATTACTAAACATGTTGCAGAAATATGATTTCTTTGGAAATAGGTGTCTATCAGGGTGAGTCAACTGAGTGACTTTGAAATAACAGCCTGTGGCCAAGGTTATCAGGGAAGAAAATTAAACTGAGGCTTAGCACTGAAATTCAGACCATCCACCTATTCATTCTGCTGACAAGTTGGCTTTCCAGTTTAATTCTGCTTAGCAGTTCCTCCCTATGAGTTTGTTGCTGATTTGCAGTTTCTTTTGGTAAAGTTCTTTGATTCCTTACCACTCTTCACTCTAAGTTAAAATGCCATGTGCTATTTTATTCTATCACAAAGACAGAAACAAGTTAATTAAAAAAAAAAATTCAGGTACAATTTTAAAGATGCATGTTTCAAAGCAAAATATAGCAAGACTTTCAAGATGACAGATCCATAGGAGAAAGCTACAATATAAATTATGCAATTTACAAAGTCAAATTGCAAATGCTGATACAAAATCTCATGTTAACAACTATATTCACATGAATTAAGAATAGCATAATTTGCTAATAGATAATACTTTGGTTTAGAAGTTACCCTGTTTCTATAATTTAATGTCATAAAAATTTTCCAAGGTGTGTAACACAAAAATTCTTATTTATTATCCAGTACAAATTTTAAAAAGATTAAATTTCTGGTATTTTTTTACACTTTTGCAATACTTTTGTTTGTCCATTTTTTTTCTATTATAGTTGCTTTATAATATTATATTAGTTTCAAATGTATAGCATAATGATTCAGTATTTTTATAGATTGTTGTTGTTTAGTCACCAAGTTGTGTCAGACTCTTAACAACCTATGGACTGTAGAATGCCAGGCTTTCCTGTCCCTTGCCATCTCCCAGAATTTGCCCTAGTTCATGTCTTTTGAATTGGTAATGCCATCCAACCGTCTTATCCTCTGTCATCCCCTCTGTTCTTGCCCTCAATCCTTCCCAGCATCAGGGCCTTTTCCAATGAATCAGCTCTTTGCATCAGGTGGCCAAAATATTGGAGCTTCAGCTTCAGCCTCAGTCCTTCCAAAGTGTATTCAGGGTTGATTTCCTTTATGATTGACTAGTTTGATCTTCTTGCTTTCCAAGCAACTCTCAAGAGTCTTCTCCAGCCCCACAGTTTGGAAGCATCAATTCTTTGGGGCTCTGCCTTCTTTATTGTCCAGCTCTCACATCCATACATGACTAGATTAGACCAATTAAAGTTATTACACAATAATGGCTATGTTTCCCTGTGCTGTACAATATATTCTGTCACTTATTTATTTTATACGGATCTTCTCTGTAGCTCAGATGGTAAAGAATCTGCTTGCAATGCAGGAGACCTGGGTTCAATCCCCGGGTTGGGAAGATCCCCTGGAGAAGGCAATCCACTCCAGTATTCTTGCCTGGAGAATCCCATGGATAGAGGAGCTTGGCGGACTAGAGTTCGTGAGGTCATAAAGAGTCGGACAGGACTGCTAACACTATTTATTTTATACATAGTAGTCTTAATCCTATAATCCAATCATATCCCCGCTTCCTTCCTTTTCTTCACTGATAACCACTAGAATATTCTCTTTATCTGCAAATCTGTTTTGTTGTATTCATTCATTTCCATTTCTTTTTAGACTCCACATATTAGTGATAACATAGAATATTTGTCTTTATCTGGCTTATTTTATTAAGTGTTATACAGTCTAGGTCCATCTACCTTGTTGCGAATGGCAGAATTCATTCTGCTGTGGCTGAATAATATTCCATTGTGTGTTTGTGTGTCTCTCTGTGTACATATATAAATATATATCACAACTTCTTAATCTTTTTATGTAAATGGACACTTAGGATGCTTCTCTACTTTGGCAATTGTCGATCATACTGCAGTGAACATTGGAGAACATGTATCTTTTTGATGTAGTGTTTTCATTTTCCTGAGATATATACCCAGGAGTGAAATTGCTGGATCATATGATAATTCTATTTTTAATTTTTTAAGCACCTTTATATTGTTCTCCAGACTGGCTTCACCCATTTACATTCCCATTAACAGTGCAAGAGGGAGGGCACCCTTTTCTCAACATTCTCTCCAATATTTGGTAGTTGTAGACTTTTTGATGATAACTGTTGTTCATTTGATCACTTGGAACTCTGAGTGTACTAGGAGAGTATCTGGCTCAGAAAATGTGGGAAGCATTTAAAATTTTCTGTGCCTTTTACTTAAATTAGGCCACTGGACTGCTGCATCACCTCCTTCAGGTGGAGGCCTGAGGCCTCTCAGTGTGACATATTTGTCGTGTTCTTGTTGGACTAGAAATGTTGGCAACCTGAAAGTGATTCAGAGTTAAGAGGAGAAAAATGTACTCTCCTGGAGAATAGACAGTGGGAGCCATCTTAAATTGTGAGCATTGTGGCAAGTGTTTTAGTGGAAAATGAAGTTATTTTGAAATAGAACAGTTTACCCTGGAGGGCTTTCCCAAACCTCTCTGTGGAAGATTAACTGTGTGTCAGTTCTGTTCTCTTCTCTAAACTCATTATTTAAAAAAAATTTTTTTTCTTCTAATTTTCCCCCCTGTTTTAATGTGGTAAAATGCCCACTTCTTTTTTTTTTTTCTTTTTCTATTATTTTATTTTTTAACTTTACAATATTGTATTGGTTTTGCCGTATATCAACATGAATCCACCACAGGCATACACGTGTTCCCCATCCTGAACCCTCCTCCCTCCCTGTACCATCCCTCTGGGTCGTCCCAGTGCACCAGCCCCAAGAATCCAGTATCGTGCACTGAACCTGGACTGGCGACTCGTTTCATATATGATATTATACATGTTTCAATGCCATTCTCCCAAATCATCCCACCTTCTCCCTCTCCCAGAAAATGCCCACTTCTTGATGGAGAAAAGCAATGGCAATTTGGAGCCTGCCCTTGAATAGAGGTTTGCCTTTTTATCTATTGAGTTGTTTTAATCACTCATATAAATATGCTAGGACTTTAGTAATTAAAGCACCATAAAAGGCACCATTGGGCTCCAGGGATGGATATCACTGAGAGTCAGCCTTGAACCATTGATGGGTAAATAGGAGGAAGATGTCTGGTACAAGAGTAACTAGCCAGAGATGGACTGTGCACAGTTCCATGTGGTCAGGAGGCAAAGCAAAGGCATTTGTCAAAAAAAGATCCCATACTTAGCTGCTTTAGGCATGCTATCAGAGAAGGCAATGGCAACCCACTCGAGTATTCTTGCCTGGAGAATCCCAGGGACAGGGAGCCTGGTGGGCTGCAGCCTATGGGGTCGCACAGAGTCAGACACAACTGAAGCGACTTAGCAGCAGCAGCAGACATGCTATGTTTTCTGACACTTCTCTTGTCTGAATGATAAAGAATCTTACTAAATGTTTTCTTCAGCTTTTCAGATATATATTGTACTATGAATAGTTATAATAAAGCATATGGCAGTTTGAAACTTGTCCAAGAACTTGCCCAAGAAGTATCTTAGAAAGAAAAAAATTTTTCACCCAATGAAAAAATTTTTCAAGAGTCAAGAACCTTGAGCAGACATGAGAGTCTGTTCTCAAGCAGAACCTTGAGAGTCCTCCCATTTCTGTGTAAATATTGGAAGATCATAGCACTGGAGAGAGAGTGAATGGAACCTCAGTGTAATCAATTAAGTATTGATTTAAAATATTTTTAAAGTATTTTTTCCCTTTATTTTTTTTAATTTTATTTTATTTTTAAACTTTACATAACTGTATTAGTTTTGCCAAATATCAAAATGAATCCGCCACAGGTATACATGTGTTCCCCATCCTGAACCCTCCTCCCTCCCCATTCCATCCCTCTGGGTCGTCCCAGTGCACCAGCCCCAAGCATCCAGTATCATGCATCGAACCTGGACTGGCAACTCGTTTCATACATGATATTTTACATGTTTCAATGCCATTCTCCCAAATCTTCCCACCCTCTCCCTCTCTCACAGAGTCCATAAGACTGTTTTATTAATTTAAAAGTTTTTCTTTTTTTTTTAATTTTATTTTATTTTTAAACTTTACATAATTGTATTAGTTTTGCCAATCATCTGTTTGTGTCCTCTTTGATTTCTTTCATCAGTGTTTTATAGTTTTCTAGATATAGGTTTTTTTGTTTCTTTAGGTAGATATATTCCTAAGTATTTTATTCTTTTCATTGCAATGGTGAATGGAATTGTTTCCTTAATTTCTCTTTCTGTTTTCTCATTGTTAGTGTATAGGAATGCAAGGGATTTCTGTGTGCTAATTTTATATCCTGTAACTTTACTATATTAATTGATTAGCTCTACTAATTTTCTGGTAGTCTTTAGGATTTTCTATGTAGAGGATCATGTCATCTGCAAACAGTAAAAGTTTTACTTCTTCTTTTCCAATCTGGATTCCTTTTATTTGTTTTTCTGTTCTGATTGCTGTGGCCAAAACTTCCAAAACTATATCGAATACCAGTGGTGAGAGTGGGCACTCTTGCCTTTTCCTGACTTTAGGGGAAATGCTTTCAATTTTTCACCATTGAGGATAATGTTTGTTGTGGGTTTGTCATATATAGCTTTTATTATTTTGAGGTATGTTCCTTCTATTCCTGCTTTCTGGAGGGTTTTTATCATAAATGGATGTTGAATTTTGTCAAAGGCTTTCTTATCTTTCAATTTGTTAATGTGGTGTATTACATTGATTGATCTGCAGATATTAAAGAATCCTTGCATCCCTGGAATAAAGCCCACTTGGTCATGATATATGATTTTTTTTAATATGTTATTGGATTCTTTTTGCTAGAATTTTGTTAAGGATTTTTGCATCCATGCTCATCAGTGACATTGGTCTGTAGTTTTCTTTTTTTGTGGCATCTTTGTCAGGTTTTGGTATTAGGGTGATGGTGGCCTCATAGAGTGAGTTTGGAAGTTTACCTTCCTCTGTAATTTTCTGCAAGAGTTTGAGTAAGATAGGTGTTAGCTCTTCTCTAAATTTTTGGTAGAGTTCAGCTCTGAATCCTTCTGGTCCTGGGCTTTTGTTTGCTGGAAGATTTCTGATTACAGTTTCAATTTCCATGCTTGTGATGGGTCTGTTAAGATTTTCTATTTCTTCCTGGTTCAGTTTTGGAAAGTTGTACTTTTCTAAGAATTTGTCCATTTCTTCCAAGTTGTCCATTTTATTGGTATATAGTTGCTGACAGTAGTCTCTTATGATCCTTTGTATTTCTGTGTTGTCTGTTGTGATTTCTCCATTTTCATTTCTAATTTTGTTGATTTGATTCTTCTCCTTTTGTTTCTTGATGAGTCTGGCTAATGATTTGTCAATTTTATTTATCTTCTCAAAGAACCAACTTTTACCTTTTTTGATTTTTGCAATGGTCTCTTTTGCATTTATTTCTGCCCTAATTTTTAAGATTTCTTTCCTTCTACTAACCCTGGGGATCTTCATTTCTTCCTTTTCTAGTTGTTTTAGGTGTAGAGTTAGGTTATTTATTTGACTTTTTTCTTGTGATGTCCATCAGCAGACAGATCAGATCAGTCACTCAGTCGTGTCTGACTCTTTGCAACCCCATGAATCGCAGCATGCCAGGCCTCCCTGTCCATCACCAACTCCCGGAGTTCACTCAGACTCACGTCCATCGAGTCAGTGATGCCATCCAGCCATCTCATCCTCTGTCGTCCCCTTCTCCTCTTGCCCCCAATCCCTCCCAGCATCAGAGTCTTTTCCAATGAGTCAACTCTTCGCATGAGGTGGCCAAAGTACTGGAGTTTCAGCTTTAGTATCATTCTTTCCAAAGAAATCCCAGGGCTGATCTCCTTCAGAATGGACTGGTTGGATCTCCTTGCAGTCCAAGGGACTCTCAAGAGTCTTCTCCAACACCACAGTTCAAAAGCATCAATTCTTCGACGCTCAGCCTTCTTCACAGTCCAACTCTCACATCCATACATGACCACAGGAAAAACAATAGCCTTGACTAGACAAACTTTTTTGGCAAAGTAATGTCTCTGCTTTTGAATATGCTGTCTAGGTTGGTCATAACTTTCCTTCCAAGGAGTAAGCGTCTTTTAATTTCATGGCTGCAGTCACCATCTGCAGTGTTTTTGGAGCCCAAAAAAATAAAGTCTGACACTGTTTCCACTGTTTCCCCATCTATTTGCCATGAAGTGATGGGACTGGATGCCACGATCTTCGTTTTCTGAATGTTGAGCTTTAAGCCAACTTTTGCACTCTCCACTTTCACTTTCATCAAGAAGCTTTTTAGTTTCTCTTCACTTTCTGCCATAAGGGTGGTGTCATCTGCATATCTGAGGTTATTGGTATTTCTCCCGGCAGTCTTGATTCCAGTTTGTGTTTCTTCCAGTCCAGCGTTTCTCATGATGTACTCTGCATATAAATTAAATAAACAGGGTAACAATGTACAGCCTTGACTTACTCCTTCAAATGGATAAGAAAGAGATGGTACATACACACAATGGAATATTACTCAGCCATTAAAAAGAGTACATTTGAATCAATTCTAATGAGGTGGAAGAAACTGGTGCCTATTATACAGACTGAAGTAATACTTCACTCTTTTCTTTCTTCACAGAAAGAAAAACACCAATACAGTACACTAACGCATATACATGGAATTTAGAAATATGATAACCCTATATGCGAGACAGCAGAAGAGACACAGATGTATAGAACAGTTTTGGATTCTATGGGAGAAGGCAAGGGTTGGATGATTTGAGAGAATAGCATTGAAACATGTATATTATCATATGTGAAACAGATTGCCAGTCCAGGTTCGATGCATGAGACAGGGTGCTCAGGGCTGGTGCACTGGGATGACCCAGGGGAGGGAGGTGGGACAGGAGTTCAGGATGTATGGGAAAAGCCACTACAATATTGTAAAGTAATTAGCCTCCAATTAAAGTAAATACATTTAAAAAAATATAAAAATTTTTCACTAAACATGTTATGTTGGACCTTTATACCCAGTAAACCATGTTTTATAGTTTCTTATGAAGTATATAGACAAGTAAACACAAAATATGGTCTTTAAATTTGAAAAAAAAATAACAATAAAAGTGAAAAGTCATTCAGAAAAGTGAGTGTTACTGGTATTAAATCTTAAATTAGCAATGCCCAAATTTATCTCTCAGTATATCCCTGAGATACTAGTAAATTCTCTTTCTTACCAATGTTATCATCAGTATATTATGTGCAAAATCACCCAACAGATATAAGAACAAAAAACGTACAGATACTAAAATTTCCAGTTTTAGAGCTTCTTAGGTTTGCTGAACCCAGGAAATGCAAGATCAATAAATTATCTATGGGGTTGAGAACAAGCTTATCAATACCAAGCATTTGCCACTTGAAAAAGAATTATTTGTAGACATCAGAATATTGCATGCACCAGAACATTGCATGCTGTTGGACAAATGAGTCCCATGACCTACTGCTGTAGTTGATATCAGAGTTATAAAATGTTGTTTTTTTTTTTCTTGAAAAATCAGAAAGGGAATGTTTTAAAGGGTGGCCACTGTTGTGCTTCCAGACACTGATATGAGTCAAAGAATGTGCAGCAAACTTTAGTTTCCCTGTCTAAGTCCCTTATAGACAGGCCACTTGTGATGCTGAGCTAGAACTAGTCTCACAAGAGACAGAGTTCTGGATCTAGGGTTCTCTCCTCAGCTCTGTAATTGACTCACTGTGAGGTAATAAGGGGATATTTATCAAGCACTGCATGGGTCTCACATGAGAAGAACCATGTAAATAGGAAGCATTGTTATGAGTAAAAGACCTCCCACCCCCATAGGCTTTGGAGTCAACGTGACTATTCAGTGGAATAGGATGTAGGGAAAGTTCACATTTTGGCTAACGCTTAGCTGGAGACCATTTAATTAAGAACAGTTTTGGAGGATTTTCCTTGGTATTTTAATGAAATTCAATTCATCATGCTTATTATCCCAGTGCCCGTTCACATCCCGGCTGGCAGCTGGGAACACGGGTGACTGCCCCTCCTTGGTGTGGCCTTGTAGGTGGCACATCATTAATGCAGGCTCAGCATCTCAGCCGATCGTCCTGTGCACATACAGCTTTTCAGCTTTAGTCTGTTGACCTTTAGTCAAAGTCCAAAATTACTAATTCTCATTGAGATGGGTGCATGATGCCAGACTGATATGCATCTTGTAATTTGTACCTGCAGTTGAGAATTAAATGTAAAAAGGAATATTTAAAATGAAAGAACCTAGAGTCTTCTCTCGCACTGAGAACAGACTTCTAGAGTCAGGAAACATGGAGGGATTTGCACAGTCCTCCCGTTAATATATGAATATAGGAAGGCCTCAGAACTGGAGAAAGAGTGAATGGAACCTCCGTGTAATCGATTAAGTATCTAATTATGGTGGCTTATTGTTCTGAAAAACACACCAGATGAAACCAAGCAGAAGTAAAAACAATTGTTGTTATTGTTCAGTCGCTCAGTCATGTCTGACTCTTTTCAACCCCATGGACTGCACCATGCCAGGCTTCTCTGTGCTTCTTCATCACCCGGACCTTGCTTAAACTCATGTCCATTGAGTAGGTGATGTTATCCAACCGTCTTGTCCTCCATCATCCCCTTCTCCTCCTGCCTTCAAACTTTCCCATCAGCAGGGTCTTTTCCAGTGAGTTTCTTCACATCAGGTGGCCAAATTATTGGAGCTTCAGATTCAGCATCAGTCCTTCCAATGAATATTCAGGGTTGATTTCCTTTAAGGTTAACTGGCTCGATCTCCTTGCAGTCTAAAGGAGTCCTCTTCTCCAACACCTCACTTCAAAGGCATCAATTCTTCAGCACACAGACTTCTTTATGGTCCAACTCTCACGTCCATACATGACTACTGGAAAAACCATAGCTTTGATTCTATGGACCTTTGTCAGCAAAGTAATGTCTCTGCTTTTTAATATGTTGTCTAGGTTGGTCATAGCTTTTCTTCCAAGGAGCAAGCATCTTTTAATTCCATGGCTGCAGACACCATCTGCAGTGATTTTAGAGCCCAGGAAAATAAAAGTCTGTCACTGTTTCCATTGTTCCCACATCTATTTGCCATGAAGTGATGGGACTGGATACCATGATCTTAATTTTTTGAATTTTGAGTTTTAAACCAGTTTTTTCACTCTCCTCTTTCACCTTCATCAAGAGGCTCTTTAGTTCCTCTTCACTTTCTGGTGTTGTCTACATATCTGAGGTTACTGATATTTCTCCCTGCAATCTTGCTTTTAGCTTGTGCTTTATCTAGGCCAGCATTTCACATGATGTACTTGGCATATAAGTTAAATAAGCAGGGTGACAATATACAGCCTTGACATACTCCTTTCCCAATTTAGAAGCAGTCTGTTGTTCCATGTCCAATTCTGACTGTTGCTTCTTGACCTGCATACAGGTTTCTCAGGAGGCAGGTAAAATGATCTGGTATTCCCATCTCTTTAAGAATTTTCCATATTTGTTGTGATCCACACATTCAAAGGCTTTAGCATGCTCAATGAAGCAAAAGTAGAAGTTTTTCTGGAATTCTCTTGTTTTTCCTATGATCCAGTGGATGTTGGCAGTTTGATGTCTGCTTCCTCTACCTTTTCTAAATCCAGCTTGACTATCTAGAAGTTCTTGGTTCACGTACTGTTGAAGCCTAGCTTGGAGAATTTTGAGCATTGCTTTGCTAACTTGTAAAATGAGTGCAATTGTGGGGTAGTTTGAGCATTCTTGGGCATTGCCTTTCTTTGGGATTGGAATGAAAACTGACCTTTTCCAGTCCTGTGGCCACTGCTGAGTTTTCCAAATTTGTTGGCATATTGAGTGCAGCACTTTAACAGCATCATCTTTTATAATTTGAAATAGCTAGCAGGAATGACATCACTACTTGTGTTCATAGTGATGCTTCCTATGGCTCTCTTGACTTTAGAGTCCAGGATGCTTGGCTCTAAGTGAGTTCCTACACCATCGTGGCTATCTGGGTCATTAAGATCTTTTTTTCGTATAATTATTCTGTGTATTCTTGCCATGTCTTCCTTATGTCATCTGCTTCTGTTAGGTCCATACCACTTCTGTCCTTTATTATGCCCATCTTTGCACTGGAGAAGGCAATGACAAACTACTTCAGCATTCTTGCCTTGAGAGCCCCATGAACCATATGAAAAGGCAAAAGGGTATGAGACTGAAAGGTGAACTCCCAAGGCCCATAGGTGCCCAATATGTTACTGTAAAAAAGTGGAGAAATGCTCCAGATGGAATGAAGGGGCTGAGGCAAAGCAGAAACAGTGCTCAGTTGTGGATGTGTCTGGTGGTGAAAGTAAAGTCCAATTCTGTAAAAAAGAAAGAAAGAAAGAAACTTGGAATGTTAGGTCCATGAATCAAGGTAAATTGGAAGTGGTCAAATAGGAGATGGCAAGAATGAACATCAACATTTTAGGAATCAGTGAAATGAAATGGATGGAAATGGGTGAATTTCATTCAGATGACCATTATATCTACTACTGTGGGCAACAATCCCTTAGAAGAAATGGAGTAGCCCTCATAGTCAACAAAAGAGTCTGAAATGAAGTGCTTGGGTGCAATCTCAAAAACAAAATAATCTTGGTTTGCTTCCAAGACAGACCATTCAATATCACAGTAATCCAAGTCTGTGCTCCAACCACTAATGCCAAAGAAGCTGAAGTTGAACGGTTATGTGAAGACCTACAAGACCTTCTAGAACTAACACCAAAAAATATGTCCTTTTGATCATAGGGCACTGAAATGCAAAAGTAGGGAGTCAAGAGATACCTGGAGTAACAGGCAAGTTTGGCCTTGGAGTACAGAATAAAGCAGGGCAAAGGCTAACAGAGTTTTGCCAAGAGAACACACTGGTCATAGCAAACACCCTCTTCCAACAACACAAGAGACAACTGTACACATGGACATCACCAGATGGTCGATACCAAAATCAGAATGATTATATTCTTTGCAGCTGAAGATGGATCAACTCTATAGAATCAGCAAAAACAAGACCAGGAGCTGACTGTGGCTCAGATCATGAACTCTTAATTGCAAAATTCAGACTTAAACTGAAGAAAGTAGAGAAAACCCCTAGGCCATTCAGATATGACCGAGATTATATCCCTTATGATTATACAGTGGAAGTGACAAAGAGATTCAAGGGATTAGATCTGACAGAGTGCCTGAAGAATAGGAGGTGGTGATCAAAACCATCCCCAAGAAAAAGAAACACAAAAAGGCAAAATGGTTGTCTGAGGAGGCCTTACAAATAGTTGAGAAAGGAAGAGAAGCAAAAGGCAAAGGAGAAAAGGAGATATATCCCTCTGAATGCAGAGTTCCAGAGAATAGTAAGCAAGGATAAGAAAGCCTTCCTAAGTGACCAATGCAAAGAAAATGATTGGGAGAAGAAGCATTAAATGATCAGAATGTGAAACACTACTATCCCATTTCATGCCATGTCTGTACTCATCCAAGCTGACACGCTACTATAAGGCCTAGGGAGAGATGTGGGGGGTGTGTGTGTGTGCTAAGGATATTTGTTGGGAAAAGGGGATGAGAGAGCCAGAAATTGCAGAAAAACCCAAAGTAGAAAGTGGAGATGACCTTCTCAACATGATTATCTTGATTGATCAAAACTAGAGAGGCCCCCTTTTAAGCCTACACTGATTTAGTCTTGAGTAACTTCTTTGTAATTCACTGGGGAAAGTATTTTTAAATTAAGAGTTTCTTTTTCTTCGGTTTTTATATTGTTTATATAAAATTTCTGCAGATTTTATTCTAAATCACCCCAAAACAGTGCCAGACGTCATTTCTTCCAGCATCATCTGCCATAATTTGCTTCTAAGTTGACAAGTTTGAGTTAGTATTGATGGAAATCATCATCTTTGTGTGAAGATTCTTTATTTAATCTCAGTTTTTTTTATTTAATTTAATTTTATTTTTAAACTTTACATAATTGTATTAGTTTTGCCAAATATCAAAATTAATCCACCACAGGTATACATGTGTTCCCCATCCTGAACCCTCCTCCCTCCTCCCTCCCCATTCCATCCCTCTGGGTCGTCCCAGTGCACCAGCCCCAAGCATCCAGTATCATGCATCGAACCTGGACTGGCAACTCGTTTCATACATGATATTTTACATGTTTCAATGCCATTCTCCCAAATCTTCCCACCCTCTCCCTCTCCCACAGAGTCCATAAGACTGTTCTATACATCAGTGTCTCTTTTGCTGTCTCGTACACAGGGTTATTGTTACCATCTTTCTAAATTCCATATATATGCATTAGTATACTGTATTGGTGTTTTTCTTTCTGACTTACTTCTCTCAGTTTGAATGGGTCCTTTTTCTATGGCATTTGCAAGATACAGCACGTTCCTTATTTTACTTAACTCTCGTTAAATCCGCTTTTCCAGCAACCCGGCTGTCCACTTGTTGAAGAGTCTTTGCACAAAGAATCTAGAAGCGCCCCTCCTCCCCACCTTCCTTTGGTTGTGCAGGCGTCCTCTGGCTATATGGACTGGGACCAGATTGGCAGAAGGCTCCTCCTCATTCTCCCACTCATGGCCTCTCCCTCTTGGCTGTCAGCAGCACTCTTCTCTGCTGATCCCCCATTGTCTGTTGACTTGGCCTTCACAGTATCTGAATCACCTGAGGATTGGCTTCAGAAGACATTTTTCATGAGCACAGGGATTCACTAGTCAGTTGGTCTTGTGGCGGGTTGGCTGCAAGGAGGGGGCCGCCCTGCCACTTCCTTGGGTGCTGTCTAGGATTGGGAGTGGGCCCACTCTGCCGAGTGCTTCTCCAGTTTCTACCACTGGGAGATACTCCTTTATCCTCTCCCGTCACCCCCTCAAGAATGCACCTCCTTCCTCTGTCCCCCCAGCCCTGAATCCATATTGAGGCTCCCATGGTCCTAGCTTTCCAAATGGATAGAACTAGGAAGGATGAGTCTGAGGGTTTTTTTGTTTGTTTGTTTGTTTTACCAGCCCCTCAAAGAAAGGGCTTGATCATTCCTCACACCTGCTCAAATGGAAAGGCAAGACACCTCAGTCAGAAAGTCTTGACTGACTGGGAATGTGGAAGAAAGCATAGCCTTGACGGTCTTAGTTCTGGGCCACAGGAAGACAGATGCCATGTCTCAATATATTATTCTGATATAAAGTACAGAATGAAAGCAGGAAGGAGAGTACCTGAAAAAAAAATTGCTAATTGGTCCCCTTTGGGAAACAACGTGGTAGAAAAATAAGGTTTTTAAATGAACAGTCTTTGCCATCCTGCTTTGTGTTTATTACAAATTCAACACTTATAAAGATAATACTATAATATCCACTCATACAGTTCTTCATCTTGAAAATCAACATCACCAACCAAGGAGGAAACAACCTCTTTTTTTATACAAAAAATTATATTATTCTCACTAACAGATTTGAAACACATATTTTGTTAATGTCTTTAGAGTTAAGGGTTAGTATTTACCTCTTTTTACTTAATTTTTAAATGTAATTGATTTTGTCATCTTCTTTCAAGTGAAGAACTAATGATCAGATTTCCATACATATATATACATACACATATATGTATAATAAAATATGTATATATTGTTCATGTTGTTATATTGCTTTTATGGTTTGTTTGTGTGTACTTGTGTTTTTCTCCTATTTATTACTTTGTTAACTGTCTTCATTCTTATTTGGGATACCCTGTATCCTTCCTGTTTGTTAACAGTATGTATTATGAATTTCTATCATTCCTCTTAATAATATTTTATGTAGTGATAAGAGAAGATAGTAAGTGTGTTGGAGTTACTAGATAACTGAGAAGGGTCAGAAAACTTGTGGTTGGAGCCACTGTTTTTCTGCTTGACTTGTGAGTCCTCCTTTCTTTCTGTTTCTGTGTCACATATTTCCCTGCTAAAGGGAATTTTATCTCAGCAGTTGGGAGCAATTGATAGAATATAAAAGGCAGTATTACTACTCAATTTCACAATTTCGTTAAGTGATTGATTAATGTAAGAAGAAAAGGTAACACAAATTTGTCTGTTATGTTCTTTAGCATGTAAGAGCAAGTAATCTTTTTTTTTTTCAGTTAATATTTTCAAGAATTGAGCATGCCTAGTTAACTTACTAGCAATTTGTGACTACTTATGGTTCATGATGTTTTTACATTTGTCCCTCTTTTTCTAAGGAAGCTAATGTTGATGATATTTTACATATAGTCTTTCACTTAATTGCCTTCACTATCCTTAGATTCTTGTACTATTATCCCTACTTTACACAAAATGATTCAGATAGATTAAGTAGTACAAAGCACCATGTATGTCTATGGCCAAGACTGAATTTGAAAATATCTCTCTGTAAGAAGTAAAACCAATACAATAATGTGAAGTAATTAGCCTCTAATTAAAATAAATAAATTTAAATTAAAAAAGATATCTTTAATATCTGTAAAGATGATTCTATTTTTAAAGCATCTTTGGAAACAAATCTATTCATTTTGGAACATACATTACATGTAAACTAAGTAATTAACAATTGACTAGTTATGATAAAATATATATGGGTGTGATGTGCAGGTGTGTGTGTTTGTATCCAATTCTGAGAGTAAGATGACAGCTTTAAGCTTTGGAAATTATTGAAATTTGGGGAATATAAACTAGATGTTGGAAAGAGGGCAGATTATATTCTGTGAGAATAGCATCATCTCTCTTGCTTTTTTATTATTAAAATCAATGCATACTTTTTGTAGAAAGATTTTCAAAATATGAAGAAGAAAAGCTGTACATGTAATTTCCTTACTCAGAATAACTTGCTGGTGTTTATCTATTCTTTTATTTTCCTACATTTGTGTCTGCATGTCTAACATTTTGCATCCTGCTCTTTTTCTTATACAAAACCCCCCTTATTTTTTAATGCTTTTGAAAAATTGTTTTTAAAGTTGTGCGACACTGTCATGTTGATGTGCTGTAGTTTATTTAGCCAATATCTCATCAGCAAATTGTATTTCCTCTAATTTCACTATAATAAACAAGCCTTTAATTAAAAAAAAAAAAGAATCCCCCCTGTACATGAGATTCTGCTCACATCACTAATTTTCGCTCGACTCTACAGCTCTTGAATGAGATTAATGATCTAGAATGTGCAGATTCATGCTCCAGGAAATACTTCTCTGCTTGTTCTTGTTTTTGTTGTTGTTTTGTGCATGTTTCAGTAAGCTTAGTGTCTAGAGAGATGTGAACAACAGAATACGTTCGAGCAAATTGTACAACAAAGAGGGAGTTTTGATTGAATGCATCAGGACATTTAGTGAACCCCAAGGGGGCAGCTGGCCTGGCTGCTGGCCCCCAGGCTTTAGAATGCTCACCTGTCTCTATGAAGTTCATGGTCATTGCCAGGACTCTCTGAAGAAAAGCTTTCCCAGCCTCCATGAGTAGGGTGAAAAATAACATGTTCTTAGCTGCTGTATTTGCCTTCCTAGCGCCACACTAATAGAAGTGAACAAGGCTGTCTCAGTCTTGACCCCACACCTCCAGGAGCTGAGTCTGACCGACCTGGCTGGATCAGGTGTGCCCTTCAGTCCGTGGTCAATGTGTCAACGTGAGGCCAGATTCTGAGCAGGAAAGACAGGGTGTAGACTTGCAAAGGCCCTCCCCATGGGCCTGTGCCTCTGGTAGGACATTTATAATTCATTCAGTCTGCACTGGGTTTGCTCTTTTTGTATGATGGAAGAATGTCAGATTCACCTTCATGATTTTTAATGCATCTTTCTGAAGAGCACATCTTCCTGACTTTTAAAGCATCTTTTATTCTTCAGATGAAATTCCTGATATGGAAATTGAGATGATAAGACTCTTTTTGGTAATACTAAATTGCTTCATGAACAACAGAAGTTTATCCTTTGAATAAACACATGCAAACTGAGAATTCTAAATCATTGTCTCTGGTATATGCCAATGGTCACAGTATGGATTGAATGAAAACATCTCTTTATGTCCGACTTCATCCCACTTGGATAAGCTGAACTACTTTGATCTTTCTGTCACCAATGAAAAGTGAGAGAGCCTGGGTATGTTCGTAATAAGTGTTAAAATCTGTACATATAAAATAATACTAATTTTTTTAGGAGAAATGGGATGGACTTTATTTGAAACTTTCCAAAGTTATTAAAAATATTGATAAACTATGCATTTAATATTTATTAAACTTTAAATATATATTTTAATATATTTAACATTGTGGGAAATCATATTATACTCATTATTCATTTAAATTCACTCATTGTAACATTTTAACCATTTTTTATACAAAAAGACATCATGAATTGAAATAATACTATCTAGAGTATTCTTTTTCCAGAATAAAAAGTAGCATGCTATTGTACCCTATAGTATCCTAAAGTCCAAAATTAAAAGTAAATATTTTCTGAAATCCTTTACATTTATATTGAACTTTCCAGATAGCATAATATATTCATATATATATATCTTATATATATATATATATCATACTATATATACAATATACTAAATTATATAAATATGGTATTAAAAAAAAACCTGTAAGAAGTAAATAATTGTAATTTGAAAAGCTTGGCATACTACGGTTCACGGGGTCGCAACTGGTTGGACATGACTTAGAGACTGAACAACAACAAACAATTCATCATTGAGAACATTTTTAAAAATGTAAAAAAAAAAATTAAGATACATTAGAAAAGCTTATCTAAAGGAACTAACAAAAAATTCTAAGCCCATTAATCAAGTTTTCTACTAACTTCAAGAAAGGCAGGCAAGTCAGCGTTTACAGGGGAGATATCACATGGCAAAAATTGTGCTGGGCTCTTCCTCATAATTTAGAGCTTCAAGGTTTATTGTTTCTAATTTTCAGAGCAGGAGGTGGATGCTTCCTGAGGTTTTAAGACCTTCTCAAAGTTACAGGCATACAGTACCAGTTGTTGTTCAGTCGCTCAGTCGTGTCTGACTCTTTGCGACCCCATGAATCGCAGCACGCCGGGCCTCCCTGTCCATCACCAACTCCCAGAATTTGCTCAAACTCATGTCCATTGGGTTGGTGATGCCATCCAACCATCTCATCCTCTGTCGTCCCCTTCTCCTCCTTTCTTCAATCTTTCCCAGCATCAGGGTGTTTCCAGCCATTGGACACTGGCTGTGGATTTCCCATGGGAGGAGCAGCTTAGGTCACATGTCCAATCAAACGGACCCCCAATCACCACAACCAGGACGATGGGGCATTTTGATCTGACTGATCCACACCACACGGCCATTGGAAGAAGTGCTGAGTACTAATTGGCTTAAGCTCACTGAATCCTTGGCACCAGAGTGGACTTCTTTCATCAAAATCCAATGACTGGAAGAGCTGGGGTTTTGTTAAGAAGGGAAAAAAAGAGGGAAATAGATACAGTGGAGACAACAACGATGCCCCTGAAACCAGAAAGTCATTTACTTCAAGGCTGAAGTCAAACATTTTAGTACCTATTATAGTACATATTATGGTGCATCAAATATGTGCATTATAGTACATATTATATTACATCAAATTTACAAATAGGAAGCAGGAGATGAAAGCACAGCTGAAGAGATGTGTCTATCTAGAGAGCTAGCTTCTTAGCATCAAATGGTCTCTCTTATTTCCTAAAAACAATTCCACCGACAAGGATACATTTTGAAGACATCTTGTTGGCAGTGTATGCCTCTGTCAAGAAATGTTGTCTTTTCATCTTCAGAAGTGACATTAATTATTTTTGATTACACAGCCACGTCAAAAGTTAATGTTTCTGAATTGAAAAGACATGCATATGTGTGTGTGTGTGTGTTCTTCTGTTCACATGAGAAACTATCTAAAACGTGTTGGCTGGCTCTCAAGTCAGCTCACTGTCACCAGTCCCTCTTCACTTCCCTGTTCCTACACACTTCATAATTTAATACACTTGCCCATGCCATCAAGTGTGAAAGTACAATGATGGGAACATGGTTTCTCACTGCATGTTGTTTCAAAGGGTGAAGGAAATCCACAGCAAAATGTATTCATATTGCAAAGTAACATTAGTAGGGGGAGGTCTGAGGTTGAATTAAGTGACCCAATGCTTTCAGATTCATATTACTTTCCAGGCTCATTTTTCTAGGTAGAATTTTAGTAACAACGAAACACACATTTCTCAGATTCAGTTCAGTGACCAGTGCTGCAGCCTGCATTTTTCCAGTGCACAAATTGATCTGAATTGATCCCAAGCACAGTGCTGCTTTGAAATGCAATGTGTATATTTATAGTTGCCCTTTTACCAAAGACTGAGTTTTTAAATGACTTAAAGTATATATTTGATTCATTTTCATGGCCTATTGTTTTATCACATCATTTGCATACATTGCTCACCATAGAATTCATGCAGAATCTTCAAACAAATGATAAGTTGTTATATCTAATATTCTAGAAATATGGTTTTTAAATCTGCATTGTTAGAGATAAAACAACTAGCAATTAATTGGGGCAGTGACCATCTACTTTTAAAATCAATAAAGGAGAATTTGAACTGCATAACCATTTTATATTTATGCAGACATTACTTATGCATAAAGCTTCATTTAAAGAAATTAAGTAGTTACAGAAACCAATAAATTTAAGATTTAGCAAATGTTTGCTCTCTGGGCTCTTTTAGATAATTATGTTGTTTGATCCTCCTAACCTCTTCGTGAGACATTACCTCCTTGTAGAAAAATTATCAGTAAGAAAGGAAGGAGATTAAGAGGGTTATTGCAGTTTTTGTGGTGTAAACATTTACCCAGCCCCCAAGTTGGAGTTTGGGACCAGATGTCAGAAGTGAAAGCTAGGCTCATCAAATTCTAGAATAGTGATGCGTATGCCTGAGAGGGGAAGGTGGCTGGTCTAAAAATAAACAGAGCTGAGTTACTTAGGTTTGTTATTAAGCACAGTGTCTTCTATATTTTGAATTTCAACAACACTAAAAAAAGGATTAATATTTTAATGTTTATCAAGTAGGCATGAGCTGAAAATAGTTTTAAAGCATCTATCAGTAAGATTGATTGGATAGCATCACCAACTCAATGGACGTGAATTTGAGCAAACTCCAGAAGATAACAGAAGACAGAGGAGCCTGATGTCACAAAGTCAGACACGACTTAGCAACTAAACCACAGCATCAATAAGATGGCTGCTTTGGGAGAATAAAAGTTCACCCTGGAAGTGTGTTCCTTGCTGCGAAGGTGACCACACACGGCCGGGACCTGTAACTTGCCCTTCACTCCCTTCTGCAGGTTTGGCTGGGGAGGCAGCGGTGGGAAGGGTCCTGAGAGACCCCTGAAAAGAGTTGTGAATGTGAGGTCCCCTGGGGGAGTGATTAAGGCCACAGAGGTTATTGTAACAGGGACAGATGCCATGGAGACTTGGGTAGAGTCCTGTTGTTGCCTATCCACGAGAGATGGACAGAGCTGGAATGAGGCCACCATAGCGCCGTTGCTGGTCTGGAAGCTGGAGTCCTGCTGTGGCCCATGAGCCATGTGTTAGCATCACTGGTTATCATGTCCACCATGACGGGATTGGAGGCTGACCTCTGACCGGCAGTGCCCCAGTTAGCAAAACCAGACTCTGGTCACGGGGTATTCAAGGTAACTTTGCCAAAATCTGGTAAGAAGAGAGGCAACCTGGCTAGTAATTTGAGTTAACATATGGTGTTAACAACAGACTTCCTCAAAGATGTTGTCCTATTGTCCATTTCCGAGATAAATATGGAGAGAGCGTTTTTCACTAACTGGTGAACTCTACACGTTTATCTTTTCACTTTAATTTCTGAATATATTATCAGATATTTTCTACAAAAAAAAATTAAGAAGGCTTCCAAATCTCAGTGATTGTGATTTCCACAGTAACTTAACTATTCTGTATAGTTATCTGTACAAAGAGCAGCGAAAACAATGTCCAGTTGTCGATGTGATAGTTGGTGGAAGGAAAGTCCAATTCTGTAAAAACAAGATCACAGAGGAACCTGGAATGTGAGGTCCATGAATCAAGGTAAATTGGAAGTGGTCTAAAAGGAGGCAGCAAGACTGAACATTGACATTTAGGAATCAGTGAATTAAAATGGTCTGGAAGGGCAAATTTAATTCAGATTATCATTATATCTAGTACTGTGGACAAGAATCCCTTGGAAGGAATGTAGTAGCCCTCATAGTCAACAAAAGAGTCTGAAATGCAGTGCTTGGGTGCAATCTCAAAAATGACAGAATGATCTCTGATTGTTTCCAAGGCAAACTATTCAATATCACAGTAATCTAAGTCACTACCCCGACCACTAATTCCAAACAAGCTGAAGTTGAGCTTTTCTATGGAGACCTACAAGACCTTCTAGAACTAACACCCCAAAGTAGATGTCCTTTTCATCAAAGGGGACTGGAATACAAAAGTAGGAAGTCAAAATATACCTGGAGTAACAGGCAGGTTTGTCCTTGGAGTACAAAATGAAGCAGGGCAAAGACTGATAGAGTTTTGCTAAGAGAATGCACTGATCATACCAAACACCCTCTTCCAACAACAAAAGAAATGACTCTGCACATGAACATCAGCAGATGGTCAATACTGAAATCAGATTGATTATATTTCTTTGCAGCTGAAGATGTACACAAACAAGACCAGGAGCTGACTGGCTCAGATCATGAACTCCTTATTTTAAAATTCAGACTTAAATTGAAGAAAGTAGGGAAACCCATTAGGTATGACCTAAATAAAATCCCTTATGATTATACAGTGGAAGTGACAAATAGATTCAAGGGATTAGCCCTGATAGACAGAGTGCCTGAAGGATTATGGACAGAGGTTCCTGACATTGTACAGGAGGCAGCGATCAAAACCATCCCCAAGAAAAAGAAATGCAAAAAGGCAAAATGGTTGTCTGAGGAGGCCTTACAAATAGCTGAGTAAAGAAGAGAAGCTAAAGGCAAAGGAGAAAAGGAAAGATTTATCCCTCTGAATGTAGAGTTTCAGAGAATAACAAGGAGCGATAAGGAAGCCTTCCTCAGTGATCAATGCAAGATATCAATGGCACCCCATTCCAGTACTCTTGCCTGGAGAATCTCATGGACAGAGGAGCCTGGTGGGCTGCAGTCCATGGGGTCGCGAAGAGTTGGACACGGCTGAGCAACTTCACTTTCACTTTTCACTTTCATGCATTGGAGAAGGAAATGGCAACCCACTCCAGTGTTCTTGCCTGGAGAATCCCAGGGACTGGGGAGCCTGGTGGGCTGCTGTCTATGGGGTCGCACAGAGTCAGACATGACTGAAGTGACTTAGCAGCAGCAGAGATCTCTTCAAGAAAATTAGAGATACCAAGGGAACATTTCATGCAAAGCTGTCACAATAAAGGATAGAAATGTTATGGACCTAACAAAAGCAGGAGATATTAATTAATTTATTTTTGGCCATGCTGGGTCTCCATTGCTGCCTGGGCTTTTCTCCAGTTGCAGCGAGCAGAGGCTACTCTCTAGTTGCGGTGTGCGGGCTCCTCATTGCCATGGCTTCTGTTGTTTCAGAACGTGGGCTCTAGGGCATGCAGGCTTCAGTAGTTACAGCTCCTGGGCTCTAGAGCACAGGCTCAGTGGTTGTGGTGCACAAACCTAGTTGCTACATGGCATGTGGGATCCTCCCAGACCAGGGATTGAACTTGAGTCTCCTGTATTGCAGGCAGATTCTTTACCAATAGGCCACCAGGGAAGCCTCCTTTTTCTTTCTCCTCTTCCTTTCTTCCTTCCCTCCCCTTCTCTTTTTCTTTCTTAGTATACTTTTCTTTGCCTCTCAGTACCCTTTTTGAGCTTTTTTTTTCCTTCAATTTTCAAAAAAAGTGCACATGTGCATGCCAGTGTGTGAATGTGTGTGTATACAATCACATTTTATTCCTCCTTCATGACTCTAAAATCTTTTTATTTTCCTTTGTAGTCAAGCATCTCTCCTTTCTGTGTGCTTGATTTTAATTTTTCTATGTACTTGGTGCTTTTTATTTACCCAAGATTCAATGACAGGGTTACATTTTCTCTTTAGGGTGGGATTTAAGGTATACATTTGTGTTTCATTATTTTAATAACCCTTTACTGAAAGATTTTTTTAAGCATAAATAAAAATAGGTTTTCTCCCCTCTTCTCTCCATAAGGAGTTGGGTGATTTTGTATTCGTTGTAGATATCTTCTGCCCATCCTCCCAAGTCTGCTTTTATGTGGGAAATGTTGACAGAGTCCACCATCCTTACACCCTGTGGTCAATTCAGAGCCTCCCCTTTCCTAGCTTTGATCTTAGAGATGAGGTCCCAGGGGCTCTTTTTATGTAAGTGAGTCCAAGAGATCACAAGAATCCTGAAATGTGTTCTTATAGAAGAGATGCAGACATCTGTACCAGCATCCCCTGTGAGGACCCCAGTATTCCCAGAGTCCCAGGGGACTGGCTAGTAAAAGCCCAGCGGGGCTCCCACTGGGATGCAGACCTGGGACCTGAGGCCCCAGGCACAGGAGAAGTAGGTCCCCAGGTTCTTTGGCTGCAGGAAGCCTGGTTCTTTTAGGGATGCTGCATCTCCTGCACAAAGATCTGGGGGTTCTCCTTGATATGAGCGCTGTCACACACTCCACAAGCCACCTGAACCACGTCAGATGTTTTGAGAAAGAAGCACAAGGCTGACCTGGGAGGGGGAGCCCCTCCTCACTTTGGAATGTTGACCCATTCAGCAGCCATTCTCGGCAACTGGGGGTTTCTGTCTCCTCGTTCTGAATGTGACTTGAAAAGACGCAGCGTGGCTGAAAGTCTTCAAACGCTATTTTTTTCCCCCTACTGGCTCCTTCGGTCTGATAGCCTCCCAGAGAGGGAAAAAATAGATATATAACCAACAATACTTTCTGACCTGTATGTCTTCCAATGTGAGAACAAAATGGATCTATTAATTAAATCTAACCATGAACACTGTTCATTTTCAACCTTTTCTCCTTAATCTCTCTGTGCTGAGAGAGCACTATTGAGGATGAGTTATGTGAGTCCATTGGAAGTGTCAGGTGAATCCAGGTGGGGAGGCGGACAGGACCCCTGCCTGGAAGACCGCCAGCCGGGTTTGGCCAACGCCACTGCTATTGTTCTGGAGCAGCGGCTGACTTCTCTCCTGTGCTTTCAGGATTATCCCAATAAACCTGTTGGCCAAAATGTTTATTTTTAAGTTTTACTCCTCATGAAATGTTTCCCCTTGATTAGACAAATGACACAACTGCAATACATGTGTGTTGTCCAAACAGCATGTTTGTGTATAACCATGTATAAACCATGTTAGTGTATAACCAAACAGCATGAACTGGGGCTACAAACGGGATCTAGACATCGCGCAGGTTAGTGTCCCCCAGGGCCAGTCAGCAGCCTGCAGTGGCATTTGCAGAGCAGTGATTTCATGACCCTAATGACAAAAGAATTGACTGTTTCATCTGGAAGGACAAGAAAAATACTAAGAAAAGTAGAAGAGCACTAAGCTTCATCGGTGTATAAATCATGCCGCAAGGTCCTAACAGAGAACAGTACTTGGAAGCAGGGGTATTTTTCAAGCCACGGTTTTAACCTGCAGTGTTTGATGCTCTGTGATATATGCCATCATTGTGTTCAGAATTATTGGTGGGGATACCGTATCCAATGGTCTCAAGTCCAGGGGAGCCTCTTGGTAAAGCCAGAGTCTGGGGCAGACACTGATATGCTTGTCATGTGGCTCTGTTCCGTGAATAAAGCCCTTTCCACACACAACCATCATCACCACACACAATTGCATTCCTGCACTCTCCGTGGAAATGCACGTTACTCAGTACATGAATCATATCATTTTTTTCTTTGTATTAAACATTTTTAATGAAATATATTTGATTTACAGTGTTGTGTTAATTACTGCTGTACAGCAGAGTGATTCAGTTATATATATATATATATGCATTCTTTTTTATATTCTTTTCTATTATGGTTTATCATAGGAAAATATAGTTGAATATAGTTTGAACATAGTTCTCTGTGCTATACAGTAGGATCTTGTTGTTTATCTCTTCTTATATATAATAATTCATTATCTACTAACTCCAAACTCCTATCCAACCTTCCCCCATTCTTGCGACCCCTTGTCAACCACCAGTCTCTATGTCTGTGAGTCTGTTTCTGTTATGTAAATAAGTTCATATATGACATATTTTAGATTCTGCAAATAAGTGATATCATATGGTATTTGTCATTCTCTTTCTGACTTACTTAGTATGATGATCTCTAGTTGCATCCATGTTGCTGCGGATGGCGTTATTGCATTCTTTTTTATGGCTGGGTAATATTCCATCATATACATGTACTACATCTTCTTTATCCATTCATTTGCCCATGGGCATTTACCTTGTTTCTATTTCGTGGCTTTTGTATATAGTGCTGCTATGAACATAGGGGTGCATGTATCTTTTCCAATTGTAGTATTGTCTGGATATATGACCAGAAATGGAATTGCTGGATCATAAGGTAATTCTAGTTTTAGTTTTCTAAGAATCCTCTGTATTGAATTCCATAGTGGCTTCATCAACTTGCATTCCCACCAGCAATGTAGGAGCCTTCCCTTGTCTTCATACCCTCTTCAGCATTAGTCACTTATACACTTTTTGATGATGGCCTTTTTGACTGGTGTGAAGTTATACCTCATTGTAGTTTTGATTTGCATTTCTCTATTATTAGCCATGGAGAGCATATTTTAATGTACCTACTGACCGTTTGTGGACTCCCCTGGTGGCTCAGCAATAAAGAACCCACCTGCCAAAGAAGGAGATGTGGCTTTGATCCTGGGGTCAGGAAGATCCATGGAGAAGGAAATGGCAACCCACTCCAGTATTCTTGTCTAGAGAACACCATGGACAGAGGAGCCTGGTGGGTTACAGTCCATGGAGTCGCAAAAGAGTCAGACACGACTTAGCGACTAAACAGCAACAACAAATTTTCCATCCATATTTCTTCTTTGGAGAAATGTTTATTTAGGTCTTCTGCCCATTGTTTAATTAGGTTTTTTGTTTTTTGTTGTTCAATTGTATGAACTGTTTGTATATTTTGGAAATTAAGCCCTTGTTGGTTCCATCATTTGCAAATATTTTCTCCCTTTCTGTAGGTTGTCTTTTCATTTTGTTTGTGGTTTCATTTGCTGTGAAAAAATGTTTAAATTTGATTAGGTCCCAATTTTTTGTTGTTGTTGTTATTTCTGTAGTATATATTTTTGTGAATCTGTGTTTCTCAATGAGTCACCACCAGCAGTTGTTTGTGGGTTGCCTGAAGTGTCCTGAGCCCTATGAAGACACATCATTGTGGTTCATGCAGCATATCTCTTGGTAACCTTCGAATATACTTTTGTATTAGTACAGATAACATTCACCCAGTGAAGGATCAAAACACACACTAGAGAGTACTGCTTACAGTAGAGATGTGCTTCAGTCCTCATTTTTAGAATACAGACCAAATATGAAATACAGCACCTGATGTGAAGAGCCAAGTCATTGGAAAAGACCCTGATACTGGGAAAGATTGAGGACAGGAGGAGAAAGGGGATGACAAAGGATGAGATGGTTGGATGGCATCACTGTCTCAGTGGACATGAGTTTGAGCAAACTCTGGAAGATGGTGAAGGACAGGAAAGCCTGGCATGCTGCAGCCCTTGGGGTTGCAAGGAGCTGGACATGACTGAACAATTGAACAACAATGACTCCTGAAGTTGATACTTTTACTTCTAATAAAATATTAATGTACAGACAGTCAAGATATCATAAGGTAGCTGGCTTATGGTCATGTGCTATGAGCTGAATTGTGAGACACCTAGTGAGGTTTTGCCAGTTGCCTTCTAATTCACCACTTTTCTTGCACGCTTTTCCAAATATTTCTGTTTGAATCATTGTCCTTCTGGAACAACATTGCTGTGCCTCAGCCTCCGACCCTGAGAAGACGAATACGAGCTATGTAAAAATAGTTTTGAAACATAACTGCTGAAAATTTCAAGTTAACAAAAAAAGTTAACAACTTTATACCCCAAAATTTTAAAGAGCTTTATTCAAATGTAAAAAGTTTCAAGAATTCCCTTGTGGTCCATTGGTTAGGACTCTGAAATTTCAATGCCAAGGGTGAGTGTTCAATCCCTGGTTGGGGAATTAAGATCCTGCAAGCTTTGGGGAGTGGACAAAAAATTTAGATAAATAAATAATAAAATTAAAAATAAGAGAAGGAATCCTAAGCACTAAAAAGAAAAGTTTCCACATGCTTCCAGAATACTAGAACTAACCATTCCAATCAATGAGATTGAAAGGAAGGAGGGGATCTAAGGAAATACCCAGCAGGTAAACATGTGGCCATGTTTCTCTACCTATCCACCCACCCACATCATAGTAACTCCTCTTATTGTTTCTCTTTTGTTCCTCTTTTGTGGTCCGACTCACATAGGGATGTGCGGTCTTGCATGTTTCAATACAGTGATGCGTGTCCTGACACAATGTTGACGATGAGGGAGCTGGTTTGTCTCCCAGCGCTCATCCCCAGTGGGAAAGGGCTAGATCCACAGTCAATGGAAATAATGAAGCGAAGGTGGATGTGAAGAGTAATTGCAGAAGATTTGACAACACAGTGTTGCCATGTTCCTGAAAATAGAACACAAAGAGAAGGGGCTGCTGAAGGGATTTTATGTTTCTGAAGAACATGGTGTGAGGAATAGTAATGGTTCAGACTGACATCGCTGGACACATGACTCATGTCTTCACATTAGCATTCACCAGGGAGACCAGGGAACATAGGCAAAAAAACACACAGATGGGCTTTTCACGATGGGAGGCACCCAACCACAGAAACAAAGTGCCTCGTTGGAGAAAATAAAAAGAAATTAGCATTATTAAAAGAAAAGTGTGTCACTGCGGTCTTTTTGTAAAACCCAATCCTTTTCCTCAGCAATTTCAAGAACAATACATGTTCCTAAAAATTGCCCTCATGTGTTTTCTCATTTCCTCCAAATAATTCAGTCCTCTGTTATTTTTAGAAACTCCTTATTTGCCTACTGAGTAGGAATGTTTATTAAATTTGCTATGAATTAGCAAAAATGTATTTCATAATTCTGAGAACAAACTGAGTATTAGACATGGTTTGTGAATTTTCAGCGGAGGGATTTCATTTCCATTGCAGTTGACACATTTGATCGTCATGGGCTTGAAAAGTCATAAGTGTATGTGGTGTTTCTCCATCTCTGATTTTCTCTTTTCATGTAAAGTCTAAACACATTTGTTTATTTTACCTGCATGTGTCAGTGATGCATTTGTTCATGAAATGGGAACTTTCCTAGAAGCAAAATTATGTTGATTTTATCATAATAACACTATAGATAGTGCTCAGTTGCTTGGTTGTGTCCCATTCTTTGCAGTCACCAGGTTTCTCTGTCCATTGAATTCTCCAGGCAAGAATACTGAGTGGGTGGCCATTCCCTTCTCCAAGGGATCTTCCCAACCCAGGGATCAAATCTGTGTTTCTTTACTATTGGCACCACCTGAGAAGCCCACAGATTAGTATCAGATCAGATCAGATCAGATCAGTCGCTCAGTCGTGTCTGACTCTTTGCGATCCCATGAATCGCAGCACGCCAGGCCTCCCTGTCCATCACCAACTCCCGGAGTTCACCGAGACTCATGTCCATCAAGTCATTGATGCCATCCAGCCATCTCATCCTCTGTCATCCCCTTCTCCTCCTGCCCCCAATCCCTCCCAGCATCAGAGTCTTTTCCAATGAGTCAACTCTTCACATGAGGTGTCCAAAGTACTGGAGCTTCAGCTTTAGCATCATTCCTTCCAAAGAAATCCCAGGGCTGATCTCCTTCAGAATGGCCTGGTTGGATCTCCTTGCAGTCCAAGGGACTCTCAAGAGTCTTCTCCAACACCACAGTTCAAAAGCATCAATTCTTCGGCGCTCACCCTTCTTCACAGTCCAACTCTCACATCCATACATGACCACAGGAAAAACCATAGCCTTGACTAGATGAACCTTTGTTGGCAAAGTAATGTCTCTGCTTTTGAATATGCTATCTAGGTTGGTCATAACCTTCCTTCCAAGGAGTAAGAATCTTTTAATTTCATGGCTGCAGTCACCATCTGTAGTGATTTTGGAGCCCAAAAAAATAAAGTCTGCCACTGTTTCCACTGTTTCCCCATCTATTTCCCATGAAGTGGTGGGACCGGATGCCATGATCTTCATTTTCTGAATGTTGAGCTTTAAGCCAACTTTTTCACTCTCCACTTTCACTTTCATCAAGAGGCTTTTGAGTTCCTCTTCACTTTCTGCTATAAGGGTGGTGTCATCTGCATATCTGAGGTTATTGATATTTCTCCTGGCAATCTTGATTCCAGTTTGTGTTTCTTCCAGTCCAGCATTTCTCATGATGTACTCTGCATATAAGTTAAATAAACAGGGTGACAATATACAGCCTTGACGAACTCCTTTTCCTATTTGGAACCAGTCTGTTGTTCCATGTCCAGTTCTAACTGTTGCTTCCTGACCTGCATACAAATTTCTCAAGAGGCAGATCAGGTGGTCTGGTATTACCATCTCTTTCAGAATGTTCCACAGTTTATTGTGATCCACACAGTCAAAGGCTTTGGCATAGTCAATAAAGCAGAAATAGATATTTTTCTGGAACTCTCTTGCTTTTTCTATGATCCAGCGAATGTTGGCAATTTGATCTCTGGTTCCTCTGCCTTTTCTAAAACCAGCTTGAACATCAGGAACTATGTAGAAATCCTATCAGTTCAGAAAATCATGTTAGAGGATATTAACTGTGGATATATAATATACATATATATTCATTATATAATATGCTATATCATATTCATTATATTAGATATATATATATATATACACATATTTATCCGTCCATCTTGCACATGCTGTTTTTTTTTTTCTTCATCTTCATGCTAACACTGGGTTTAGCCAACCTATATTGCCTGCTACAAACATATTTCCTATTTCAACAGCTTTGGGGATTTGGGATGATCAGGAGTTACTGTTCTTATGAGAAAAGAATTGATTTTAGTCTGTATTTTTTCCTAGTCAAATGTGTCATTTTGAGATAATTTTAGATTCACATGTATTTGTAAAAGCTAATACAGAAATTCCTGTCCCTTTACTTATTTCTCTCTGTGGTAACTTCTTACTAGAGTGTGGACATTAATATGATCAAGTTATAGAACGTTTAAAATCGACCTGTACAATATATCCATCACCACTAAAGATCTTTTTACCCGTTCATAGCCAACACTCACATCCCTCCTGACCCCATCTCTGCTTACCAGCCCAGGACAACTGTTAACCTGTTCACCATTCCTAGAATTTTGTTATGTTGATGTGGAATATTGTATAAATTGAATTATATGGTATGTAACATTTGAGACTGTTTGTTTTTTCCCCCCGTTCAGCATAGTTCTCCGAGATTCATGTATCAGTAGGTACCCTGTCCCTTTTTATTGCTGAGAAGTGTTCCAGATGTACACTTAATCATTCATTGGGGACAGGACATGTAGATTGTTTCAGCTTTTGTCTATTCCAGCAGAGCTGCTACAAACATCTGTGTACTGGCTTTGTGTGAACATGTCTTCAGAATTCTGGAATTAAATACCCAGCAGAGCAGGTACCAGGTTGTAAGGTAGCTGCAGTCTTAGTTTTTTAAAGAAACTGCAAACTGTTTTTCAGTATGGCTGTACCATGTTGCAGCAATATATGAGCGTTCTGTTTTCTCTCCATCCTAGCCAACATTTAATAGTATCACTTTTTTAAAGTTTTACCATACTGATAAGTGCTTAGTCATCTCTCACTATGGTATAATTCACATTTCCTTAATAACTACTAATGATGAATATATGTTCATGTGCTGCTTGATTCTGCGGACTGCATCTCCCCTACTCCTTCTTTGGTCAAGGTCACCTCCCATTGAAACAAAGGTTAAATTAGATTTATACCATTGGTGATTTCTTAATCCTTGCTCTTCTGTACCTTTTATCCCCTCCCATGACATGTCTCATCTCCACTGGGAACATATAATTTGTGTACTTATACCTTTGTTGTTTATCGCCTAACCCTCTAAACCACAATGGAGTACCGAGGGCCAGGGTTTCTGTCTTCCCTGATAGAACTCCAGGGACCAAAGCAGTGGAAGCAGTTTATAGTCAATAAATATTTGATGAATTATGGGAAGCATTTTTCTCCCATTCCCAATAAATGAATTAGCTGAATTCCAGTCCATATTTTGCTGAGGTTCTTTTAGTCATCAAATCTTATAAATCAATTTTAATGTTACTGTAAATGAGTAGTGATGCTTATTAAAATGGTATTTCCCTTTAACATCTCTTTGTGTCCTCTTTAGGTCTTGTATCATCTAGGCATTTCAACTACATCGTTAAGGTGCCATATTTTCCTATAGCAAATGCCACAAAGTTACATACATAGATATTCTTTTGCAAACACTCAGTTTAATCAGTTCCACTGTTATGTCTTTATAAAGTATTTTGTGTTGTGGCTATACTCAGTCACTCAGTCTTGTCTGATTCTTTGTGACCCCATGGAATGTAGCCCAGCTGGCTGCTCTGTCCATGGAATCTTCCAGGTAAGAATACTGGAGTGAGTTGCCATTTCCTCCTCCAGGGGACCTTCCAGACCCAGGGATCAAACTCGTATCTCTTGTGTCTCCTGTGCTGGCAGGTAACAGAAGCAAATGTTACAAATTGAGTTTCTCTTAAATTCTGATAATTAAGATTTTACTTCAATTAAAAATAAAAGTAAGCCAGGAGTCATGTCTGTAGCCTCCCATTTCCATGAAGACAGTTGTCTGTGCTATTCTCTTGGCTTTGTTTTTCTCTGTCTCCTAGAAGTTACTTTCAAAGCCTCAGAAGTTGGGTTGGAGACAGGTCAGGTGGGAACAGAAGGAGCCTGAATATTAACATGAAAAGAGTTTCTGTTCTATTATAATTACAAAGAAAAGATCTACAGGAGGAAGGGAAACAGATTCATGGGATAGTGTTTGCCTATATTGAAGGAAAGATCTTTTGATGAAATCAGAAGAAACAAAAATGAGTCTTAGATACAGTCCTTAGAGTTTTCAATAGGAAAGAGCCCATGGGTCTCCTTTGATGGACAAATGGAATGAAGTTTTCCACAACATAAGAGGTTTAATATGTGTCTATGTGTCAAGAACTTGGTTAGCCTCATTTTCCAGGGATAGTTATTTGTTGTCCTAGAGAGAGCGCTCCTGTTTGGCCAATCAGAGTCTACCTCTCAAAGTTGTCTGCCTGTGTAGGCAGAGGGAGCCCAACAATAATTATGGATAAATTGAGAAATAAAACAAAGATGTAAGGCTGACAGGAACCTATGGGCAGCCTTATTACAAATTAAGCTACTATTGAAGCCTTTAGTTGATACCTACAGGCATTTGATCTTCCTACTAGGAAACTCTTTCATTAGACCATCATCCTTTCTCTCTCTCCCCCATTAAACTCCACTCACATCTTTGCAAGTGCGCATTCAATCCTTAGAAAGGAACAAAGAATGTAGGCTGCCCAAAGATTGGAGAGAAAAAAGATTCTTGTTCCAGATTTCTACTTTCCCATTTTAAACACAGCAAGCAAATGATTTACTCTGTCTCTCTTGCAAAAGAGTATGCATGTGAGGGATGATTAGAGAGAAACCAGGAATGTTACACTAATGGGGTTCCTTCCAAACGGAAGGAAATAGCATCTCCGAATCATGTCTGTCCTTTGTCATGTATGCCCATATTCACTTGAGATTTGCCTGAGCTGAACTTAATTCTTGAGGAATGTTTTAGATGCACTGGGAGACCTGGATCCAGAGTAATCCAGAAAAGTGGTTTCAAGATGAGACAACAGACAATGCAATCAACAAATAAAACATGCATCTAGCAACTGTCATGTTAAATTGGCCCCAGTTTGCAGAGAGAGAGAAAAGGACTATTAAAGCTCCTTATAGTACTCATGGATGTTATTTTTGAACTTGGATGATTATAACCAATTCATTTGAAAAACCAACCTTAACACTTGTGTATTAAAACCCTAACTGTGAGCAAATGAAGCCAGCTCTATCCTAAAATATCCTCAAGCATATACTTTGGGGAAAAGCATCTACTGAGACATTTTGCATGGATAACAGTATGAAAGTATGTGTTCTTCAAGATCCTAAAAGCATTCAGTTCAGTTCAGTTCAGTTCAGTCACTCAGTCATGTCCGACTCTTTGCAACCCCATGAATCGCAGCATGCCGGGCCTCCCTGTCCATCACTAACTCCCGGAGTTTACCCAAACTCATGTGCATCGAATCAGTGATGCCATCCAGCCATCTCATCCTCTGTTGTCCCCTTCTCCTCCTGCCCCCAATCCCTCCCAGCATCAGGGTCTTTTCTAATGAATCAACTATTTGCATGAGGTGGCCAAAGTATTGGAGTTTCAGCTTCAGTATCAGTCCTTCCAATGAACACCCAGGACTGATCTCCTTTAGGATGTACTGACTGGTTGGATCTCCTTGCAGTCCAAGGGACTCTCGAGAGTCTTCTCCAACACCACAGTTCAAAAGCATCAGTACTTCAGTGCTCAGCTTTTTTCAAAGTCTAACTCTCACATCCATAAATGACCATAGCCTTGACTAGATGGACCTTTTTTGGCAAAGTAATGTCTCTGCTTTTGAATATGCTATCTAGGTTGGTCATAACTTTCCTTCCAAGGAGTAAGTGTCTTTTTAATTTCATGGCTGCAATCACCATCTGCAGTGATTTTGGAGCCCCTCAAAATCAAGTCTGACACTGTTTCCACTGTTTCCCCATCTATTTCCCTTGAAGTGATGGGACCAGATGCCATGATCTTCATTTTCTGAATGTTGAGCTTTAAGCCAACTTTTTCACTCTCCTCTTTCACTTTCATCAAGAGGCTTTTGAGTTCCTCTTCACTTTCTGCCATAAGCATGACACTTGATAAAGATCAGTTACTTGCAAAAGCCCCAGTGCAAAGTCAAAATGATATTTGGCATGCTTTGGTGTCCTAAAGAAATGCGTTTGAAAATAGCTTTCCCTCTGCTGTTTCCTTTTCGCCATTTGTGTTATGATTTTTTCTAGCCTGGGGCAACTTAACTACCCAAGTATCATATTGCGATCAGGACCCCTGTGGTTGACTTGACAGCACTGAGTTGTTATCTAGGACTATTTTAATGCATGTCATAAATCACAAAGAAAAGTTCCTATTTTGAAGCAAATTGACAAAACCCTGATCATGGGTTCCTAAAATCTGTTTTAGAAAGTCTGTTGATAAGTCTTTGCTTCATTCAAGATTTTAGATCGTGCCTAGAGAAAAAAAAAAAAAAAAGTGTTATTTTCATCTGTACAGAGACAGACAAGTGACCATTGTGAGTTAAAACACAATAACAGAATTTTCAATAATAGAAAAAAAGATACCATATTTCATATGCTTTTGCTGCTGAAGCTGAATCCAGGCTCTATGCCCCAACACTGAATTAAATTTCAGAGACAGTTTTGGTTGAAGTAGAAAATAACAGCTTTATTGTTTTGCCAGGCAAAGAGGACCACAGTGGGCTAATGCCCTCCAAAGTGTGTGTGCCACCCTGGAGAGACACCGACAAGTTTTATAGAAATGGTTCAGAGAGTGTGTTCAGCTCATGGACATTCTTCTGATTGGTTGGTGGTGAGGTAATCAGGAGTTAGCATCATCAACCTTCTGGTTCTAACAGGTCTAGGGTGTACATGCTTGTGGGCAGCCCACAGTTAACTTCTCCTACCTTCTTGGGATTTCAGTATCTGCAAAACAACTCAAAGATATTGTTATGTGTATCCCTTGAGGGGGAACGAGGACCTGTCCCAGGGCTGTGCTATTTATTTTTTAAGCATTAAAAAAAAAAAAATGACTGTGTTGGGTCTCCGTTGCTGTGTGTGGGCTTCCTCTAGTTGTGGCAAGTGAGGACTGCTCTCTAGTTGCGGGGTGTGGGCTCAGTAGTCGCAGCTCTAGAGCACTGCCTCAGTAATTGCAATGCTTAAAGACTTAGTTGCCTAAATCTGGAATTTTCCCAGATCAGGAAAGAACCTTGCCCCTGCATTAGCAGGCAGATTCTTAATCACTGAACCACCAGGGAAATCCCGCACCATTGTTTTCTGACTGCTCTTCCCTGGTCTCTGCATCTCCTCCCTTCCCTAATTGTATCTGTTTGAACCTACCCTTGGAACTCAAGGAATGTCTTAGAGACTAAATGAAACCTATTTCCTGTAATCAAGAAATAGGGGACACAGAAAGGCTTTTGTGCCCAGGAGCCCCACAGCTCCAGGGTCCTGCTCTGCTTCACCGCTGTTTGAAAAATAACCATCCATCTTCTTAATCATCTACTGAAAGCAAAACAGTTGACTTGTGCATTAGTGATTGTTGCCTTCCATTCAGTTACTCAGTGGTCTGTGGATCAAATGATCCCTTTACCCCTGCCAGATATTTGAGGATTAGAAAAGTCATTTACTTGACCTCTAAAACTGTCACCAGGTGACCAGGAGCAAGGATCTCTATCATAGATAAATCCCTTCCTCAATGGTCAGCACAATGGGAATTACCTCACCAGCTAAATCCAGGTGAACTTATCCTGGGCCAATTCAGAGTATTCATTCTCTCCTGTAGGTGAAGGGACTTGGCTCTACTTGTCCCACTAAACGGAATTCTCATTTCCTCTCAAAGCAGAGAGAAACACGCTGAAAACTAGAAAATAAATGTTGTATGTTTGTTTACAAAGAACTTTCCTGATGTTAATAAGTTATGCTATTCCCCATCACACTCACCCTTAATGTCTGTTAGTATTTTTGTTGTAGGGAGGAAGCCAATTCGACTCCATGTTGGAAACTGTTTCTTTGACTTGCTTTTATTACCATAGTCATATGCAATGGCTTGCCTGGAGGACCCTGGCCCCCTACTTGACTGTAAACTAAAGTGCCTTTGTTCAGCTCATGGAGAGATAGTTTGTCCCTGCCCACCTGTGAATAGAGGAGATAACACACTCCTTCTGAAGGCTGGACATCCTTCGGAGATGTTTTACAAGACTGAAGACCCTTTCACTTTACTCCCCCACTGCATCTCCCTCTCTATTCTGAATTTTGACTTTAGTTCCTCATTGCTTCTTTCTCCCTGATCTATAAAAGGACCTGGCATCCAGACCCCAATAAGATAGTAACTTGAGGTTCTAGCCCGCCATCTTCTCGGTCTGCTGGCTCCCTGGTTAAAGTCTCTTCCTTGCCTCAACATCTTGTTTCTTGGATTCCTTGGCCTATTGTGCAGCAAGCAGAGCGAGCTTGGACTTAGTAGCATTTGTTTTATGTGTTTAGGTGCTCTTATATTGGATGCATAATATGATATACTTTATATGTGGAATCTAAAAAGTAGTATAAATGAACTTATTTACAAAACAGAAAACGACTAACAAACATAGAGGACACATTTATGATTACCAGCAGGTAAAGGGGGAGGGATAAGCTAGGAGTAATAGATTAACAGGTACAAATTACTATGTATAAAACAGGGAAGCAACAAGGATTTAATGTACAATACAGGGAACTATATTCAATATCTAGTAATAAACTATAAGTGAAATCTATATATACACACACACTCTCTCATACAAATATATAACAGAATCACTTTGCTGTACACCTGAAACTAATTTACTAACAATATTGTAAATCAACTATATTCCAATTTAAACAAAATAAATTAGACTAACAGGAAATGCCAAAGAATTTTCAAACAACCACACAATTATACTCATCTCACACAGTAGCAAAGTAATGCTCAAAATTCTCCAAGCTAGGCTTCAACAGTACGTGAACTGAGAACTTCCAGATATTCAAGCTGGATTTAGAAAATGCAGAGGAACCAGAGATCAAATTGCTGACATCCATTGGATCATAGAAAAAGCAAGAGAATTCCAGAAAAAAAAATCTACCTCTGCTTCATTGTCTAGACCAAAGCCTTTGACTGTATGGATCACAACAAACTGTGGACAATTCTCCAGGAGATGGGAATACCAGACCACCTGACCTGCCTCTTGAGAAACCTATATGTAGGTCAGGGAGCAACAGTTAGAACTGGACATGGAACAACAGATTGGTTCCAAATAGGAAAAGGAGTACATCAAGGCTGTATATTGTCACCCTGCTTATTTAACTTATATGCAGAGCACCATACAAAATGTTGGGCTGGATGAAACACAAGCTGGAATCAAGATATTCAGTAGAAATATTAATAACCTCAGATATGCAGATCACACCATCCTTATGGCAGAAAGTGAAGAGGAACTAAAGAGACTCTTGATGGAGGTGAAAGAGGAGAGTGAAAAAGTTGGCCTAAAACCAATACAATATTGTAAAGTAATTAGCCTCCAATTAAAATAAATAAATTTATATTAAAAAAAACTCAGTATTCAGAAAACTGAAATCATGGCATACAGTCCCATCACTTCATGGCAAATAGATGGACAAACAATGAAACGATGACAGACTTTATTTTCTTGGACTCCAAAATCACTGAAGATGGTGACTGCGGCCATGAAATTAAAAGATGATTGCTCCTTTGAAGAAAAGCTATGACAAACCTAGGCAGCATATTAAAAAGCAGACATTGCTTTACTGACAAAGGTCCATCTAGTCAAAGCTATATTTTTTTCCAGTAGTCATGTATGGATGTGAGAGTTGACCCATAGAGAAAGCTGAGTGCCAAAGAATTGATGCTTTTGAACTGGGATTTTGGAGGAGACTCTTGAGATTCCCTTGGACAAAGGAGAATGAAACTAGTCAATCCTAAAGGAAATCAGTCCTGAATATTCATTGGAAGGACTGATGTTGAAGATGAAGCTCAAGTACTTTGGCCACCTGATACAACAACCTGACTCATCGAAAAAGACCCTGATGCTGGGAAAGATTGAAGGCAGGTGGAGAAGGGGACAACAGAGGATGAGATGTCTGCATGACATCACCAACTCAATGGACATGACTTTAAGCAAGCTCTGGGTATTGGTGATGGACAGGGAAGCCTGGAGTGCTGCAGTCCATGGAGTCACAAAGAGTCAGACATGACTGAGTGACTGAACTGAAGAAGAAATATCAAAATGCATTTCATGGTAATTCCTGGTCTCCAAATATGAAGTGAGATGAGACTGGATTTATTTTCCTATATTGTTTTTTCCACTCCCCTCCTTAGTTTTCATAGTACTTATGAGGATTCCTATTAATGCAATCTCTTAATTCTTTGTGGTTGAAAATATAATTTATCACTTCTCCCCCTGCCTCTCCTAATCTCCTCTCCTATTAATTTATTAAGAAAATTATGTTGTAGAATTGTCAATTCACACTCTTTCTGATTTCACTGTGGCTCATTTATATCTCAGAGGAAACTTGAGATAGAGCTTTTCTAATTCCATCTTTCCCATGTACTTAAGGGAACTCAGTCCGGAGAACTGAACTAGATTCTTCACTGTCCCTTCTTTAAGTAGCCCTGGGTGTGCAGTATCTTCTAATGCCCTTAGCTTGCTGGCTGGAGGACTTTCTAAAACAGAAACCTTTTAGTGTCAGACATCTCTGTTTTGTTCAGTGGATGAAATCAAGTCCCTCTAATAAACACACAACTTGCCAATTAAGTAGTGTAGTTGGGAGCTAGATGATTGTTGTTCAGTCCCTAAGTTGTATCCAACACTTTGCGACCCCACAGACTGCAGCATGACAGGCTCCTCTGTCCTCTACTATCTCCCAGAATTTGCTAAAATTCATGTCCATTGAGTCAGGGATGCCATCCAACCATCTCATCCTCTGCTGTTCCCTTCTCTTGCCCTCAGTATTCCCCAGCATCAGGGTCTTTTCCAATACGTTGGCTCTTTGTATCAGGTGATCAAAATATTGAAGCTTCAGCATCAGTCCTTCCAATGAATATTCAGTGTTGATTTTCTTTAGAATTGACTGGTTTGATATTTATGAAGCGAAGTGAAGTGAAGTGAAGTGAAGAGAAGTGAAAGTTGCTTACTCATGCTGGATTCTTTGCGACCCCATGGACTATACAGTCCATGGAATTCTCCAGGCCAGAATACTGAAATGAGTAGCCTTTCCCTTCTCCATGGGATCTTCCCAACCCAGGGATCGAACCCAGGTCTCACACTCTGCAGGTGGATTCTTTACCAGCTGAGCCACAAGGGAAGCGCAAGAATACTGGAATGGGTAACCTATCCCTTCTCCAGCAGATCTTCACAACCCAGGAATTGAATCAGGGTCTTCTGCATTGCAGGCAGATTCTTTACCAACTGAGCTATGAGGGAAGCCTTTGATATGTATTTTTAATCTAATTCTAAAATAAGGCTTAAACCAGAGTGTCATGGGCAGATAATAATGAGAGAATGAAAGCATACACTCGGCAGGAATTGAGACAAGGAACATTCTCCCGGAAGGTGTCTGAGAACTGCCTGAGGTTGTGAATTCCCTCGACTTCATGTCTTAGTTGGGGGATTGAGTTGCTGTGGAGTAAATAGGAGTTCAGTCCTTAACAGTAAAGTTAAGTATGATTTTGCATAGAGAAACCACTAAGCCTGATGCTTTCTTAGCTGACCCACTTGTGCTTGTTCAGTTTTCTTTTCCACAAATGTATGTTGTCAAGCTACATACATACATCTAGAAATCACCAGAAATGATGATAACTCAGGGCCCAGAGAAGCGGGATAGCCCATGCCCCATGGGCCCATTGATTTTAAAATGGGGCTTATCTGCTTTAAAATTCACCACTCCAGAGTGGTTTTGTCAGCCTTTCTTATTCTGGAAATGATTTCAGACACGTGCAGCAGTAAGCAGCAGCTTGCAGTGAGCAGTAGCTGGAAGCAAGGCCTTGGTTTCCCAGACCGGATGTCCTCAGTGCTGGACCACAGGAGCCAACAGTTAGAGCCAGAGCCCCAAGTCCTTGCCTCCCTAGTCAGGAATGGATTAAGATGAGGAGGCAGAGGGTAAAGACTAAAGCAAAAAGCTTATTGAAAAGATAAGTACTTGCAGAAAAGCACACAGATGAACTCAGAGAGAGTTCCTCCTTTGGGAAGTTGAAATCCTTTGTAAAGGGTCAGTTTTCTGGGTCGTTGTCATCTCGCTTTGTCCCACCCTGGTTGATTGTCTCAGGACCTCTCCTGAAGCACACATGCACTCCTCAGCCAAGATGGATCACGAAGTGAAGGCTTCTGGAAGGAGCAGGACTCATGGCCTAGAATTATCCTCTGAGTTTTGACCCCAAGGAGCCTTTCTGCATATGTGTAGTGTCTCTTGTCCCAGAAAGGGAGGAGTGGATATCGCTTAATCCTATACCAAACAGGGCTTTGCCCCTCTTTGTCCTTACCATGACTATTACCTTGACTATTGTCACAAGTATTATCTTAAGGTGTTTGCAAGAGACAAAGTCTTGTTATTTACCCTGTTTCTGTTGTTACTTCCATTTTGGAGGGCCAAAAGGAGGCTGATTATAAACACTTTAACTGTAGCCCACCTGTCTCTTGTCTCAGGGGATGTATACAGGAGGCTAGTCACAAGAATCCACCCTGAGGCCCACTTCTTTCTGCACCATGAAATGAAAACAGGAGGCCAATTGTAAATGTCTAACCTTGAGACCTTCTATCTCCTACCTCAGAAATACCAACTACATAACTTTATTGTTGATGTGACTTTTATATTGAGTCATACATATAGCATTATATTAGTTTTGATATGCATGTGTTCTAAGTCGCTTCAGTCATGTCTGACTCTTTGTGATCTTATGGACTGTAGCCTGCCAGGCTGCTCTGTACATGGGATTCTCCAGGCAAGAATACTGGAGTGGATTGCCATGCCCTGCTCCAGGGGATCTTCCTGATCCAGGGACTGAACCCATGTCTCTTATTTCTCCTGCGTTGGCAGCTGGACTTTTTTTTTTTTTTTTTTTTTACCACTAGCACCACCTGGAAAGCCCTAGTTATAATGTACATCATGATAACTTCATATGTGTATATATTGCAAAATGATCACCGCGCTAAGCCTAGTTCACATCCATCAGACTCTCTTGCTGCCACTAAGTTGCTTCAGTCATGTCCGACTCTGTGTGACCCCATAGACGGCAGCCCACCAGGCTCCCCCATCCCTGGGAGTCTCCAGGCAAGAACACCGGAGTGGGTTGCCATTTCCTTCTCCAATGCATGGAAGTGAAAAGTGAAAATGAAGTTGCTCAGTCGTGTCCGACTCTTAGTGACCCCATGGACTGCAGCCTACCAGGCTCCTCCATCCATGGGATTTGCCAGGCAAGAGTACTGGAGTGGGGAGAGGCTCTTAGCAAGGTTCAAATGTACAATAGGGCATTACTAACTCTAGTCACCATGCCGTGCATCACATGCTCAGGACTGATTAATTTTATAGCTGGAAGTTTGTACCTTTGGACCTTCTTTGCCCATTCTGAGAATTCTTTCATTCTTGATAATTAAACAAACACTTTAAAAAAAATCACTTATTTGGTTTCCCCCTTGCCTGGTGGGCTGCCGTCTATGGGGTCACACAGAGTCGGACACGATTGAAGTGACTTAGCAGCAGCAGCTTGCTTTCCAGGTGGTGCTAAGGGTAAAGAACCCACCTGCCAATGCAGGAGACTAAAAGACATGGGTTTGATCACTGTTTTGGGAATATCCCCTGGAGAAGGAAATGGCAGTCCACTCCAGTGTTCTTGCCTGGAGAATCCCATAGACAGAGGAAGCTGGCGGGCTACATTCCATGGGGTCACAAACAGTCAGACACTACTGAACCGACTTAGCACACACACACATTCAATTTCCCTCTTGCTTTAGGCCAGCTATATGACATTCCTAAATGTATATACATTTGATGTTATGGAATGTTGTATATTAGGATTTTTTTTTAATATTCAAAATCAACATACTCCTTTTACTTTCAGCATTTGTACCATCATTCACTTTGCTTCCCATTATACTTTTCAGAGATCCTCTGCAGATCTAAACGTTTCTATTTACTGTGCAGCTTTGATCAGTTAATACTGCAAATGGTCCCTTATCTCTTTGCCTATATTCCTTCTTTTTATAAATGTTTAAGTTATGAGTATAATCATCTGGTTTATATGCAGTAGTTAGAGCAAAGCAAATTAAATTAGTGCTTTCCTGCAAAACAGATCAACACTGCTCTTAATGCTCTTTATCTAGGCAATAAGCTATTTTTCTCCCTGGACTTTGTTTCTGATCTAAAACCTTGAAAGTTTAACTACAATAAAACAAAGAAGAACAGAACCTAGATAAAACTAAATATGTTTAAAAAGGAAGAAAAACCGTTTTGTTCTCTTAAAGTTCTAAGTAGAAATCAGTAAAATAAAAAATACAAGCATAGTTCACTACAAATTGCTTTTTTTCAACTCAAGGCCACAGATTTGAAAGAACAGTGTTTCTTTTTTGTCAAAATATTTTTTACAGCAAATTCTAATTGTCAATGGAATTTCAGTATCATGCATAATTTCTTCAGAAACACCACAAAACCAAGATAAAATAAGGGACAGGAAACAGGACTTTGCTTTCTTTCCCACATCTTAGGAGCAGGTGAAAAGTTGAAAGGTCATAAACGTGGAAGTACAGACTTACATAAAGGTCAATTATAGTAGCAGATACATAAGTGGAGCTTTTGCTTCCATTAAGAGTTCAATGGCTGTTTGGTCAGTGTCTTCTGTATTGCTTCTGCATATTCAGAGGTGACGTTATCAGGACATGAGAAACTCAAATACCAGTCAAGTTCTCAACTATCTTTTGTTTAATTAGTTGGGTGGTGTGTGTGCACAGGGGCTTCTCTGGTGGCTCTGTGGTAAAGAGTCCACCTGCAGTGCAGGAGACACGGGTGTGAACCTGGGTCGGAAAGATCCGCTGGAGCACAGCATTGTCACCCACTCCAGTACTCTTGCCTGAAGTATCCCAGGGACAGAAGAGTCTGGTGGGCTGCATGCAGTCCATGGGGCTGCAAAGAGTCAGACACGACTGAAGTGATGAGCACGTGCACCGTGTGGCGAGTGCATCGCATCCCTTGGAGCTGTGAGGTACTCAATCTGTGTGTCCCCCAGCCCCTCACCTAGAGGTGTTAGTGAAATCCCAAGTCCTATCCGTGTGTTAAAGCATATAATAACTTCGGGGCAAAAGAGTTATTTAAAGAATCAATCCATAACTAAAAATAGCTTTTTTAAACTTTCTTAAATGTCCCCCAGTAGAGACAAATAAACAGAATCCAGTCATCATCTCAGATGTCACCTGTCTTCTCCTGAATGGCAGTGGGAATGTTCTGAGGACTCAGACACTGCCCTTTGCTCCTGCACACAATTTGGAGACATAATTCCTTTTAGAAAACAGAAGGGAGTGGTAGTATGTGGTTTCTAATTGTGGTGTCATGGGATGGGAACTGGTGTTGAAGTCGGAATAACCTTGATTCACTTCCCATTTCTTTGACCTTTGTGTCTGTGTGACTTTGGGCAAATCATTTACCCTCTTTAGTTTCCTCATCAGCAAAAAAAGGAATAACAATGCCTGCCTATCAAGATCTTTGTGAAAATTAGAGAAAGTCTGGAAGATACTCTCTGTGGAGAAAGGCTGCAGTGATTATCACAGGCGCCCATATGGTCAGCTGGGTTTTCCTGCTCCCACAGACAGATGGTTTAGTATGATCTGGACACAGTGCTGAGCATCTAGGGTGGAGACACAGATTCTGGGGTGAGGAATTTTGCCCTCATCTGACTTCCAGTCTTGAGCACTTAGATCTTCACAAAAAGATTGATTGCATGAAGTAATGATGGTTTATCAACAGTAACTCACTTTATTTTTAGGTGCCCTGGCAGATAAAGCCATTGCAACTCAGAAGAGGAGTTTATGACCCAGGGAAATAGGTCATCAAGGTGTAGATTATGTGTTAATCACACTGGAAAGGTTTTGTTGAGTAAACCTCAGTACTTCAGAACACCACAGACCCGCATCCCTCCCCATGATCCATAAAATGCACATTTACTAATTTAGAGATAGTGAGTGTAGTAACAGGAAGCTCCCAGTCAGATCCGGGCCAGTGCTGAATCCAGGGAAGATGATTTTTGATGTCTTATCATGATGGGGGCTGTGTAGTCAGACCCTTATCCCTCCATCTTCTCTCCCTGAATCCGTGCAGATTCTGAGGAAAAGCACAATTGTAAATGGGAACAGTCTGCTAAAAGGTGAAGCATGGTAGTATGTGAAGTCAGCTCTGTCAGTGAGATCATATTATCAGGGTTCTGTGTGCAGCCACTGTGAAGACATCTAGTGTCTCATTCAGGAAGACACAACCATAGTTCAAAACCCAAAATCACTCCCTCCAAAGGTGAGATGCAGGCTAACGTGTGTGTGTGTGTGTGTGTGTGAGGGAGGCAGGAGAGGGAGGAAGAAGAGCGGGGTGGATCTCACCTTTTGATGCTCCAGAGCTGTGGACCTTCCCGGAAGCCATGGAAATCCTGTGTGGCAGAACCATCTCCATGGTGATTCACAGGTGGAGAATGGGAAGAAGAAAGACATTGAATTGAGACATGAAACATTTCAGGAGCCCTATTGGGCCCAGTGGCCTATTTGTCCAAAGGGACAAATTGTAAATTGGCTTGTTTGTTTGATAAATTTAAGCACAACTTCTTAGATATCAATTATTTCCTATTAAACCTACACAAGAACCCTTACTTTTATGAGGCATCTGCCATCTTAGCCACTCATTCTGGATGATATTAAAAAATGCAGGAAATCATTGCACGTTTCTTTCTTTTTTTTAGTGCATTTGCTAATTTAAGGTTAAAAAAAATTATATGTGTTTGTGATTTTTCAGGTTTTCAGTCTCTAAATCTGAAAATCTTCCACAACCACAAAGGACCTTATCAGTGTACATCCTCCTTTACTTTGCAATAGATTCATGCTTCATAGATGATCATAGGTCAATGGTGTTTTATTATTTTTACTTAATTTTTATTCAAGTATAGTTGCTTTACAATGGTTGTATTAGTTTCTACTGTACAGCAAGGTGAATCAGCTGTACATATATAAATATACACATGCCCCCCTTTGGATTTCCTTTGCATTTGCTAAGTCACTTCAGTCCTGTCTGACTTTGCGTGACCCCATAGATGGCAGCCCACCAGGCTCCCGCATCCCTGGGATTCTCCAGGCAAGAACACTGGAGTGGGTTGCCATTTCCTTCTCCAATGCATGAAAGTGAAAAGTGAAAAGTGAAAGTGAAGTCACTCAGTCGTGTCTGACTCTTAGCGACCCCATGGACTGTAGCCTACCAGGCTCCTCCATCCATGGGATTTTCCAGGCAAGAGTACCAGAGTGGGGTGCCATTGCCTTCTCCGTCCTTTGCATTTAGATCACCACAAAGCATTGAGTGGAGTTCCCTGGGCTATACAGTATATTCTCATTAGTTATCTACCTTATCCTTAATATTGGTAGATTATATATGTCAATGCCAACCTCCCAACTCATTCTCCCTTCTTTCCCCTGCTTAGGATCCATGCATTTGTTCTCTACATCTGTGCCTCTATTTCTGTTTTACCAATAAGATCATCTACACCATTTTTCTAGATTCCACATAGATGCATGAATATATGATATTTGTTTTTATCTTTCTGACTTCACTCTGTATGACAGTCTATAAATCCTCATGGAATTTTAGCATGTCTTTTTAATATTTCAATTTCTCTTTGGAGGTAAACTGTCACTAAATATTAAAACAGAACATCCTATTAGAATTTTTTAAAAATCTCTCTTGCTGATCTAGAAAATGTTCTCTACTATTTAAAAAAGAAATACATGAAGAATGAAATGATGATGACAATCTGTCTGCACAAAAAATAATTAATGTACAGGATGGAGCACCCAGGAAGGAGTCAGGTGGTGGTTTTATTTCTTAACAAATACCACTGAACAGATCATATAGCATCACAATTAAACTATAGCAACATCTTAGATTTTAAATTCTCTACTTAAGGGAAACTTAACTTTCCTACATTGATTCACCACCATTACCTTAAGTCTGATTTGTACCTTTTTTGAATTCTCAATGTATTAAGTCAGAGATATGAAATGACATTATTTCAAAGTTGAGGAACAACTCAATTCTACTGACCAGTCATAATGTGCTTCCTCACTGGGTATTTCATTAAAAGATAAAGCAGCACCTGACGTACAGTTAAGAATGTTAGTTCTACAGTCTGTGGAGAGAGAATTATCTTAATTGACAACGCATGGTATGTTTCTATGAGAAAAGTAGAATTGAGTTGAGAATAACTTGCAGTAGAGAAATGTCGACTTGAAGTTTCTGAAATAAAAGACGCAGATTTAGATGGTAGCCTGTTTTGGGCCAGAAGTCATCTATGGAAAGCATCAGCATAAAATCTTGGAGCCATGACAGAGTACAGCTTAATTTTCTTGTATATTTTGTGTTAATGTGGTTTGTTTTGTAAAATAACCAACTTCATCACACTCAAAATCTAGAAAGTCAAATGCTTTGGCAGTTGGAATCCTAGTGCTTTATTATGTGTGGCTGTGCTGGGTCTTCACCAGTGCACAGGCTTCTCTCCAGTGGGGGTGAGCAGGGTCTGTTCTCCAGTTGTAGTGTGTGGGTTTCTCACTGCGGTGCCTGCTGTTGTTGCAGAGCTCAGGCTCTAGGGTGTGAGGGCTTCAGTACTTGCAGCTCCCGGGCTCTTGAAGAACAGGCTCAGTAGCTGTGCACAGGCTTAATGGCTACGAAGCATGTGGGATCTTCCGGGATCAGGGATTTAACCCCTGTCTCCTGAATTTGCAAGAAGATTCTTTAATACTGAGCCACTAGGGAAGCCCCAATCCTAGTATTTTAAATACCACAATGAGAACTGAAAGCCATGTGGGCAAGGCACCAAGCAGGCACTGGTACTCATAAAAGCATCTCCTAAAAAGCAATGTCTAACCAGACATTTAAAGGAAAGCAGATAAAGGGTGAGGTCCAACTCTTTATTATTTTGCTTGTAAAATTCTCTTCAAATCAGGAGATTCTAGTGAAATGTATCATTGAAAACAGTGCGGATTGTCCTCCACTTACAATAGGGTTACATCTCAGTGTTACATCCCAGCAAACCTGTTGTAAGTTGAAAATACCATCAATTGAAATGGACTTAATACACTTCCCCTGCAGAACATCGTCATTTAGCCCAGCCTACCTTCAGTGTGCTCATTTCCCACCCATGGAAACTGAGGTTAACATCAGCCAGGTGACTTGATCAATCCCCAGGGCTCCATGCTGGGAATTCCTCACATTTTTGTTTTGTTTGATCTGTAGCTCAGTGCTTTTTTGACCCCACACTATGCACGGAGTTCTTCCAATCTGTCTCTTCAGAGTGGATTGGCATTGAATGACTTTATTACCAACAATGCAATGATTTCTCAGTTGGCGAACCTATTACAGACCCAGAATTAGATAAAACCCCTCCCCTGGGTGCGGCAGCTAAGGAAACCATATGGACCTCAATTCAGAGCCGCTCCAGGTCTGACTCACTGCAGCCTCCCCTTATCCTGAGTCATGACCCACTTCTAGAAGGCAGAGAAGCCAACCTACGAGGAGGATCACAGAGGAGAAAAATTAACTGCACACGAAGCAGGGGACATTTAGCAGTAAAATTTTATTTTATCTTTTATTGTTTTATTTTTAAAAATTTTATTGTAGTTGATTTACAATGTGTTAATTTCTGCTGTACAGCAAAGTGTTTCAATTGTACATATATTTATTATTTTTCATATTCTTTTCTACTATGGTTTTTCATAGGATATTGAGTACAGTTCTATGTGCTATGCAGTAGGACCTTGTTGCTTATCCATTCTGTATATAGTAATTTGCATCTGCTCATTGCAAACTCCCAATCCGTCCCTCTCCAACCTACTTCCCTTTTGGGAACCACACGTCTGTTCTCTATGTCTGTGAGTCTTTCTGTTTCATGTGTGCTTGTTAAGTCACTCAGTCATGTCCGACTCTCTGTGACCCCGTGCACTGTAGCCCGCCAGGCTCTTCTGTCCATGGGAGTCTCCCAGGCAAGACTATTAGAGTTGGTTGCCATGTGCTCCTCCAGGGGCTCTTCCCCACCCAGGGATCAAACCCACATCTCCTATGGCTCCTGCATTTCAGGCGGGTTCTCTACTGCTGAGCCACCAGGGAAGCCCTTCTGTTTTATAGATAAGTTCATTTGTGTCATACTTTAGATTTCACATGTAAGTGATGTCATATAGTATTTGTCTTTCTTTGACTTCTCTTAGTATGCCAACCTCTGGTTCAGTCAGTGTTGCTGCAAATGGAATCACTTCATGATTTTTTTGTAGCTGAATAACATCCCATTGTGTACATGTACCATGTCTTTACCCAGTCATCTGTTGATGGACAATTAGGTTGTTTCCATGTCTTGGATATTGGGAATAGTGCTGCAGTGAACACTGAGGTGCATTTGTCTTTTCAAGTTAGAGTTTTGTCTGGTTATGTGCACAGGAGTGGGATTGCTGGATCATATGGCAATGCTTATTTTGTTTTTTTGAGGAACCTCCATTCTGTTTTCCATAGTGGCTGCATTTACATCCAAGGCGGGGAATATTTACATTAGTTTAAGGGGCTGTTGCCAATCAGACTTTTCTGGAGGACTGAGATGATACAATCCCCTTTCTTGGAATTAGAGTGATAGCACCGCACCCTGGGGGCTTCCCTGGTAGCTCAGCAGGTAAAGAATCTACCTGCAATGCAGGGGACGTGGGTTCGATCCCTGGGTTGGGAAGATCTCCTGGAGGAGGGCATGGCAATGCACTCTAGTATTCTTCCCTGGAGAATCCCCATGGACAGAGGAGCCTGGTGGGCTACAGTCCACGGGGTCACAAAGAGTCAGACATGACTGAATGAGCAAGCACACTACCACACTCTGAATCTTCTAAGGAATCACCTGGGTGGAGAATATATGGAAACTTCCCTCTAGTAACATTACTTTGTGATTTATAGATTCTTCCCATATGAGTGGGCCTGTAGATTTGTAGTTAATATTAATAATAATACTGATAATCACACCACCACTGCCACTACATTTTCCCACACATATACCCCAGCTTACCTACATGCCTCCATAATAAGAGTCCCAGACACTCTTCTGGGAACAGGGTTATGAACAAGGCACGCAGGATCCTCCCTCTGGAAAGGTCCGTGGGTTAGTTACAGAGGCAGTAAGCAACGAGTGAGCAACCAAAATGATGAATGGTATCTGGAAACACAGTAGTGCACGAGATGGTGAATAATGATGGGCAGAGGATGCTGACCAGGAGAAGAGTGTCTGGGAAGAGCACCCTGCCCTGTGACCGCAGGAGGAGGGGTCTGACATGGGCAGGTGTGTGGGAAGAACGTCCTAGGCACACGGATTAGCAGCTGCAGAGGCCCTGAGGTGGGGGTAGGCTTGGTGTGGATGAGGAAGGGGAAGATGCTGCGTAGACCAAACCTGCACTTGGTTATGATAACAAACTTCAGAGCAGAATGAATGATTGTACTCTGTGTTTACACAGTCCAGTAAGCACTAGAACTGGGCACGCATGGTTCACCTACAGTGAGGGCTTCCTGCATGGCCTTGTCTGTGGGTGGTGAAGTCATTAGGAAGGAACTGAGGTTTTGGCCCTGTCTCAGGCTCCTGTGCCTCTGGCTTTTCTATTTTCCTTCTTTGCTCACATCTTGAGTAATCTCCCATAAGTGTTCAGGATTAAAACTGAAGGAAGCACCCTCAGGCTGTCAACTACTGTAGCTAAACTGTGGCTGCTCTGGGTGAACAGAGAAATAAAATGCTTTTAAAACATCCTTCGGGGCATGCAGTTCCTGGAAAAAAGCCTGAGGAGTAATTATAAAACACCTTAATCAAGTCTTGGACAAGGCATTCTGCATCATGATTCTTCTCCAATTACTCTTTTCCCAAATAATGCACACCCAGAAATAACCAGTGAAACCATAGAAGCTAATGCTGAGCAGAGTTTAATGCTTGTTTGATTTGTTTTCCGCCTCAAAAAGTACTTATCTGATTGGGGAGACTTCCTCTCATCAGTGGAATATGAGTCCTCCTGATATTGGAAACTCTGGATCCTTTTAAAGCACATCATACTCCTTAGTCATGAAGGAAAACGGAAAGTGACAGTGGAAATCACCCTTTTACTTTTGAGTTCTGCATCGTTGCCTCTGATAAGAGAAGGAAACTCTCAGTCTTACAGCAAACCTACAGGTGTGGAGTCTTTGTCCACACAGATTCCAAGATAAGAGAAGCTTCAAAGGTCAAAAACCTGGTTGTAAGATAGTCATTAAAATTTCATTTGCCCAGAAACTTACATAATAAATGAAAACTTTAAACAATATGTAAAATTTTTAACAATTTTAAATTGTTATTTTCACAGAATGGAATGAATGAGACAGCCAACAAATATAAATATTAAAACAACAGCAAAATAAAACAAAACAAAGGCTTCCTGAATTCCCTTGTTTTCAGAATGAGCCAGTATGGTTATTTGAGCTTGTTGCATACAGGATGTAAACCTGACAATTTTCAATGTTCACCCCCAAGGAGAGATGCAATTGGGATAACAATACAGTTCTTCTTCATACTCTACCCACAAATCTATTTACTCCTTTAAATGACATCAGGCCACAGAGTTAGAAGGTAGCTCTGTATTTCTGAAATGTTCTCATCTGTTCTTCTATAGACCTGGCATCACTTGTCACTTGGCTGGTTTCCTTGTTTGTAGAATTCAGGACAGAGTATCTTTCCTTGGTTGGCTTTCTTCACATACTCAATATTATAGACTGTGACTTTCTGTAGTCACTGAACCAGATCACAGGTCAAAACACTGCAGATGGCAAAGTATTTTTGGATACTTTCATAAAACTCAGAAAAGAGTTTTATACAGCAAAGGTTCTGCTGCTGCTGCTACTGCTAAGTCACTTCAGTTGTGTCCGACTCTGTGTGACCCCATAGACGGCAGCCCACCAGGCTCCCCCATCCCTGGGATTCTCCAGGCAATAACACTGGAGTGGGTTGCCATTTCCTTCTGCAATGCATGAAAGTGAAAAGTGAAAGTGAAATCTCTCAGTCATGTCTGACCATCAGCGACTCCATGGACTGCAGCCTTCCAGGCTCCTCCATCCATGGGATTTTCCAGGCAAAAGTACTGAAGTGGGGTGCCATTGCCTTCTCCAAGCAAAGGTGCTGGCTTATCCTATATTTTCATCTGAATAAATATCCTAGTAGCTATGCTGCTACTACTGCCACTAAGTCTCTTCAGTCGTGTCCAACTCTGTGCGACCCCATAGATGGCAGCCCACCAGGCTCCCCTGTCCCTGGGATTCTCCAGGCAAGAACACTGGAGTGGGTTGCCATTTCTTTCTCCAACTCATGAAAGGGGAAAGTGAAAGTGAAGTCGCCCAGTAGTATCCGACCCCCAGTGACCCCATGGACTGTAATGTACCAGGCTTCTCTGTCCATGGGATTTTCCAGGCAAGAGTACTGGAGTGGCTGCTATCGCCTTCTCCCCTAACAGCTATGATATAACTATAATTACCTGATCAACAAATGCTATAACAGTTAGCAAACTACTTCCCACCTGAAAGACTGCAGAGATTAAACAAGACAGTAGGTGCCAGACACTTGGCATGTGAGCTTACTAATATCATGTCGTCCACCTCTGCTACTTTCCAGGAATGGGTCAGGTGGTCCAAAATTTAGGGAAATGACAATTTCAACAACTTGTGGAATCAGGAAGGCATTTGTATATATGCACATTTACTCATCAAATGCTTACAGTGAATCAGGATGAATCACAGATGAAACATCTCAGCTGATGTTTTCATCTAGGAAGTGCAAGGTGTGTGCTAAACTTTAGCACAAATTAGAGTACAACCTGCAGAGAAGGCAATACTCTTGCCTGGAAAACCCCATGGAGGGAGGAGCCTGGTAGGCTGCAGTCCATGGAGTCACGAAGAGTCGGACACGACTGAGTGACTTCCTTTCACTTTTCACTTTCATGCATTGCAGAAGGAAATGGCAACCCACTCCAGTGTTCTTGCCTGGAGAATCCCAGGGACGGGAGAGCCTGGTGGGCTGCTGTCTATGGGGTCGCACAGAGTCGGACACGACTGAAGAGACTTAGCAGCAGCAGCAGAGTAAGACCTGGGAGAGGCACAGATTCCAGTGTGATGACCCTTCAGAGCAAAGTTGTTGTTTTTCATTTACTAAGTTGTGTCTGACTCCTTGCAGCCCCATGGACTATAGCACATCAGGCTTCCCTGTCCTCCACTATCTTATCTCCCAGAGTTTTCTGAGATTCATGTCCATTGAGTCAATGATGCTATCTAACTATCTCATCCTCTGCTACCCCTTTCTCCTTTTGCCTTCAGTCTTTCCCAGCACTAGGGTCTTTCCAATAAGTTGGGTCTTTGCATCAGGTGGCTATAGTACTAGAGCTTCAGCTTCAGCATCAGTCCTTACAATGAATATTCAGGGTTGATTTCCTTTAGGATTGACTGGTTTGATCTCCTTACAGTCCAAGGGACTCTCAAGACTCTTCTCTGGCACCACAGTTTGAAAGCATCAGTTCTTCATGCTCAGTCTTCTTTATGGTCTAGCTCTCACATCCATGCATGACTACTGGAAAAAACATAGCTTTGACTATATGGACCTTCGTTGGAAAAATGTTGTCTCTGCTTTTTAATACACTGTCTAGGTTTGTCATAACTTTTCTTCCAAGGAGCAAGTATCTTTTAATTTCATGGTTGCAGTCGCCATCCATATTGATTTTGGAACCCTAGAAAATAAAGTCTCTCACTCTTCATTGTTTCCCCAACTATTTTCCACAAAGCGATGCAACCAGATACTGTGATGTTAGTTTTTTGAATGCTGAGTTTTTCACTGAGCTTTTTCACTCTTCTCTTTCACCCCCTTCAAGAGGCTCTTTAGTTCCTCTTTGCTTTCTGCTGTTAGGGTAGTATTGTCTGCATATTTGAGATTGTTGATATTTCTCCTGGCAATCTTGATTCCCCTTGTGTTTCATTCAGCCTGACATTTCACGTATGTACTCTGCACAGAAGTTAAATGAGCAAGGTGAAAATATATAGCCTTGACATATTCCTTTTCCAATTTTGAACCAGTTAGTTGTTCCATGTCTGGTTGCTTCTAGGGCACTGTGGTCCTTGTGTTTCTTATAGTATGTTCCCCAGCCTCCATGTGAAGCTCCCTATCTGACCATCATTAGTTACTCTGCTCTTAGGACTTGGGATCTTTTGGTGGTCTCCTTGCAGAAGCCTAGACAATCTTAAGTAGCTTCTCAGAATCAACAGCAGCATCAGCAACCAACCAACCAACGGACAAAGCAGGACAAATTCTATACCCTGTTCTTACTGTCTCCCTTTCAGTTCATAGGACATGGTCACCTAAAGCAGATTTCTCACATATTATACATCAGGTAATACAACACCATTAAAGTATAAACTGGAAAAATTTCATAAGCAATAATTGGTAATGGGATAGTGAGTGACACACAGTTTTATAATTATAAATTTATTGAAATATACCAGACCACCTAACCTGCCTCCTGAGAAACCTGTATGCAGGTCAAGAAGCAACTGTTAGAACTGGACATGAAACAACAGACTTGTTCCAAATTGGGAAATAAGTATGTCAAGGCTGTATATTGTTACCCTGCTTATTTAACTTATATGCAGAGTGCATCATGAGAAATGCTAGGGTGGATGAAGCACAAGCTGGAATCAAGATTACTGGGAGAAATACCAATAACCTCAGATGTGCAGATGACACCAAACTTATGGCAGAAAGCAAAGAAGAACTAAAGAGCCTCTTGATGAAAGTGAAAGAGGAAAGTGAAAAAGGTGGCTAAAAACTCAGCATCAGAAAACTAAGATCATGGCATCCGGTCCCATCACTTCATGGCAAATAGATGGGGAAATAACGGAAACAGTGAGAGACTTCATATTCTTGGGCTCCAAAATCACTATGGATGGGGACTGAAGCCATGAAATTAAAAGACGCTTGCTCCTTGGAAGAAAAGCTATGACCAGCCTAGACAGCATATTAAAAAGCAGAGACATTACTTTGCCATCAAAGTTCCATCTAATCAAAGTTATGGTTTTTCCAGTTGTCATGTATGAGACATGTCATGTGAGAGTTGGACTATAAAGAAAGCTGAATGCCGAAGAATTCATGCTTTTGAATTGTGGTGTTGGAGAAGACTCTTGAGAGTCCCTTACACTGCAAGGAGATCCAACCAGTCAATCCTAAAGGAAATCAACCCTGAATATTCATTGTAAGGACTGATGCTGAAGCTGAAACTCCAATATTTTGGTCACCTGGTGTGAAGAATTGACTCATTGCAAAAGACCCTGATGCTAGCAAAGTTTGAAGGCAGGAGGAGAAAGGGATGACAGAGGATGAGATGGTTGGATGGTATCACTGACTCTATGGACATGAGTTTGAGTAAACTCCCGGAGTTGGTGATAGGAAAGCTTGGAGTGCTACAGTCCATGGGGTCACTAAGAGTCAAACAAGACTAAGCGACTGAACTGAACTGAACTGATAGTTGATTTACAATGTTGTATTAGTTATATGTATAGCAAAATGATTCTATTACACAGTCACATATATAAATACATATATAATATATATTCTTTTTTATATTCTCTTTCATTATAGATGGAAGATATTGTTACAAGATATAGATTATCGTTCCCTGTGCTATACAGTAGGTTCTTGTTGGTTATCTGTTTTATATATAGGAGTGTGTATATCCCAACCTCCTAATTTACAAACCCCCACTCCCAGCTTTCTCCTTTGGTAACCATGCATTAGTTTTCTGTCTGGTGACTCTATTTCTGTTTTATAAATTTTTATATTCTTGAATGCTACTTTATACTCCTCCCCCCCCCACCCCCACCAGTGGGCATCCATTAGTTGTAAAGCAGGGCTTGGCTTAGTTTCTAATTATTTAGGTTTCCTGAATGCCTGTATTCCATCACTATTTTATTGTGTGACCTGAAGAATTCCTCGTGATGGACATGGGGTACACCAACTGTAGGTGCAGCAGAGGGTGGACTGCGTTCTGTGCAGGTGTTTAGTTCAGCTGTGATTTCGGGAAACAAACACCAGGCTTTGTTGTCAGAGGACCCCACTTCATTTCTGGGAGGCCTGGGATGACTCACATAACTTTCCCCTGCCTTTGCGTGTCTATCAGATCATGTTGTGGCTGGATATCCTGGACAACTAAGATTATATGTGAAAATGTATTCTGAGAACAATGACTCCCTCCAAATTATGAGACAGAATTGACAAGACTGCTGAGACGCCCTCTGTATTTGAAGTTGTGGTTTTGAGAACCCACAAACTGGCTAGAAATCTACCCTAAATTAACTCCATATGAGTACCTATACCTAAAATTTTGTTGACTTCAGACACGAGCAAGTATTTCATAAGGTGCAATTGAACTGCCAGATGATTTGGAAACCAATTTCTTCCCCTTCCCAGCTTTATTGTGATATAATGGATATATAACATTGTCAGATAACAATTTCTTATAATTAAAGATAACAATTTCTTACAATTATTGATGTTTTTTGATTGTAGTTTGTTGGAATAGCAATGAAACTTACCTGTGTGCACAGTTCTACGTGTATGTTTCTGTGTGATGTATATTTATAGGATACATGAAATTTCTAAGTACATGTACATAGACACTTACTTTTTTCCCCCATTGACACTGCTGTTTGACTTCAAGGTAACTCCCAACATCAGAACCTTAAGGACAGTTTCTTAACTGAGTTTACCATCCTGTAACTAGCAGTATCATTTTCACTAAGAGATTAAAATGATCACTGTACCATTGCAGATTATTTCATCACTCTTAGGAAATAAAATTTGCAATTCTACAATAGATTGCTATTTCACAGTATAGAAATATATGGTTATGTTTATAGTTTTAAAAGTATGTACATTAACATTGTTTTCCAGTTAAAATTGTGGTTTAATCACTAAGTCATGTCCGACTCTTGCAACTTCATAGACTGTAGCCCCTCAGGCTCCTCTGCACCTAGGATTTCCCAGCAAGTGTACTGGAGTGGGTTGCCATTTCTTTCTCCAGAGGACCTTCACAACCCAGGGATCAAACATGAATCTTCTGCATTGGCAGGAGTATACTTTTACCATTGAGCCACCTGGGCAACCCCCAGTTAAAATAATCTTCTAATCTGAAGCTGTGTTTAAGGCCAACATTGAACTCAAGCATGGATGTCAGTTATTTAAAGATAAAACATTCATAGACTATTTGAGAGTTCTCTGTATCAGGAGATACACTGATGCACTGGAGTGAAGGAACCAAGGTGGAAAATCATATAAGGAAGACAGGATGAAAACTCTTCTGGGAACCCATAACTTGACATTTGTTGATGGTGGGACAATTGGCAAGTCACATACTCCTTCTTTTGCACTTTCCAGGTGACTCTGGTGGTAAAGAACCCATCTACCAACACAGGAGACACATGAGACCTGGGTTCAATCCTTGGGTGGGGAAGATACCCTGGGCAAGGAAATGGCAATTCACTCTAGTATTTTTGTCTGTAGACTCCCATGTACATACAGAGAGCCTGATGGACTATAGTCCATAGGGTTACAAAGAGCTGGGCACAAGTGAAGCAACTTGGCATGCATATACGTACTCCATCTTTATGTAAAATGCATATAAATTCTGAAAACATACACAAATGTCATATATAATCTATGTACGTACACTCATGGCTTCATTTTATTCAGTGAAAAATATGTCTTTCCACTGAAGTGGGCTTTCCTGGTGACTCAGATGGTGAAGAATCTGCCTGTAATCTGAGAGAACTGGGTTCAGTCCCTGGGTTGGGAAGATCCCCTAGAGAAGGGAACAGGTACCCATTTCAGTATTCTGGTCTGGAGAATTCCATGAACAGAGGAGCCTGGTGGGCTACAGTCAGAGAGAGTTGGACGTGACTGAGCAACTTTCACTTTTGCTTTCCACTGAAGCAGTCTTTGTATCAGACACACATGATCCTGTATTAAGTTCTGGTACTAACAAAGAACATAAGTGATGCATTGTTTATGTTTTTTCATTATAATAATTTTCTATCCTGGGATTTCCATTTGGAGAATAATTTCAATTTAGTTATTAGTGGTGGCAGCCATTATTTTTGTGGGTCTGTCAGGAAGCACAAACTGTATATAGATCCCAATGATGCTGACCAGAGCTTTGAAGTAATTGTTACAAAGCAAGTGTCCTTCGATTCAGTAATCACATGGATTTCCAATTAATATCGATTACTCTGAGGAACTCGAGTCAATACCATTGTAGCACTATTGCTTGGGCAAATACTTATTTTTGTTTGGCTTCTTTTATTATAAGTAAAATTTGAGATATTTTCGTGGGTAGGGAGATACTGACTAAATTGCTGGCAAATTTGAAGTTCCTTACTGGGACCAAAAGTTGTGTGGCATGAAACACATTACCAAATGGGGTTGTTGTTTCTACAAAGAAAGATGAAAGAACTCATTTTTTTTTTCCCTTAGCACAAAATGTCATCTCTTTACACTTCTAGGACAGGCCCTGGCCTGTGGTGGGGGAGGGGGCTGGAGGGGATAGTCAGGGCCAGAGAGTCTTGTACATGCTCTGACCGCTTTGTGTCTCTCCAAATCTAGAAAAATCCCCACGGTTCTATATTTCCAGCTATTGCTAGTTATTGTTTTTTACTGTGTTGCCTTTTTCTTATTGATCTGTGAGGTTTGTTTATTCATTAGATGGTGAGCAGGCCATTGGTTGAGTATATGGGTTGAAAGTATATCCTCTTTTTATTTCCTGCTCACATTTTCCTTTTATGATTATTACTTGTCATATGCTGTTTAAGAAATCTTTGCCTACCACACATTTATGAAGATGTTTTTATGTTGTTTTCTTTTGGAAGCAGTATTGTTTTACATCCAGATCTATAATTTATTTGGGACTGATGTTTACATATATTGTCAGGTAGGGAATCAAGATTTCTTTTTCCCCACTTGGATATTCAGCTGGGCCCAGAACCATCACTGAAAAGACCATCCTTTTCTGCAAGCCTTTGGCATCTTTTTGTCATAAATCTAGTCTGTTTCTCTGTGGATTTGGGAGGTTTCTATTCTGTTCCATATACTTTTTATCTCAGTTTGCACATGATTAAACATTGTTCAAATCATTGTAGTATCATAATAAAATGTGTGTTAAGTAGCAAGGGATCTCTGGTATTGTCTTTGAAATTCTCAGCCCAGACCAGCTAAATCAGACTCTATCTCTGGTATAGATACTTTGACAGTTCAGTTCACTTCAGTTGCTCAGTCGTGTCCGACTCTTTGCGACCCCATGAATCGCAGCGCAACAGGCCTCCCTGTCCATCACCAACTCCTGGAATTCACCCAGACTTACGTCCAGTCAGTGATGCCATCCAGCCATCTCATCCTCTGTCATCCCCTTCTCCTCCTGCCCCCAATCCCTCCCAGCATCAGAGTCTATTTCAATGAGTCAACTCTTCACATGAGGTGGCCAAAGTACTGGAGTTTCAGCCTTAGCATCATTCCTTCCAAAGAAATCTCAGGGCTAATCTCCTTCAGAATGGACTGGTTGGATCTCCTTGCAGTTCCTCAGTTAATTGCAACATGTAGTCAAGCTTGAAGGGACTTTTGAGCACTTCCATAAGTTTGTAATTGGCCCCTTGGTAAAGTATCTATGGATCAAATGTGCCTCATTCTGCAAAGCACCATGTAATAATTGGTACCCAAATGCAGCCTGAATGTTATTCCCAGGAAAAAAAAATCTTAATATCTGATAATCTGGTTCGACATGCTACTGCTACTGCTGCTAAGTCACTTCAGTTCAGTTCAGTTCAGTTCAGTCACTCAGTCGTGTCTGACTCTTTGAGACCCCCATGAATTGCAGCACGCCAGACATCCCTGTCCATCACCAACTCCCAGAATTTACTCACTCACATCCATCGAGTCAGTGATGCCATCCAGCCATCTCATCCTCTGTTGTCCCCTTCTCCTCCTGCCCTCAATCCCTCCCAGCATCAGAGTCTTTTCCAATGAGTCAACTCTTCGCATGAGGTGGCCAAAGTACTGGAGTTTCAGCTTTAGCATCATTCCTTCCAAAGAAATCCCAGGGCTGATCTCCTTCAGATTGGACTGGTTGGATCTCCTTGCAGTCCAAGGGACTCTCAAGAGTCTTCTCTAACACCACAGTTCAAAAGCATCTATTCTTTGGTGCTCGGCTTTCTTCACAGTCCAACTCTCACATCCATACATGACCACAGGAAAAACCATAGCCTTGACTAGACAGACCTTTGTTGGCAGAGTAATGTCTCTGCTTTTCAATATGCTATCTAGGTTGGTCATAACTTTTCTTCCAAGGAGTAAGCTTCTTTTAATTTCATGGCTGCAGTCACCCTCTTCAGTGATTTTGGAGGCCAGAAAAATAAACTCATCCACTGTTTCCACTGTTTCCCCATCTATTTCCCATGAAGTGATGGGACCAGATGCCATGATCTTCGTTTTCTGAATGTTGAGCTTTAAGCCAACTTTTTCACTCTCCTCTTTCACCAGTCATGTCCAATTCTGTGTGACCCCATAGATGGCAGCCCACCAGGCTCCCCTGTCCCTGGGATTCTCCAGGCAAGAACACTGCAGTGGGTTGCCATTTCCTTCTCCAAAGCATGAAAATGAAAAGTGAAAGTGAAGTCACTCAGTCATGCCCCACTCTTAGCGACCTCATGGACTGCAGCCTACCAAGCTCCTCCGCCCATGGGATTTTCCAGGCAAGAGTACTGGAGTGGGGTGTCATTGCCTTCTCTGGGTTCACCATGATGGGTCTATAATAGTAACCACTTCCAGATGACATTTTTTCTGTTGCATTTACTTTTCTTTCTTCCAATTTATAATCAAGTCTTCACTTTTTTGATTTACTGTGAAGCAAGAATTGCTAGATAAACCAGAAAAGCTATTTTATTTAACGACCTTTCAAAACCCCACAGCTTTAATATCTACTTGTTACAGTGTTATTGTTAGATTTAAATTTAGTGGAAAATAGGCTTCTTATTAGTTCTTTGGTTTTAAACTCATAAATCCCTTTCATTAAATCTTTTTTTTTTTTTTTTTTTAAGATTTAGCAAACTCCCACAGCATTTGATAACATTACCATGAAAGATTTGAGCTCAGTGAGAGCTTATATGGTGAATGATTTTTTTCAGTGTAAAATGTATTTGGAAATAATTTTGTTTGTCGCTCAACAGTAAAAGGTAGGATAATACTTGTATTCAGGGGCTTCTACTCTATGCAAAAATCCGAGTGTGCCCAGATTATTAATATTCTTTCCTAATATTCTTAGTGTAAAAACATTTAAATATCTTGGTGGAAAATGGCAGGTTAAGAAGGAATGAAACACTGAACACCATTTGCAGGGGCTATTTAAGAGCTCTGTGCATGCTCAGTCACTTCAGTTGTGTCCAGCTCTTTGTGACCCCATGGACTATAGCCCACCAGGCTCCTCTGTCCATGAGATTATCCAGGCAAGAATACTGGAGTGGGTCACCATGCCCTCCTCCAGGGAATCTTTCTGACCCAGAGATTGAACCTGACTCTCCTGTATCTCCTGTATTGCATGTGGATTCTTTACCTATGAGCCACCCTGGAAGCCCTACTCAAGGGCTAGCCTCATGTAAACTCAATGTTGGAACAATTTCACAGGAGTTATTTTGTTCCCTCACACTACCATGATATTTATGGTTAAAATGATTCAAGTGTATTCATTAGGGAAGTTCAAAGAATCCACCATCCATCTCTTAGCTTCTTCTCTTCTTCATTCAGTCTGCCTGATCTGTAGTCATGGAAGGGACACTTTGGGGTAAGGCACAGAAAGTGTATAAACAACTACAGGGGCCTATTAGCATGTCCCTGAAGGCTAATATACAGGAGTGGTTACCTGTGAAAGGGAGGTGGAAAGAAAAGATGAGGAACAAACCAGGGAGCAAGAGGAGGTGGACGAAGGACAAGGAGTGGCCAAAAGGAGCTGGACTGGTGAGGCTGGAAGGGAGGAATTTTAGAGCTTGTTGAGTGGCAGGAATGCACTTGGTCCACATGTGGGGCTGTTACTAATCTCCCAGATGATGTCCCTTCAGCAGAAGATCCTTGTAGGTATCCCAGGGCTGCAATTTACCAAAAAAAAAAAAAAAAGGATCCTGTTCTTTGGAATTGCTCCTGAAATCTGAGAATTGCCAGGGAAGCCTGATGTTAGAGTCAGTTCCACAGCATCTTGAGAAACCGAGGCTACCTAAAACCAGCTCTTGAGAAAAGGCTTCATTACATGGGCACGCTTGATTAAAACACTGGCCATTGGCCATTGATCACCCTCTAGCTGCTCTCTCCCACCCTTCGAAGGTCAGGAGGCTGACTGAAAATTCTAACCCTCTAATCACCAGGTGAAATTCTCCTGACAAACAGTCCCATCCCCAAGCCTAGTCCAAAATTTGCCTCATCAACACAACAAAAGACACACACATCCACATCACCTGAGAAATTCCAAAAGATTTAGGAGCTCTTTGCCAGAGAGGACAAAGACCAAATAAATATTTCTTATTGTTAATCAATCACAGCAATAAATATTTAGACCTTGCACACTAAATAAGCTATGCTATTTTTCCTCTCTAAGGCAAGTAGGAAGAAGAGTATGGAAGAAGAGGAACCAAGTATGTGTTATCCTGCAACCTGCATGGGGAAGCCTAAACTCACCCATTCCTGACTCTGAGCCTTTACTTTAGTTTTGTTTTTCAGTAACTCAGTCATATCTGACTCTTTGTGACCCCATGGACTGCAGCACACCAGGCATCCCTGTCCTTCACTATCCCCTGGAGTTTTTTCAAACTCAGTTCCATTGAGTCAATGATGCCATCCAATCATCTCATCCTTTGTTGCCCCCTTCTCTTCCTTTTTTTTTTTTACCTTAAAAAAATTATTTTATTTATTTCAATTGTAGGCTAATTACTTTATAATATTGTAGTGGTTTTTGCCATACATTGACATGGATCAGCCATGGATGTACATGTGTCCCCCATCCTGAAACCCCCTCCCACCACCCTCCTCATCCCATCGCTCAGGGTTGTCCTAGTGCACTGGCTTTGAGTGCCCTGTTTCATGCATCGAACTTGGACTAGTGATCTATTTCACATCTGGTAACATGCATGTTTCAATACAACTCTCTCAAATCATCCCACCCTTGCCTTTCCCCACAGAATCCCAAAGTCTCTTCTTTATATCTATGTCTCTTTTGCTGTCTTGCATATAGGGTCATTGTTAACCATCTTTCTAAATTCCATATATATGCATTAATATACTGTATAGGTGTTTTTCTTTCTGACTTATTTCACTCTGTTTAATAGGCTCCAGTTTCATCCACCTCATTGGAACTGATTCAAATGTGTTCTTTTTAATAGCTGAGTAGTATTCCATTGTGCATATGTTCCACGGCTTTCTTATCCATTCGTCTGCCCATGGACATCTAGGTTGTTTCCATGTCCTAGCTATTATAAACAGTTCTACAGTGAACATTGGGGTACATGTGTCTCTTTCAATTCTAATTAACTCGGTGTGTATGCCCTGCAGTGGGATTGCTGGGTCAGATGGCAGTTCTTTTTCCCGTTTTTTAAGGAATCTCCACACTGTTCTCCATAGTGGCTCTACTAGTTTGCATTCCCACCAACAGTGCAAGAGGGTTCCCTTTTCTCCACACCCTCTCCAGCGTTTATTGCTTGTAGACTTTTTGATAGCTGCCATTCTGACTGGTGTGACATGGTACCTCATTGTGGTTTTGATTTGCATTTCTCTGATAATGAGTGATATTGAGGATCTTTTCATGTGTTTGCTAGCCATCTGTATGTCTTCTTTGGAAACATTTCTGTTTACTTCTTTGGCCCATTTTTTGATTGGGTCATTTATTTTTCTGATATTGAGCTGCATTAGCTGCTTGTATATTTTTGAGATTAATTCTTTGACAATTGCTTCGTTTGCTGTTATTTTCCCCCACTCTGAAGACTGTCTTTTCACCTTGCTTATAGTTTCCTTCATTATGCAAAAAATTTTAAGCTTAATTAGGTCCCTTCTGTTTATTTTTGCTTTTATTTCCATTATGCTAGAAGGTGGTTTATAGAGGATCTTGCTATGATTTATGGCAGAAAGTGTTTTGCCTATGTTTTCCTCTAGGAATTTTATAGTTTCTGGCCTTACATTTAGATATATAATCCATTTTGAGTTTATTTTTGTGTATGGCATTAGAAAGTGTTCTAGTTTCATTCTTTTACAGGTTGTTGACCAGTTTTCCCAGCACCACTTGTTAAAGAGATAGTTTTTTCTCCATTGTATAATCTTGTCTCCCTTGTCAAAGATAAGGTGTCCATAGGTGTGTGGATTTATTTCTGGGCTTTCTATTTTGTTCCATTGATCTATATTTCTGTCTTTGTGCCAGGACCATACTGTCTTGATGACTGTAGCTTTGTAGTATACTCTGAAGTCAGGAAGGCTGATTTCTCCAGTTCCATTCTTATTTCTAAAGATTCCTTTGGCTGTTTGAGTTTTTTTTTTTTGTATTTCCATACAAATTGTGAAATTATTTCTTCTAGTTCTGTGAAAAATACCATTGGTAGCTTGATAGGGATTGCATTGAATCTATAAATTCCTTTGGGTAGTAAACTCATTTTCACTATATTGATTCTTCAGATCCATGGACACGGTATATTTCTCCATCCTTTTGTGCCCTCTTTGATTTCTTTCATCAGTGTTTTATAGTTTTCTATATATAGGTCTTTTGTTTCTTTGGGTAGATTTATTCCTAAGTATTTTATTCTTTTTGTTGCAATGGTGAATGGAATTCTTTCCTTAATTTTTCTGTTTTCTTATTGTTAATGTATAGGAATGCAAGGGATTTCTGTGTATTAATTTTATATCTTGCAACTTTACTATATTCATTGGTTAGTTCTAGTAATTTTCTGGTGAAGACTTCAGGGTTTTCTATGTAGAGGATCATGTCATCTGCAAACAGTAAGAGTTTTACTTCTTTTCCAATTTGGATTCCTTTTATTTCTTTTTCTTCTCTGATTGATGTGCTTAAGACTTACAAAACTATGTTGAATAGTAGTGGTGAGAGTGGGCACCCTTGTCTTGTTCCTGAATTTAGGGGAAATGCTTTCAGTTTTTCACCATTGAGGATAATGTTTGCTGTGGTTTTATGATATATGGCTTTTTTTTTTTTAATGTTGAGGTATGTTTCTTCTATGCCTGCTTTCTGGAGGGTTTTTAATCATAAATGGATGTTGAATTTTGTCAAATGCTTTCTCTGCATCTATTGAGAAAATCATATGGATTTTATCTTTCAATTTGTTAATGTGGTGTATCACATTGATTTTGATTTGTGAATATTGAAGAGTCCTTGCATCCCTGAGATAAAGCCCACTTGATCATGATATATGATCTTTTTAATATGTTGTTGGATTCTGTATACTAGAATTTTGTTGAGGATTTTTGCATCTATGTTCATCAGTGATATTGGCCTGTAGTTTTCTTTTTTTTGTGGCATCTTTGTCAGGTTTTGGTATTAGGGTGATGGTGGCCTCATAGAATGAGTTTGGGAGTTTACCTTCCTCTGTACTTTTCTGGAAGAGTTTGAGTAGGATAGGTGTTAGCCTTTCTCTAAATTTTTGGTAGAATTTACCTGTGAATTAATCTGGTCCTGGGCTTTTGTTTGTTGGGAGATTTTTAATTACAGTTCTGATTTCTGTGCTTGGATTGAGTCTGTTAAGATTTTCTGTTTCTTCCTGGTTCAATTTTGGAAGCTTATATTTTTCTAAAAATTCGTCCATTTCTTCCAAGTTGTCCATTTTATTGGCATATAGTTGCTGTTAGTAATCTTTTATGAGCCTTTGTATTTCTGTGTTGTCTGTTGTGATCTCTCCATTTTCATTTCTAATTTTGCTGATTTTTGCTGCTTTTACTGAATCCCATAGGTTTTGGATTGTTGTGTTTTAATTTTCATTTGTTTCTGTGCGTATTTTTATTTCTTCTGTGATTTGTTGGTTATTTAGAAGTGTGTTGTATTAGCCCCATATGTTTGTATTTTTGATATTTTTTTTTCTCTTGTAGTTGACATCTAATCTTAACACATTGTCATCAGAAAAGATTCTTGAAATTATTTCAAGTTGTTTTTTTTTTTTTTTTTTTTAAATTTTCCAAGGCTAGATTTATGGCCCAGGATATGATCTATCCTTGTGAATATTCCATGTGCACTTGAGAAAAAAGTGAAATTCATTGTTTTGGGGTGAAATGTCCTATAGATGTCAATTAGGTCTAACTGGCCCATCATATCTTTTAAAGTTTTTGTTTCCTTGCTAATTTTCTGTTTGCTTGATCTATACATAGGTGTGAGTGGGGTATTAAAGTATCTCACTATTATTGTGTTACTGTTAATTTCCCCTTTCAAACTTGCTAGCATTTACTTTACATATTATAATGCTCATATGTTGGGTGCACATATACTTATAATTGTTATATCTTCTTCTTAGACTGATCCTTTCATCATTATGTAGTGCACTTCTTTGTCTCTTTTTATGGCCTTTATTTCAAAGTCTATTTTATCCTGGTTTCTTTTGGTCTCCATTTGCATGAAATATCTTTTTCCAGCCCTTTACTTTCAGTCTGTATATATCCCTTGGTTTGAGGTGGGTCTCTTGTAGACAGCATATATAGGGGTATTGTTTTTGTATCCATTCAGCCAGTCTTTGTCATTTGGTTGGGGCATTCAATCATTTACATTTAAGGTAATTATTGATAAATATGATCCCATTGCCATTTACTTTATTGTTTTGGGTTTGAGTTTATACACATTTTCTGTGTTTCCTGTATAGAGAAGATCCTTTAGCATTTGTTGAAGAGCTGGTTCGGTGGTGCTGAATTCTCTCAGCTTTTGCTTCAGACACTGTGTCCACTGTTTCCCCATCTATTTCCCATAAAGTGATGGGACCAGATGCCATGATCTTAGTTTTCTGAAAGTTGAGGGTTTTTTTTGTTTGTTTGTTTGTTTGTTTTTTGTTTTTTTGTTTTTCCAATTAAAACAAATGTTGATTTTTAAGCCAACTTTTTCACTCTCCTCTTTCACTTTCATCGAGGAGCTCTTTATTTCTTCTTTGCATTCTGCCATAAGGGTAGTGTCATCTGCTCATCTGAGGTTATTGATATTTATCCCAGCAATCTTGATTCCAGCTTGGCCTTGGAGTGAAAAATGAAACAGGCAAAGGCTAACAGTTTTGAAAAGAGAACACACTGATCATAGCAAATATCCACTTCCAATAACACAAGATAAGATTCTACACATGGACATCATCGTTCCTTAGTGGAGCCCATTATTTCTACAAGCATCTTCCTTCTGTGTCATTAGTAAATCCCACCAAATAAACAGGAAGACACCCATAGAGGGGAGGCCCCTTCTTTTGCTGGGGCTGCTCCTGAATTTCTTCAAAATTTAATTGCTCTTCACAGCTGTATTTTTAACTGGATGAGATTCCTGTAGCCTCATTTTATTCTTTGTTATTGTGGGACTTGGACCAGCATGGGTGCAGATCATTTGATTTTTGAACATGATTATCTTGTCAGATCACACTAATTTGAGTATGTTAATATGTGTATACATTTAGAGAGTGATATAATGGTTATATTATCTGTCAATTTCCCCAGCAAGGATCTCATAGGCAGTGTTTCATCATGCAGATAACTGGTACTAACTTTGTTTCACAAATACAGTGGTCTGATATGGAAGAAGCTTAAAAAAAAATTCCAGAACTTGTAATATGAATTTCCCAAAGTTGCATATTTTCCTATCTTTTTCCTTTTTTTTTTTTTTTAGGGAGGGGCTATGCTCTATCTTTTGGGCCTTGCCAGGTAGCCCAGTGCTAAAGAATCCGCTTGCCAATGCAGGAGACACAAGAGACACAAGGGTTTGCTCATTGGGTCAGGAAGAGCTCGTGAACAAGGAAATAGCAACCCACAGCAGTATTTTTTTTTTTTTTAGGGAGTTGAAAAAAAATCTTTATTATTCTTTTGTTATTTATCTTTTTTCTTTTCAATTGATTTTTGAAAGATAATTGCTTTAGAGAATTTTGTTTTGTGTCAAACCTCAACATGAATCAGCCATAGATATACACGTACCTCTTCCCTTTTGAACCTGCCTCCCATCTCCCTCCCCATCTCACCCCTCTACGTTGATACATAGCCCCTGTTTGAGTTTCCTGAGCCATACAGCAAATTCCTGTTGGCTATCTATTTCACATATGGCGATGTAAGTTTCCACATTACTCTTTCCATACATCTCACCCTCTCCTCCCCTCTCCAAATGTATATAAGTCTATATAAGTCTATAAATCTATGTCTGTTTCTCCATTCAGTTCAGTTCAGTTCAGTCGCTCAGTTGTGTCCAACTCTTTGCAACCCCATGAACTGCAGCATGCCAGGCCTCCCTGTCCATCACCAACTCCTGGAGTTCACTCAAACTCACATCCATTGAGTCGGTGATGCCATCCAGCCATCTCATCCTATGTCCCCTTCTCCTGCCCCCAATCCCTCCCAGCATCAGAGTCTTTTCCAATGAGTCAACTATTCGCATGAGGTGGCCAAAGTACTGCAGTTTCAGCTTTAGCATCATTCCTTCCAAAGAACACCGAGGACTGATCTCCTTCAGAATGGACTGGTTGGATCTCCTTGCAGTCCAAGGGACTCTCAAGAGTCTTCTCCAGCACCACAGTTCAAAAGCATCAATTTTTCGGCGCTCAGCTTTCTTCACATTCCAACTCTCACATCCATACATGACCACTGGAAAAACCATAGCCTTGACTAGGCGGACCTTTGTTGGCAAAGTAATGTCTCTGCTTTTTAATATGCTATCTAGGTTGGTCATAATTTTCCTTCCAAGGAGTAAGCGTCTTTTAATTTCATGGCCGAAGTCATCATCTCCATTGCTGCCCTGTAAATAAATTCTTCAGTACCATTTTTCAAGATTCCCTATATATGTGTTAGAATACGATATTTACCTTTCTTTTTCTGACTCACTTTACTCTATCATAGATTCTAGGTTCATTCACCTCATCAGAACTGGCTTGAATGCATTCTTTTTTTTGTGATAGTAGTATTCTATTGTGTATATGTATAACAATTTCTTTATCCATTTATCTGTTGATGGACATCTACATTGCTTCCATGTTCCAGCTACAGTAAATAGTGCTTCAGTGAATAATGGGATACATGTGTCTTTTTCAGTTTTGGTTTCCTCAGTGCATATGCCTAGGAGGAGAATTGCTGGGTCATATGGTGGTTTTATTCCTAGTTTTTTAAGGAACTTGCATACAATCTTCCATGGTGGCTGTATCAATTTATATTCCCACCAACAGTGCAAGAGCGTTCCCTTTTATCCACACCCTCTCCGGCATTTATTGTTTGCAGACTTTTTGATGATGGCAATTCTGACCAGTGTGGGGTGATATCTCATTGTGCTTTTAATTTGAATTTTTGTTATAATGAGAGTCCCCTGGACTGCAAGGAGGTCCAACCAGTCCATCCTAAAAGAGATCAGTCCTAGGTGTTCATTGGAAGAATGGATGCTAAAGCTGAAAATCCAATACTTTGGCCACCTCATGCGAAGAGTTGACTCATTGGAAAAGACCCTAATGCTGGGAGGGATTGCGGGCAGGAGGAGAAGGGGATGACAGAGGATGAGATGGTTGGATGGCATCATGATTCAATGCACATGAGTTTGAGTAAACTCCGGGAGTTGGTGATGGACAGGTAGGCCTGGAGTACTGAGATTCATGGGGTCACAAAGAGTCGGACACAACTGAGCGACTGAACTGAACTGAACTGAATAATGAGCGATGCTGAACATCTTATCATGTGTTTGTTAGCCATCTTTATGTCTTCTTTGGAGAAGTGTCTGTTCAGGTCTTTGTCCCACTTTTTGGTTGGGTTGTTTGTTTTCCTGGCATTGAGTTGTATGAGCTGCTTGTATATTTTGGAAATTAATCCTTTGGCAGTGGTTTCATTTGCTATTGTTTTCTCCCATTCTGAGGGCTGTATTTTTACCTTGCTTATAGTTTTGTTTGCTGTGCGAAAACGTTTAAGTTTAATCAGGTCCCACTTGTTTACATTTGTTTTTATTTCCATTACTATAGGAGGTGGGTCATAGAGGATTTTGCTTTGGTTTATGTCATCGAGTGTTCTACCTATGTTTTCCTCTATTAGTTTTATTTTTTCTGGCCTTACATGTAGGTCTTTAATCCATTTTGAGCTTATCTATATGTATGGTGTAAGGAAGTGCTCTAATTTTGTTCTTTTACATAGCCTCCAGTTTTCCCAGCACTATTTATTGAAGAGGCCATCTTTGCCCCATTGTATGTTCTTGCATCCTTTGTCAAAAATAAGGTACCCATATGTGCATGGGTTTATTTCTGGGCTTTCTGTCTTGTTCCATTGGTCTATATTTCTGTTTTTGTGCCAGAACCATACTGGTTTGATGACTATAGCTTTGTAGTATAATCTGAAGACAGGAAGGTTGATTTCTCCAGCTCCATTTTCTTTCTCAAGACTGCTTTCACTCTTTGGGGTCTTTTATGTTTCAATATGAATTGTGAAATTTTTTTGTTCTAGTTATGAGAAAAATCAGATTTGTAATTTGATATGGATCACTTTGAATCTGTCAACTGCATTTGGTAGTATAGTCATTTTCACAACATTGTTTGTTCCTACCCAGGAACATGGAATATCTCTCCATCTGTTTGTATCATCTTTGATTTCTTTCATTCAGTTCAGTACAGTTCAGTCACTCAGTCATGTCTGACTCTTGGCGACCCCATGAACCACAGTATGGCAAGCCTTCCTGTCCATCACCAACACTCAGAGTTTACCCAAACTCATGTCCATTGGTCAGTGATGCCATCTAACCATCTCATCCTCTGTCATCCCCTTCTCCTCCTGCCCTCAATCTTTCCCAACATCAGGGCCTTTTCAAATGAGTAACTCTTCACATAAGGTGACCAAAATATTGGAATGTCAGCTTCAACATCAGTCCTTCCAATGAACACTCAGGAGTGATTTCCTTAGGATGGACTGGTTGGCTCTCCTTGCAGTCCAAGGGACTCTCAAGAGTCTTTTCCAACACCACAGTTCAAAAGCATCAATTCTTCAGCGCTCAGCTTTCTTTATAGTCCAACTCTCACATCCATACGTGACCACTGGAAAAACTATAGCCTTGACTGGATGAACCTTTGTTGACAAAGTAATGTCTCTGTTTTTTAATATGCTGTCTAGGTTGGTCATAACTTTCTTTCCAAGAAGTAAGCGTCTTTTAATTTCATGGCTGCAGTCACCATCTGCAGTGATTTTGGAGCCCAAAAAAATAAAGTCTGACACTGTTTCCCCATCTATTTGCCATGAAGTAATGGGACCGGATGCTATGATCTTCGTTTTCTGAATGTTGAGCTTTAAGCCAACTTTTCCCACTCTCTTTTTTTCACTTTCATCAAGAGGCTCTTTAGTTCTTCTTCACTTTTTGCCATAAGGCTGTTGTCATCTGCATATCTGAGGTTATTGATATTTCTCCTGTAAATCCTGATTCCAGCTTGTGCTTCCTCTAGCCCAGAGTTTCTCATGATGTACTCTGTATATAAGTTAAACAAGCAGAGTGACAGTATACAGCCTTGATGTACTCCTTTTCCTATTTGGAACCAGTCTGTTGTTCCATGTCCAGTTCTAACTGTTGTTTTTTGACCTGCATACAGATCAAGAGGCAGGTCAGGTGGTCTGGTATTCCTGTCTCTTTCAGAATTTTCCACAGTTTATTGTGATCCACACAGTCAAAGGATTTGGCATAGTCAATAAAGCAGAAATAGATGTTTTTCTGTAACTATCTTGCTCTTTTGATGATCCAGTGAATGTTGGCAATTTGGTCTCTGGTTCCTCTGCCTTTTCTAAAACCAGCTTGAACATCTGGAAGTTCATGGTTCACGTATTGCTGAAGCCTGGCTTGGAGAACTTTGTGCATTACTATACTAGCATGTGAGATGAGTGCAATTGTGTGGTAGTTCGAGCATTCTTTGGCATTGCCTTTCTTTGGGATTGGAATGAAAACTGACCTTTTCCAGTCCTGTGGCCACTGCTGAGTTTTGCAAATTTGCTGGCATATTGAGTGCAGCAGTTTCACAGCATCATCTTTTAGAATTTGAAATATCTAAACTGGAATACCATCACCTCCACTAGCTTTGTTCATCATGATACTTCCTAAGGACCACTTGACTTCACATTCCAGGATGTCTGGCTCTAGGTGAGTGATCATGCCATCTTGATTATCTGGGTCATGAAGATCTTTTTTGTATAGTTATTCTGTGTATTCTTGCCACTTCTTCTTAATACTTTCTGCTTCTGTTAGGTCCATACCATTTCTGTCCTTTATTGAGCCCATCTTTGCATGAAATATTCCCTTAGTATCTCTAATTTTCTTGAAGAGATCGCTAGTCTTTCCTTTTCTATTGTTTTCCTCTATTTCTTTGCATTGATTGCTGAGGAAGGCTTTCTTATCTTTCCTTGCTATTCTTTAGAACTCTGCATTCAAATGGGTATATCTTTCCTTTTCTCTTTTGCTTTTCACTTTTCTTCTTTTCACAGCTATTTGTAAGGCCTCCTCAGACAACCATTTTGCTTTTTTACATTTCTTTTTCATTTGTGTCTTGTAATTTTTTGTGTACAGTTATTTTGTCTCGTTAGTAAATTTTATTCCTAGATATTCAGTTCTTATTGTTGCAATGGTGAATGGGATTGATTTCTTAATTTTTATTTCTCATTTTTCATTGTTAGTATATAGAAAAGCAAGTGATTTATGTGTATTGATTTTGTATCATACAAATTATCTAAATTCACTGACTAGCTCTAGTAATTTTCTGATACTGTCTTTAGGGTTTTCTATGTACAGTATCATGTCATCTGCAAACAATGAATGCTTTACTTCTTCTCCGATCTGGATTCCTTTTATTTCTTTTTCTTCTCTGATTGCTATAGCTAGGACTTCCAGAACCATGTTGAATAATAGTGGTGAAAGTGGACACTCTTGTCTTGTTCCTGATCTTACGGGTAATGCTTTCAGCTTTTCACCATTGAGAGTAATATTTACTGTAGGCTTATCATATATGACCTTTAGTATGTTGAGGTAGGTTCCTTCTATGTCCATTTTTTGAAGAGTTTTAATCATAAATGGGTTCTGGATTTTGATAAAGGCTTTTTCTGCATCTATTGAGATTATCATATGATTTTAATCTTTCAATTTGATAATATTGTGTATCATATTGTTTGACTTGATTATATTGAAGAATCCTTGCATCCCTGGAATAAACCCAACTTGATCATGGTGTATGAGCTTTTTATTGTGATGCTGAATTCTGTTTGCTAAAATTTTTTGAGGATTTTTGCAACTATGTTCTTCAGTGATATTGGCCTGTGGTTTTCACTTTTTGTGTTGTCTTTGTCTTGTTTTGGTATCAGGGTGATGGTGTGCTCATAGAATGAGTTTGGAAGTGTTCCTTCATCTGAAATTTTTTGAAAGAGTTTCAGAAGGATAGGCATTATCTCTTCTCTAAATGTTTGATAGAATTCTCCTGTGAAGCCATCTGGTCGTAGGCTTTGTTTATTGGGAGATTTTTTTTTTTTTTTTTTTAATCACAGCTTCAATTTCAGTGCTTGTAACTGAGTTGTACTTAATTTCTATTTCTTCCTGGTTCAGTCTTGGTAGATTGAACTTTTCTAAGAATCTGCCCATTTCTTCCAGGTTATCCATTTTATTGCCATGTAGTTGTTCACGATAGTTTCTTATAATCCTCTGTAATTATGCATTGTCTGTGTAACCTCTCCTTTTTCATTTCTAATTTTGTTGATTTGAATCTTCTCTCTTTTTCTGCATGAGTCTGGCTAAGGATTTGTCAATTTTGTTTATCTTCTCAGAGAAGCAGATTTTAGTTTTATTAATCTTTACCATTGTTTCTTCTTCCTTTTTTTTTTTTTTTTTTTGCTCACATCTTTACGATTTCTTTCCTTCTGCCATTTCCCCCCCTTGTTTTCCAGTTGTTTTAGGTGTAAAGTTAGGTTGTCTATTATTGTTTTGTCTTGTTTCTTGAGGTAGGGTTGTATTGCTATAAACTTCCCTCTTAGAACCGCTTTTGCTGCACCCCATAGTTTTTGACTTGTCCTGTTTTCAATGTCATTTGTTTCTAGATTTTTTTGATTTCCCTTTTGATTTCTTCAATAACTTGTTGCCTATTTAGAAATGTGTTTTTAATCTCCATGTGTTTGTGCTGCTTATAGTTTTGTTTTTGTTTTTTCCTTGTAATTGATACCTAGTCTCATAGTGTTGTGGTCAGAGAAGATGTTTGATACAATTTCAACTTTCTTAAATTTACTGAGGTTTGATTTTTGACCCAAGACGTGGTCTATCCTGGAGAATGTTCCATGTGCACTTGAGAAAAAGGTGTGTTCTTCTGCATTTGGATGGAATGTCCTGAAGATATCAATGAGATCCATCTCATCTAATGTATTATTTAGAAGTTGTATTGCCTTATTAATTTTCTGTTTTGATGATCTGTCCATTGGTGCCAGTTGGTTTTTAAAATCTATTATCATTGTGTTAGTGGCAATTTCTTCTTTTATGTCTCTTAGTGTTTGTCTTATGTATTGAGGTGCTCCTATGTTGGGTACAGAGATATTTACAATTGTTTTGTCTTCCTCTTGGATCAATCCCTTGATCATTATGTAGTATCCTTCCTTATCTCTTGTAATCTTCTTTATTTTAAGGTCTATTTTGTCTGATATGAGGATTGCTACTGTAGATTTTTTTTGCTTCCCGTTTGCTTGGAATATGTTTTGCCATCCTGTCATTTTCAGTCTAAACGTGCCTTTAGGTCCAAAGTGGGTTTCTTGTAGACAGCATATATATGGGCCTTGTTTTTGTATCCATTCAGCCAGTATGTGTCTTTTGGTTGGAGCATTTAATCCATTTACATTTAAAGTGATATAAATATATCACTATATTTATATAGTGATATATATATATTTATATAGTGATATATATATTGCCATTTTCTTAAGTGTTTGGGGTTGTTTAGGTCTAGATCTTTTTTCTTCTCTTGTATTTCTTGACTATATGAGTCCCTTTAAAATTTGTTGTAAAGCTGGTTTGGTGGTATTGAATCCTCTTAACTTTTGCTTTTCTGAAAAACTTTTTATTTCTCCATCAATTTTGAATGAGATCCTTGCTGGGCACTGTGATCTTGGTTGTAGATTTTTCCCTTTTAGTAATTTAAATATATTCTGGCATTCCCTTCTGGCCTGCAGAGTTTCTACTGAAAGATCAGCTGTTAAGCGTACGGGGTTTTCCTTGTATGTTACTTTTTGCTTCTCCATTGCTGATTTTAATATTGCTTTGTGTTCAGTCTTTGTTAGTTTGATTAACATGTATCTTAATATTTTTCTCCTTGGGTTTATCCTGTATGGGACTCTTTGTGCCTCTTGGACTTGATTGACTATTGCCTTTTCCAGGAAGGGGAAATTTTCAACTGCAATCTCTTCCAAAATTTCTCACACACTTTCTTTTTCTCTTCTTCTGGAACCTCTATAATTCAAATGTTTGTGAGTTTGATATTGTCCCAGAGGGCTCTGAGACTATCCTCAGTTCTTTTCATTCTTTTTATTTTCTCCTGCTCTTTAGAAGTTATTTCCACCATTTTATATTCCAGCTCACTCATTTGTTCTTCTGCTTCAGATATTCTGCTATTGATTACTTCTAGAGTATTTTTAATTTCAGTAATTGTGTTGTTTGTCTCTGTATGTTTATTCTTTAATTCTTCTAGGCCTTTGTTGAGTCTTGCATTTTCTCCATTTTGTTTTCAATGATTTTTATCATCTTTATTGTAAGTATTCTGAATTCTTTTTAGGTAGTTTGTCTATTTCCTCTTCATTTGTTTGGACTTCTGTGTTTCTAGTTTGTTCCTTCATATGTGCAGTATTTTTCTGCCTTTTCATTATTGTTTTTTACCTTATTGCGTTTGAGGTCTCCTTTTCCCAGGCTTCAAGGTTGAATTCATTCTTCCTTTTGGTTTCTGCCCTCTTAAGATTGGCCTTGTGGTTTGTGTAAGCTTTCTATAGGGTGAGATTTGTGCTGAGTTTTTGTTTGTGTGTTTATTTTTCCTCTGATAGTCAAGGCTGAGTGAGGTGGTAATCCTGTCTGCTGATGACTGGGTTTGTATTTTTGTTTGGTTTGTTGTTTAGATGAGGCAATCTGCAGAGGGTGCTACTGGTGGTTGGGGATGCGGGGTCTTGTATTCAAGTGGTTTCCTTTGTGTGAGTTCTCACTATTTGATACTCCCTAGGGTTATTCTCTGGTAGCCTAGGGTCTTGGAGTCCGTGCTCCCACTCCAAAGGTTCAGGGCTTGATCTCTGGCGAGGAACAAAGATTCCACAAGTGGTTTGTTATGGTATTAAGTGAGATTAAAACAAATATCCAAAAATGAGAAACCAAAGATGAACCCCAGACAAATGGCAGTTACATAACAGGCAAATAATAATTAAAATAATGGCATGTACACATATACATATACACCCTTGAGCAAATTCAAAGCAGTCAAACAAAAATAAAGTACAATAGATTGACCTGGTGAACAAAGGAAATCAAAAATTATACCTACCAGAACAAAACTAACTAAAGAACAGACTGGAAAACAAAACTAAAGCAAGATGCTAATTGGGGAATAAAGCAATGAAAATAAAACTAACAAATATGTTGAGAGTAAAGGAGAGAAAGAAAAGAAAGAAAGAATAGATATGCAAAGTTAAATAGAGGTAGATGAAGATTTATATACATTAAAGATTAACTGCAAGGGGAAAAGCAAACTAAGGAATAAATGTAGAAAAATAATAATAGGTTTAAAAGCTTTTTTAAAATGAAGAGAGAGAGAGAGAGAGAGAGAGAGAGAGAGAGAGAGAACCTCCCCAGAACTGCAAGAAGCCAACAAAGAAGCAGAGGTTTATAACAGCAATAAAAAATGTGACTGTGAAAAGAAAAGAAGAAAACAAAAGAAGTTCAAAAGCTTAATTAGATTTCATAGTGCCAATAAAATCACCAACTACCACAGAGCAGGGAAAAAAGGAAAAAAAGAAAAAGTCCAAAAGATTCTACAGAACAAGTTAAAACATTAGAATAATAAATGTTTTTCTTGATTCACTGCTGTCAGAGTCCTTTCCCTCCCTGGGAGTCACAGTCCACCTTACCTCCAGCACTGTGCTGATCTGTGGATCTGCCCTGGGGGCAGCTCAGATTCTAATCTGGTCCTACTGTGTGTTCTTGCCTCCAATGTCCACAGCTATCAGAACTGGTGCATCTTGTTTTGTGGGAGCTCTCAATGGCCCTATATGCATATTCCATAGACACAGTCTGCCTAGTTGATCGTGTGGATTTAATCTACAACTTGTACAGCTGGTGGGAAGGTTTTGGGTCTTCTTCCTTAGCCACACGGCCCCTGGGTTTAAATTGTGGTTTTATTTCCACTTCTGCATGTGGGGCATCCACTGGGGTTTGCTCCTGGGGCTGCCCTGGAGGACTTGGGTTTGCCCCTGTCAGGGCCAGGTGTGGAGGTGGTGCAGCTGCTTGGGTTGCAGGAGTTCTGGCAGCACCAGGTACTCAAGGGAGTTGGTGGCTAGGGCAGCAGGAAATGTAGTGCTCTAGAAGGGTACAACAACCAGTATTGGCCAATACGCTCCAGTGTTCTTGCCTGGAGAACTCCCCTCCCTGACAGAGAAGCCTGGCCAGCCACAGTCTACAGATTGCAAAAAATTGAACACTACTGAAGCGACCCTGTGCGCATAGATGGAAGACATTTTTTTTTTTTGCCTGTGGCTGCTCTGGCCCAGTGAGAGTTGAGCGTGAAGGTGTCACAGCTGCTTGGTTTGCAGGGACCCTGATGGCACCAAGTGTGCAGAGACATGGACTGCCTCTGCTGCAGGAGTTATGGCCCGCTCAGAGTCTTTTTTTCGAGCCTCTTGTAGCTGGAGATCAGAAAGCCTGTTTGTCCAGTCTTTTCCATTGCCCCGCCCATTCAGGCATTTAGAGGGCTCCCTTGCCTGGGGTTTTTCTCCGTTGCTCTGCTTGTCAGGCACATAGAGGGAGTCCCACTGGCTAGGGTCCTACTCTGAAGATTGGTGTGTCAGGCACATAATGAGGCACCCTGGATGGCGTCCTACTTTGTAGTTAAATACATCAGGCATTTGACAGGCCGGCCTCTCTATTGTTCAACTGCCAGTGCTGGCATGTGGGGAGAGGGAGGCTATGGTGATGGCTCCACCCCCTACGCATGACTCAGCAGTATCGCCTTGCTGCCATGCTGCCTGGCTTTCCTCCACAGGCATTTTTCACCACAGTCTCCTCCCTCACATCCCCTTGATCCATCCCTCCACAGTCAACACCAGCCCTCACCCTGGGATTGCTCCACAATCCCTAAAATCCAATTCCCAGTCGCTGTGCCTTCCAGGCGACCCTCCTCCCTGTCTGGGGTATTTATGGCTGAGGCAAGGACTGTCTGATTTTCATTCCATTTAGGCTGCCACAGATCAGCTGTTTCACTCTCAGCCTTAAATGTTTCCCCTCTGACTCAGACAATTGCCCCCACGTGGGGATGGGACCCCTGCTCCAGTTCCCCCACCTGCGGAGAGCAGGTCCAGTCCTAGTAACACTCCTGTTTTTCCCCCCTAGTTTCTTCATCCTTCCAAGTTTTGCATGGTTCTATATATTCTTTTCCACTGGTCAGATACTCCTGTCCACTCTCAGCTGGTGTTCTGCCTGCACTTCTGTGTCTAAAGGTGTATTCTGGATGTATCCATAGAGATAGAGGTACTCCATGACCACCTAATCCTCTGCCATCTTATTCTCTGTTGTTATCCCACTCTAGTATTCTTGTCTGGGAAATTTCCATGGATAGACGAGCCTGGTGGGTTACAGTCCATGGGGTTGCAAAGAGTTGGGGCATGACTGAGCACACATGCATTCTCTATTTTTAACACTAGAGAATATTGCTGCAATTTATCACTCAGCATTTGTGCATGAAGAATCACACAATAAATCATTATAAAGACAGGCCAGAAAGTTCCCTGATGTCTAGTGTTTAGGATTCTGGACTTCACTGCCATGGCCCAGGTTCAATCCCTGGTTGGGGAACTGAGATCCTCCAAACCAGACAGCGTGACAAAAAAAAAAAAAAAAAAAAAAAAGGCCATAATGGCTGGAAAATTTTACAAAAAATACCTTAAAGACAGGCCAAGCTCATATGCTTTCTGATGTGTGTTCTTTTCCAGGTCAGAACTGCGGGGGCTTAGTTCAGGGTCCCAATGGCACCATCGAGAGCCCAGGGTTCCCCCATGGCTACCCCAACTACGCCAACTGCACCTGGATCATTATCACGGGGGAGCGCAATCGGATACAGCTGTCCTTCCACACCTTTGCTCTGGAAGAGGACTTCGATATTCTGTCAGTGTATGATGGACAGCTCCAACAGGGCAATCTGAAAGTGAGGTAAGGTGTCGGCTCTTCCTGTTACAGACGAGGTGGCACGGTTTGACATACTCAGATTCTGGAACTTCACTGGGGTTAGAATTTGAATTTAATGATCAGAAAGTAACGTCTTAGTTACTATAAAGAAAAAGTAAAGATTGAGGATGTGTACACCATGTTTTCAATCCCTAAAAGCACAACCTCTTACTGAAAGCAATCACTGACTTCATTAATTGATACCAAATTGTTCAAGATGGATAAAACAGTGTTGCCAAGGTAATTTAACTACAGTTACAATACACCATTGTTTTTAAGCAATTGTGGGTTTGAGAGAAAAGGCACAAAGGTACATGTCTGAGTACAATTTAGAGAACAACAAAAGGAACCTTGATATTGTCATAGAATATATTCACTACAAAGGACATAGGAGGTGGGTGGGATAAAAGCATGGAAAAAAATTGTGCTCTGGAAAAATTTTGGTTTGCACCATCATAATATATCCCATTGCTCATTAGCATTCTCTTTTGATATATGATTTTTCACCATGAAGAAAGAACAATATTTGCTGGGATGATTGTAAGTTATATTTTTAATTTATCACCAAGTTTGTACCTGTACAATATATCCATCTTTTTTTTTTTAAATTTTGGCTAAGGGATAAGGAATATCCATTTCAAAGACATCACAATTTCTTAATATATTAATACATATATAACATGAATGTACAATATATCCATCTTTTTTTTTTTAAATTTTGGCTAAGGGATAAGGAATATCCATTTCAAAGACATCACAATTTCTTAATATATTAATACATATATAACATGAATGTATGAATATCGATGTATTAACTAGATAGTCAATGTGTTAAAAATATATTATGACTATATTTCAAAATATTCTAATTGCATTTCTGTATGCATTTTCAGATATAAAACACCGTATAATTTTCTTTCTGTACCATCTTCAGTGTTACCATCTGCTTTTCCAGTTGTCCTTTCGGAGACTTACTGCATATAGCTACCTCCTTTATGGACTCCTTAGCCAAGCTTGCTTTCTTCTTGTCAAGGATGCATGGGCCAGTGTGTTTGGACAAAGTATCTACATAGACAGTACTTGTTAATTTGATGCAAGATTTCTTAATCTGTCTGATGCTCTTCTGTTAGTTATTTACTAGTTTTTATTCCACATAAATGATTCTACTAGGGAATAGTGCTATTTTGTAATAACAGAGAGAATTGTAATAAAAACTCCAAAGAATTGTGACAAAAAATAGATAATCCAGTTAACTCAAATATTAAGGCATATAACTCTGTGTTAAAAGTAATTCTTTCTCTTTTGATGAAAACAAAGCCTATTGCATGTGAAAGTAAAAAAAAATAATAATATTTTTCTGTGAGGAAGAGTGCCCAGCTTCTGCATGGTAACTTTCCCAGGAGTGGTCTCAGATGCAGCCAGATCGATCATCTGTTGGATGTGGTTTTTAATTTACTGTCCAGCTGAAAGCACTCCTGTTCTGAGGGAAAAACTACAAATGATCTTCAAATCTATTATTTTAAAATATCCAAAGTCATTTTTATTCACCCTGTAGGTTCAGGCATTATTTGGAGTTGGGAGAGCAATTTCCAAAGTAGTTACATAATTACATAAACTTCTGTTGCTTATAAAACAGCAAAAAAAAAAAAAAAAAAAAAAAAACGGTTAATATTTCCAATCCCTGTAACTCTTTTAATTTCTATAATTCTATTCTATTCTAAAGAAAATCTGTCTTAAATGTTAATTTTCTCAACTTTGATGTTGTTTAGTTGCTAAGTCGTGTTCAACTCTTTTGTGACCTTATGGACTGTAGCCACCAGTCTTCTCTGTCCATGGGATTTCCCAGGCAAGAATAATGGAGTGGGTAGCCTTTCCATTCTCCTCTTCCTGACACAGGGATCAAACCCAGGTCTCCTGCATTTCAGGCATTCTTTATCGTCTGAGCCACCAGGGAAGCCCAACCTATCTTTAAACAACTTATTATTCCCTTAAGTTTTTAAGTTGATACTATGATCATTTTATATGTTAATGATCTTCCCTAGTGGCTCAGACCGTAAAGTATCTGCCTGCAATGCAGGAGACCTGGGTTCAGTCCCTGGGTTGGGAAGATTCCCCTGGAGAAGGGAATGGCTACCCATTCCAGTATTCTTGCCTGGAGAATTCAATGGATAAAGGAGCCTGGTGGGCTACAGTCCACGGAGTCACAAAAATTTGGACATGATTGAACGATTAACACTTACATGTTAATAACTATAAAGTTTAGGAAAACTTTAAGTTTTATAGCAGGATCAGCAGAAGAAATATTAAGGTTAGAATAGTTAGATTCATTGTATTTTATTCTGAGGTACTTTATTAATATTGGTAAGTTATATGTGTGAATCTTGATTCTTACTCACTTAGATGTTTTAACTAGAGAAAGTAAGGAAGACTGATAAGAAAGAAACTGCTTGGGTTTGCACAAATTACTCAGTTACTTATAAATTTTCATTTGAGATGAATAACAAGTCACAATTCTATGTGTTTCCTGTCCTTACAGTAAGGAAAATGTTTTTGTCTTTCTATTATATGATATAACTTTCCCTCTGAACTCCATACTCAGAATGCCTCTTTGAGTGGACATCCTAATCAGTTCAATTCAGTTCAGTCACTCAGCGTGTTCAACTCTTTGCGACCCCATGAATCGCAGCACGCCAGGCCTCCCTGTCCATCACTAACTCCCGGAGTTCACTCAGACTCACGTCCATCGAGTCAGTGATGCCATCCAGCCATCTCATCCTCTGTCATCCCCTTCTCCTCCTGCCCCCAATCCCTCCCAGCATCAGACTCTTTTCCAATGAGTCAAATCTTTGTATGAGGTGGCCAAAGTACTGGAGTTTCAGCTTTAGCACCATTCCTTCCAAAGAAATCCCAGGGTTGATCTCCTTCAGAATGGACTGGTTGGATCTCCTTGCAGTCCGTGGGACTCTCAGGAGTCTTCTCCAACACCACAGTTCAACAGCATCAATTCTTCAGCGCTCAGGTTTCCTCACAGTCCAACTCTCACATCCATACATGACCATTGGGAAAACCATAGCCTTGACTAGACGGACCTTTGTTGGCAAAGTAATGTCTCTTCTTTTGAATATGCTATCTAGGTTGATCATAACTTGTCTTCCAAGGAGTACATGTCTTTTACATTATAATTCTTCTGGGCCACAGAAGTGACCATTTCAGGTGTCCTAACAAATTCCCAAAGCATATCAGAAACAGAATTCCAATAATAACTGCTAAGTACTATGCTGTGTGCTGTGCTTAGTCACTCAGTCATGTCCGACTCTTTGTGACCCCATGGATTGCAGCCTGCCAGTCTCCTCTGTCTATGAGGATTCTCCAGACAAGTATACTGGAGTGGGTTGCCATGCCCCAAGGGCCTTTACAAATATAAAATTTGAATCAAGAATGGCGTGAAATAGTAAATAAATAATGTTATGTAATAGGAAACATAATGATATGAAATAAAAAATGTTCTCATTATTAGGGCAAATATGTGAGCAGGTTGTAGTATTTCAACATTAGTTAATGGACAAAGTATTTGTATAATAACAGGATTGAAATCTAATTAATAAGGTTGAGGTGGAGACTCCAAGGCTATTTATTTCCCATGTATCTTGGAACAGTTGTTTATTTCTCAAATAAAATTGAATCGCAACCCAGAGAATCTCTGGAATTCAAACAAAGGGCACCTTTGTGAGAGACTTGATTGTGAGCTGCCAATTCACTCAGTTGTCAGGAAAGTTACCACTTAGAGCTGTCATGGTCTCTGGTTGTGTTACTTCTGTACAAACACAGATTTTAGCAGCTGAAAATGTGCACTAATGAAAATTGACAGTGTATAATATTCATTGATTCTTGATCATTTTATTATAAAAAAATATATTTTGTGCAAATACAATAGATAAACCTTTTTATATAGATTACATAAGATTTACATGTAATCCCTAGCTAACAGAATTTGAGGTTAAGGATTACTCATGTTTATGTTGTAACTTGAAATTTAGTGAGAATATTTGATTTAACCTATGTCAGCAGCAGCAGCATGTAACAAAAAACTTTAAACAAAGCAATAGTGTACAGTGTATGTTTCATTTTAGATTATCTATATGAAACAAACTCATATATGATTTATATATCCATCAATAAATCAACTTTTAGTATGTGGCTATTGAGCTTTTTTTTTTTTTTTTTTTTAATTGGAGACTAATTACTTTACAGTATTGTGGCAGTTCTATTTCCAGTTTTTTAAGGAATCTCCACACTGTTCTCCATAGTGGCTGTACTAGTTTGCATTCCCAAAAACAGTGTAAGAGGGTTCCCTTTTCTCCACACCCTCTCCAGCATTTATTGCTTGTAGACTTTTGGATCACAGCCATTCTGACTGGCGTGAAATGGTACCTATTTGTGGTTTTGATTTGCATTTCTCTGATAATGAGTGATGTTGAGCAACTTTTCATGTGTTTGTTAGCCATCTGTATGTCTCCTTTGGAGAAATGTCTGTTTTGTTCTTTTTTGATTGGGTCGTTTATTTTCCTGGAATTGAGCTGCTTGTCTATTTTTGAGATTAAGTCTTTGTCCATTTCTTCATTTGTTATTATTTTCTCCCGTTCTGAAGGCTGTGTTTTCACCTTGTTTATAGTTTCCTTTGTTATGCAGATGCTTTTAATTTTAATTAGGTCCCATTTGTTTATTTTTGCTTTTATTTCCAATATTCTGGGAGATGGGTCATAGAGGATCCTGCTGTGGTTTATATCTGAGAGTGTTTTGCCTATGTTTTCCTCTAGGAGTTTTATAGTTTCTGGTCTTATGTTTAGATCTTTAATCCATTTTGAGTTTACTTTTGTGTATGGTGTTAGAAAGTGATCTAGTTTCATTCTTTTACAAGTGGTTGACCAGTTTTCCCACTGTTTAATAAGTGGTTACACCACTTGTTAAAGAGATTGTCTTTTCTCCTTTATATATTTTTGCTTCCTGTGTCAAAGATAAGATGTCTTATCATACAAATTGTGAAAGTATTTGTTCTAGTTCTGTGAAAAATACTGTTGGTAGCTTGATAGGGATTCCATTGAATCTATAGATTGCTTTGGATAGTATACTCATTTTCACTATATTGATTCTTCTGATCCATGAACATGGTATATTTCTCCATCTATTTGTCATCTTTGATTTGTTTCATCTGTGTTTTATAGTTTTTTTTTTTATACACAGGTGTCCATAGGTGCATGGATTTATCTCTGGGCTTTCTATTTTGTTCCATTGATCTATATTTCTCTCTGTGCCAGTACCATACTGTCTTGATGACTGTGACTTTATAGTAGAGACTGAAGTCAGGCAGGTTGATTTCTCCAGTTCCATTCTTCTTTTTCAAGATTGCCATGGCTATTTGAGGTTTTTTGTTTTTCCATACAAATTGTGAAATTATTTGTTCTAGTTCTAAAAAATACCATGGGTATCTTGATAGGGATTGCATTGAATCTATAGATTGCTTTGGGTAATATACTCATTTTCACTATATTGATTCTTCCGATCCACGAACTTGGTATATTTCTCCATCTATTTGTGTACTCTTTGATTTCTTTCACCAGTTTTTTATAGTTTTCTATATATAGGTCTTTTGTTTCTTTAGGTAGATATATTCCTAAGTATTTTATTCTTTTTGTTACAGTGTTGAATGGAATTGTTTCCTTCGTTTCTCTTTCTGTTTTCTCATTGTTAGTGTATAGGAATGCAAGGGATTTCTGTGTGTTGATTTTATATCCTGCAAATTTACTATATTCATTGATTAGCTCTAGTAATTTTATGGTAGAATCTTTAGGGTTTTCTATGTAGAGGATCATGTCATCTGCAAACAGTGAGAGTTTTACTTCTTCTTTTCAAATCTGGGTTCCTTTTATTTCTTTTTCTGCTCTGATTGCTGTGGCCAAAGCTTCAAAAACTATGTTGAATAGTAGTGATGAGAGTGGGCACCCTTGTCTTGTTCCTAACTTTAGGGGAAATTCTTTCGATTTTTCACCATTGAGGATAATGTTTGCTGTGGGTTTGTCATATATAGCCTTTATTATGTTGTGGTATGTTCCTTCTATTTCTGCTTTCTGGAGGGTTTTTATCATAAATGGATGTTGAATTTTGTCAAAGGTTTTTTCTGCATCTATTGAGATAATCATATGGTTTTCATCTTTCAATTTGTTAATGTAGTGTATTGCATTGATTGATTTGCAGATATTGAAGAACCTTGCATCCCTGGGATAAAGCCCACTTGGTCATGATTTATGATCTTTTAAACATGTTGTTGGATTCTGTTTGCTAGAATTTTGTTAAGGATTTTTGCATCTATGTTTATCAGTGATATTGGTCTGTAGTTTTCTTTTTTTGTGGCATCTTTGTCAGGTTTTGGTATTAGGGTGATGGTGGCCTCATAGAATGAGTTTGGAAGTTCACCTTCCTCTGCAATATTGTGGTGTTTTTTTCCATACATTGACATGAATCAGCCATGGGTGTACATGTGTCCCCTACCCTGACCCTCCCTCCCACTCCCTCCTCATCCCATCCCTCAGGGTCATTCCAGTGCACCAGCCCTGAGCACCCTGTCTCATGCATCAAACCTGGACTGGCGATCTATTTCACATATGGTAGTATACATGTTTCAACGATATTCTCTCAAATCATCCCACCCTCACCTTCTCCCACAGAGTCCAAAAGACTGTTCTATACATCTGTGCCTCTTTTGGTGTCTCACGTTACCATCTTTCAAAATTCCATATGTATGCATTAATATACTGTATTGGTGTTTTTTCTTTCTGACTTACTGTGCTCTGTCTGCTGATGGCCATCTAGGTTGCTTCCATGTCCTGGCTAATGTAAACAGTGCTGCGATGAACATTGGGGTACATGTGTCTCTTTCAATTCTGGTTTCCTTGGTGTGTATGCCCAGCAGTGGGATTACTGGGTCATATGGCAGCTCTGTTTACAGTTTTTTTAAGGAATCTCCACACTGTTCTCCATAGTGGCTATACTAGTTTGCATTCCCACCAACAGTATAAGAATGTTCCTTTTTCTGTGCACACTCTCCAGTATTTATTGTTTATAGACTTTTGTATAGCAGCCATTCTGACCAGTGTGAGATGGTACCTCATTGTGGTTTTGATTTGCATTTCTCTGATAATGAGTGCTGTTGAACATTTTTTTCCATGTGTTTGTTAGCCATTTGTATGTCTTCTTTGAAGAAATGTCTATTTAGTTCTTTGGCCCATTTTTTGATTGGGTCACTTTTTTCTTTCTTTCTGGAATTGAGCTGCAGGAGTTGTTTGTATATTTTTGAGATTAATTCTTTGTCAGTTGCTTCATTTAATATTATTTTCTCCCACTCTAAAGTTGTGGTCCATATACACAATAGAATATTACTCAGCTATTAAAAATAATGCATTTGAATCAGTTCTAATGAGGTGGATAAAACTGGAGCCTATTATACAGAGCAAAGTAAATCAGAAAGAAAAACACCAATACAGTATATTGAGCATTAAATGAAAACTTGTGAGCACGAAAGAAATGATTAGACTCAAATTAGGAATAGGAACCTGCTCCTAGATTATCTGGAATTAAAACTTTAGTTACTCATTGTTTTTTAATTAATTTTTATGGGTGTATAGTTGATTTACAATGTTATATTAGTAAAATGAATCAGTTATGCATATGTACATATCTACTATTTTTTAGATTCCATTCCTATAAACGTCATTATAGAGTATTCCCTGGTGTATACTTTGCTTCCCTTTTGGCTCAGACAGTAAAGAATCTGCCTGCAATGTGGGAGACCTGGATTTGATCCCTGGGCTGGGAAGAGTCCCTGGAGAAAGAAATGTCAACCCACTCCAATATTCTTGTCTGGAGAATCCCATGGCCAGAGGAGCCTTGCAAGCCTATGGGGTCGCAAAGAGTTGGACATGACTGAGCAACTAAGCACAGCACAACATTTCACATATAGTAGCACATATATTTCAATCACAATCTCCAAATTTATCTCTCCCTCCTTTTCTTTCTTTGTAACAATAAGTTTGTTTTCTACATCTGTGACTCTATTTCTGTATTGTAAATAGATTCACAAGTACTATTTTCTTTTTTTAGATTCCACATATAAGTCATATACAGTATTTGTCTTTCTCTATCTTGCTTACTGCACTCAATATGACAATCTCTTAAGTCCATAAATGCCACTGCAAATGGCATTATTTTTTTCTTTTTTTATAGTTGAGTAATATGCTATTGTGTGTGTGTGTTTGTGTGTGTGTGTGTGTGTGTATACCACATCATATTTACCCATTCCTCCATGGATGGATATTTAGGTTGCTTCCATGTCCTGGTTATTGTGAATAGTGTTGCTGTGAACATTAGGGTACATGTATCTTTTCAAGTTATGTTTTTTGTTTTGTTTTGTTTTTTAATAGATATGTCCAGGAGTAGGACTGCTGTATTATATGGTAGCTCTATTTTTAGGTTTTGAAGGAACCTACATACTGTTCTCCATAGTGGTTGTATCAGTTTATATTCCTCCAATAATGTAGGAGGGTTACCTTTTCTCTACACCCTCTCTTGCATTTATTGTTTGTAGATTATTTGATGATGACAGTGTTGACTAGTGTGAGGTGATACCTCATTGAAGTTTTGATTTGGATTTCTCTAATAGTTAGTTATGTTGAGCACATTTTCATGTGCCTCTTGGCCATCTGTATGTCTTCTTTAGAGAAATGTCTATTTAGATCTTCAGCCCATTTTTTGATTGGGTGTTTTTTGTTTGTTTTATATTGAGCTTCATGAGCTGTTTTAACATTTTAGAAGTTAACGCATCATTGGTCACTTAATTTGCAAATATTTTCTTCCATTCTGTATGTTGCCTTTTCGTTTTGTTTACTATTTCCTTTACTGTGCAAAAGCTTTAAGTTTAATTAGGTCCAATTTGCTTATTTTTGTTTTTATTTTCATTACTGTAGGAGTAGATCAAAAAAGACCTTACTGTGATTTATGTCAGAGAGTGTTCTGGCTATGTCTTCCTCTAAGAGATTTATAGTATCTGGTCTTACTTTTCAGTCTTCAATCCATTTTGAGTTTATTTTCTGTATGATGTTAGAGAATGCTCTAATTTCATTCTTTTACATGTAGCTTCCAGTTTTCCCAGCACCATTTATTGAAGAGACTTTTTTCTCTGTTTTATACTCTTGCCTCCTTTTGGTAGATTAATTGACCATAGGTAAGTGGTTTTATCTCTGGCCTTTCTTTCCTGTTCCATTGATCTATATTTCTGTTTTTGTGCCCTTGCTGTTTTTTTATGAGCTGTCATGTTACTGCTATTTTTTAAATCTCTGGCCATATTGACTCTGTAGTTTCTCTTGATTCTCAAATCTCCACGGAAGTCCCACCAGGTGGTCATAAAACCCTAAACATTTTATTTTGCAGTATCTCTCTTTAAACCACAGCCTGTTTTGATCCTCACAGAAAATGCTCCATGAAGGCCCTGTCCTGTCCAAGGTTCACCCTACATAGGGGTTGACCGATATACTGAGACAATGATATGTGGCTGCAGGCTCACCCTCTCTAATCCTGAGACAGTTGCTGTGCTCCCGTCTGCATTCTATGTTGCCAGTAAGAAGAACACTCTAGTCAACATGACCCTGATATTAAAGGAACCCTCCAATCTGACCCCAAACTATTAAACATGTCTGCCCTCCAGTCTCTTCCATGTTTTCCCTGTAGTGTTTCAGTCCACTCTGGCTGTTATAACAGGATATACCATGGACTGGGAGGTTAAATAACAATGGACATTTATTCCCCATAGTTCTGGAGGCAAAAAGTTCAAGATTAAGTTGCCAGCAAAATTTGTGTCTAACGAGGGCCTGTTTCTTTGTTCATAGGGGCTATCTGTGTCTCTGCTGTCAGTGTCTTCATGTGGTAAAAAGGGCTGGGGAACTCTCCAAGGTCTCTCATAGAAGAGTGCTAATCATAATCATGAGAACTCCACCCTCCCTAGTGTTAGTCACTCAGTTGTGAACGACTCTTTGCAATCCATGGACTGTAACCTGCCAGGCTCCTCGGTCCATGGGATTTCCCAGGCAAGAATACTGGAGTGGTTTCCATTCCCTTCTCCAGGGAGTCTTCCTGACCCTGGGTCTCCTGTATTGCAGGAAGATTATTTGCCATCTGAGCCACCAAGGAAGTCCCTCACCCTTCCGGGAAGCCCCCCACACTCCCTAATCACTAACCACTTCCTAGAGCCTCCACCTTCAAATGCCAACACATTAGCAGTGGGGGAGAATGTGAATTTGCTGGGGCGGGGGGGTGAGGTGGGTTCAGTCTATGAATATATTTTAGGGGACATATTTACTTAAATGGGTCTATGAGTTATTCCTTGTTCTGATCTTGTAAGAAAATATAATATACTACAATATTCCTCATCTTTCACTCTGCTTGCCTAAGTTATATTCAACTTTTAAAACCGATTGCATATTATTTTTATTAATATTTCACAAAATTGTCCCTGTGCATCCCAAGTTAAAAAATGACACCCCTCCAACAAGTCCTTTTTTTTTTTTTAAGTCTTAATGCCTTTAGCACTTGCTACTAACATAGACCTTGAATCATATATTCCTTTGAAATCACAATATCTCTGATGTTGCCTTTGTTGAAGGTTGTATATATCTTTGTGTGTTCTAATATGGCAAATAGAACATACATCCTCCAAGGCCAATAACTGTGCTGTAACTATCTTCTCTGATGAAAACAGATACTTCAGTTTAAAATAGTCAATAAATCTTCATGGAACAATTTTGATTTAATTCCCGATTCAGGACCACCCCTCACTGAACTCTGTGTGTCTAACCCAACATGACTTAAATATAACTGTCTCCTCTAAGTGAGCATAGAGACAGTCATATCTTGTAGACATTCTCTAAATTAGAAGTTGTATTTCAATTTGTCCCCAAATCTAAAATAATTGAAGTTGACATCAATTTCCAAGTGTAATAACATTATAATATCAAACTTGGAAAGTAAATCCCATTATAACTTCAAAAAGTAAATAAAAGTGGACTTATGAAGGAATACTGTGCCATGCAGAAGTGGAAAATCAGCATATTTATTCCATGATTATTACAAGTTCTAGGAAAATAGCTGTGACAGACTTCTTCGCTCTATCTTCCTCTCACTTTTACAGGATTACCCCTAATTTTCTGCATTGATGGTGATGAAGAGGTAAGAGATGACTGTGATAGGGCCATGAAAGTCAGAAAATCATGACTGGGTGATGCTGAGGTATCAGTCTTGTTTTGTTTTTTCAAGGAAATGTGGTTGAATGTGTTACTGAAGGAATTTGTATAATATTAACTCTATCTGGTGATGTTTAGAACTTGAGAACTTTTAAGAGCTAATAAGGGGGTTTGATGGCATTTGGATTAAATTAGGCTAAAGGCCCAGCAGTGTCAAAATTCCACCCTACTCTCCCCCATTGTCATTATGAGGTCCTAGGGAGCCATTCACAGACCCATAGTTGGATAAAAATCAAAGCATCATTTTATTTTTAGCTTGATTGGTGCCTAATGTCCCATGTAAGACTCTGAGAAACATAGGATGAAAAAATAGGATAAAAGCTTCTGGAGTATTGTATTCATAACAATGACATCTTAGTATCTCATCGCATGCGGCCAGCCATGTGGTCAGGGACTAGAAAGGATGAGGCAGTACCATCAGACCAGCACGCCCTGGAGAGATGGCCTTCCAGTCTGTGAGAGGCAGCAGAAGGGCCCGCTCCGCAGGGTGGACGTCTCAGGCTGTCAAAGCCCAGCGGCCCCACCAGCGCTTCAGTTCAGTTCAGTTCAGTTCAGTTCATTTCAGTCGCTCAGTCATGTCCGACTCTTTGCGATCCCATGAATTGCAGCATGCCAGGCCTCCCTGTCCATCACCAACTGCTGGAGTTCACTCAAACTCACGTCCATCAAGTTGGTGATGCCATCCAGCCATCTCGTTCTCTGTCGTCCCCTTCTCCTGCCCCCAATCCCTCCCAGCATCAGAGTCTTTTCCAATGAGTCAACTCTTTGCATGAGGCGGCCAAAGTACTGGAGTTTCAGCTTTAGCATCATTCCTTCCAAAGAACACCCAGGGCTGAGCGCTTAGGGATCCTATCAAACAGGCCCTCCTGTCCGAGAGGGGGCGCTGCAGAGAGGCTGTGGGGGACAGCGACAGTGTTCCTTCCTCTCCTACAAACCTATCATGTTTCGATGAGTCTGTGAATCTGTCAGCCACGGTCACTATTCTTTGTACATATTGTAAGACGGTGAAATTAAAAATCATTTGATACAGCATCCAAATTCCCTTCCTGAGCATATGCTTTATATTAGTAGCTCATGGTCAAGATAAATGTCACTGGGTAAGGTTGAGTCCATTGGTTTATTTTTTTAAGTTGGTGGTCTGCAGCTGGCTAGTGTTGAAGAGAAGACCAGTAAAATCAAAGACTCAAGGATCCAACTGAGGCCTAAACATATATTTCTGTTTGCATTTATATAGAAATATGTACTTGTTTGCTTACCAAGTGGCACTAATGGTAAAGAACCTGCCTGCCAATGCAGGAGACATAAGAGACACAGGTTCAATCCCTAGTTTGGGAAGATACCCTGGAGGAGGGCGTGGCAACACACTCCATTATTCTTGCCTGGAGAATCCCACGGACAGAGAAGCCTGGCAGGCTGCAGTCCATAGGGTCACAAAGAGTCAGACATGACTGAGGCGACTTAACATGCATGCACACATGTAGTTGTATATAATCTTCTCAGTTGATTTTAATGTGCAACAACTCATTAAAAACTGCATGTACTTTTTCATAAGACTCATTTATTAACAAAAAATGACTAAACTGCTAATAATGAGAGATTCTGGAAATAAAATATGAAGCGTTTAAAGGAGATAGGCAGAAATATGTTTGCAAAACTACAAGCAAGTTTTAACATGTATTTGGATTCTGTTCACTACTATCCATGCTGCAGTGGTGTTTTTACATGAGCCAAAATGAATGGTTTATTTCATTATCCTGGTCATTTTGGAAGTAATAAATCATATTAATATGGGCAACTGAGTGTTTTCAGTAACCATGAATATATGTATGGGGAACATATTTCCCAACCCCCCAAATACTAGGACAGATTTCTTGTATAAATGTAGACATATGGAAAGCCACTCAGAGTTACAGAGAGAGGATGAAAGGACAGGAAGACTAACAGATAACTTGCAACATGACCCTGTTTTTAGCAGACAAATCTATTTTGAGGTCTTGGTGACAGAAACATGAAAGTAGACACAGTTTTATAAAATACAAAATCTTGTCTTCCCTGCTTAAAACAAAATTAACATGTTGGACCATCAATTTAAATATTAATATGTAATGATAAAAATACTAACAAGAACTACTTCAGTATACATAACTTAGAAGTTATGGAGAAAATGACTGAAGAATTGGACATCCTGAAATTTAAAATCCAAAAACAAAATTGAGAAAAAGAATTTGAAGTAGTGTGAAACACAAGGGACTATTTTCTTAATTTATGACATGTACTCCCAGAACTGTGAGGAATGAAATAAATCCTTTAATTGAAAATCAGGTAAAAATATGAATAAGGAGTTCAAATATAAGCCATCCATGGTAATAAGTATATTTAAGGCAAATTAAAACAATAATGCAATATAATATCTCACCACTCTGAATGGAAAAACTTAAAATATTTTTGGTAACGCAGAGTTTTTGACATACTTAGACAAATGCCTTTATATCCTGTTGGTAAAGTTATGAATTGCAGCCATTACTTTTGGACAGAAATTTTGATATTTCTCTCAAAAAACTGTTAATGCAAGCTGTCTCTTTCAGCAAGGCTATTCTATGTAAGAATTTATTATACAAAACTACCATGAAATATACATGGAATGAAATGCTGATGGGTGCATTTTGATAGCATTAAAAACAAATTCAAAAATGTATTTTTTTATTTTATAAGAAGGTCTATCTTTCTAGGTTAGAGGATGCATGTATTACAGTGTACTATGAAAAAATAATAAATGAGATCTTTATTTGCTAGCATGAAGAAATTTCTCAGTATATACTTCTCTGGTGGCTCAGCTGGTAAAGAATCCACCTGCAATGGGGGAGACCTGGGTTCAATCCCTGGGTTGGGAAGATCCTCTAGAGAAGGGTTACAGCTACCCACTCCAGTATTCTGGCCTGGATAATTCCATGGACTATAGTCAGACATAATTGAGCGACTTTCACTATAGGTAACACTTATGAATTATAGCAGTATCGGTGTTGAATTGTTCTCAATGTTTTATTTTCTTGAATAAATGACATGTAATATCTAATAAAACACCATCTGGAATTTTGGATGCTGGCGGGACCCAGAGTATCCCTTCCTTATATATATTCAATAATTGCAGCACATTGTAGTGATTGCAAGGATGCCGTCAGAAGGAGAATCAGGGCATCTATCCAGCCTGAGGGCTGCCTTCCAGCCATTGTCATTTTAATCAGGATAAAATGCTGCCTTAATCCAGAAAAGGTATGGCTCTCCTGGTGTTCAAGGCAGGCTAGGAGTAGGGGAGGTTTTGTTTTTACTGTTGTTGCTCTTTTCTCTTTTTTTCCAGAATTCAGATGCAGTTGATGTACAATATTATATGACTTTCAGGCATATATCAGAGCAATTCAGAATTTTTAAAAATTATATACTCTATTGATAATTATTGTAAACTTGGCTGTACTCCTTGTGTTATACAATATATATATACTGCTCATTTATTGTATACATAGTAGTTTGTACACATATTAAACACTAGTTTCATTTCCCTGGGTTTGTTTCTATTTTGTTATACTTATATTCACATGTGTTTTTTTTTTTTTTTAATAGTTTAGATTCCACATACTAGTGAAGACATACGGTATTTGTCTTTCTCTGACATTTCATTTTGCATACTGCCCTACAGGTCCATCCACGTTGTTGCAAATGGCAAAAATTCATTCCTTTTTATGGCTGAGTTGTTTTCTAATATATACATATACCACATCTTCCTTATGCATTTATCTGTCATTGGGCACTTGGGTTGCTTCTGTATCTTGGCTCTTGTAAATAATGATGCTGTGAATGTTGGGACGCGTATATCTATTTGAATTAGCATTTGGGTGATTTTGAGTTTCGTAAGTATGTGTGCTCTGCCTCTGGACTTCTTATGGAGGCAATTATCTGTATGTCTATGAATATCTGTATCTTAATATTTTTCCACTCACTCTCTCATATATATATATACATATATATACATGCTGCTGCCAAGTCGCTTCAGTCGTGTCTGACTCTGTGCGACCCCATGGACTTCAGCCTACCAGGCTTCTCCGTCCATGGGATTCTCCAGGCAAGAACACTGGAGTGGGTTGTCATTTCCTTCTCCAATGCATGAAAGTGGAAAGTGAAAGTGAAGTCACTCAGTTGTGTCTGACTCTTAGTGATCCCATGGACTGCAGCCCACCAGGCTCCTCCATCCATGGGATTTTCCGTGCAACCGTACTGGAGTGGGGTGCCATTGCCTTCTCCCTATATATACATAGATATATGTATATATATGTATATCAATATTTCTCAACCAGAAGCAATCTTATGCCATAGTGAACGTTTGGTAATGTCTAGAGACATTCTTGTTTGACACAGTTGGGTGGGGGTCCACTGGGTATGGAGGTATGGTACATGCTGATAGATGCCTTAAGACACACAAGACAGCCCCATGTGACAGAGGATTGTCTGCTATGAAATGTCAAAAATTCTGAGGATGAAACCCCCTGATCTGAAGCAGTAAACCATCTGTTTAGGACCATCTGTAGCTGTAACCATCTATATCTGCAGGTCTGCCTCTACTTGCCTTTCTATGTTGTTTCTCTATGCAGAGAATAACTCAAGCTGAAAGAGGTAAATGAGAATGCTCTGAAACTGACAGTTCTATCTTTGCATGTAGAGGTAACCAGGCAGATGGGCTGATTGAATTGAACAGAAATGAGGGGTCTCCTGTAGGACTGTGTCAGCAAGGAAGTGGGATTTCTAACATATCATTGTTTAGTCGCTAAGTTGTGTCCAAATCTTCGCAACCCCATGAACTACAGAATGCCAGGCTTCCCTGTCTTTCACTATCTCATGGAGTTTTCTTGAACTCATATCCATTGAGTCAGTGATGCCATCCAACCATCTTATTCTCTGTCACTGCCTTCTCCTCCTGCCCACAGTCTTTCCCAGCATCAGGGTCTCTTCCAGTGAGTCGGCTCCTCATGTCAAATGGCCAAAGTATAGGAGCTTCAGCTTCAATATCAGTCCTTCCAATGAATATTCAGGGTTGATTTCTTTTAGAATTTACTGGTTTGATCTCCTTGCAGTCCAAGGGACTGTCAAGAGTCTTCTGTAGGATACAGGATGCTAGGGGCTGGTGCACTGGGATGACCCAGAGGGATGGTATGAGGAGGGAGGTGGGAGGGGGGTTCAGATTCATGTTAATGTATGGCAAAACCAATATGATATTGTAAAGTAATTAGCCTCCAATTAAAATAAATAAATTTATATTAAAAAAAAAGAGTCTTCTTCAGTACCACAATTTGAAAGCATCAAGTTCTTTGGCACTGAGCCTTCTTTATGGTACACCATAAAAGGATCACCTAATTTCACCAAGAATCATTGTTACTTTATGTCTCAAAAGGAAATAAAATTGTTATTATTATTTCAGTCTTTGGTTTCTGGGAAAAGGAACATAAAGGTGTCCAAAAGTCAGTAAGATATTAATTGACTTTTATTATTGTACATGATAGTGAATCTGCAAAGGGGTTGTTCAAATGGCTTACTGGGAAGCCATCCATCACAAAGAGCAAGCAGGAGCTATAAATAACCAGATTTCTTAGAATTTACAGGATTTTAAATGAATTTTATGTGGATGACTGTTGCCGAAATCCTGGCCTCTGTTCTCCAGTGCTGAATAGAAACACAGAGACCGAGTTTCAGGTGAAATAGAAGAGTAACTTTTATTGCTTTGCCAGGCAAAGGGGGGCGCAGTGGTCTCATGACCTGAAAACCATGTGACCCACCCTGGTGGAGTTTGTGAGGAGTTTTATAGTGTTCGAGGAACGGGGCATGATCAGCTCATGGACAGTTCTTGGATTGGTTGGCATCAAGGTGAAGTTTCAAGCATCATCAACCTTCTATTTTCAACCAGTTGAGGGTCTATGTTCTTGTGGTCAGCAGGTTTCATTGGAGCGGGGGTAGGCTTCCTGTAAAAACAACTTAGGGATGTGTATCAGACCTTTATCTGTATCTTTCAGGGAACTGGAAGTTTGGTGATTCTGTTATGTTGCAGAATTATAGTAGAAATTTTTACCAGTTCTTTAGCCCAACACTTATTCTTTGTTTCTGCATCTTCACCTTTCCCAATCATTAACTCTTGAGTCAGCATTTTACTTCAGAAGATAAGGACACAGGGCCTTGTACACAGCTTCATGAACAGATGTGTAGTTGAATGATTTTTACGTTTAAAATATACTCCCCCCCCCACTTGCCTCTTTTAGGTGTTTAGGTAGCAAAATGTTTGCTGATTTTTCCTTATATCCCCATCCAACACTTAGAATACATTAAACAAATTTATTTTGATTGAATACATGTACATTAGTTGTTTCTAAAATAATTTTAAAGGAATTAAGTCTATATACAAACATATATTATGCATTTTAATTCACAACATTTAAAAGGCAGAATAGGATATTACTTAGAACTTAAAATAATTATTTCCTTTACTATAGTAAACACAGCCACCCTCCCTGTGCATATAAATGTGATTGACTTTGTATCTGAATGTACTGAAATATGGGGCTTCCCAGGTGGCACTAGTGGTAGAGAATCTGCCTGCCGATGCAGGAGACAGGAGAGATTTGGTTTGAGCCCTGGATCAAGAAGATCCCCTGGAGGAAAGCATGACAACCCACTCCAGTATCCTGGCCTAGGGAATCCCATGAACAGAGGAGTCTGGCAGGTTACAGTCTGTAGAATCACAAAGAGTTGGACACGACTGAAGCAACTTAGGACAAACACACGTACTGAAATATAATCAAAAGGCAAATATATATATATCTCTTAGAACCCCTCTCCCAACCTTTAAAATATTACTGTTATCCTAGAGTAATCTTGATATTTACACATGATGAACTTGTGCATTTAACTAGCCAAAAGCATTATGTATGAAAATTGTATAAGTGATTAAGAGTTTTTACAGTTCAGAAGCCTCTAAATTTAGTAAATTCTTTCAAATAAGATCACTAGAAGCAGAAATATTGGTCCCTCTTTCTGAACCTCAATTTTATATCTCCCCAGCTTACCTCTTAGAACCTTAAGTATTTACTCAAGCAGAGTTCAGAAACTTGCTCATAGATTCCAGGTGGCAGATACAAGTGCATAAAACCTTCAGAGCCTTTCTTTAGTTCATCCTTGCCCTGAAGGATGAACCAGCTTGGGGAGGATCCTTAAGTGAGTGGGAAATAAAACCTGCCCATGTGAACTTCCTCAGAAGGTTGCAGAGCTCTCCCCTTCCAACCTGGGCCCCCTGGGTCACCGACCCTAAATGGATTTCCTTGGCTTCATGCCGAGGAGCCAGCTTTTGTTGGTCTCTGACTTACAATCAGTGGAAAATGAGACGAGTTTCTCTCTGAACCTTACCCTCAGTACAATTTCCCAAGCTCCAGGATTGTATTGATCCCACACTAAATCCTTAAACGGAAGATGTAGGGTCATGGCTATAGTTAGACTATACTACTCACTACCGTATACTTTATCACTGACATCTGTTAAACTTTCTACTTTAGAAATTGCTAGTATAAACCAAAATCTGTATAGCTGGCTTCCTGCTTCAAGGAAACAGCGCCCCCTCCCACCATAAACAGGAGGTGAGTTCCACTTGAGAGAGAATTGGAGTAAACAGGAAAGAACACCAGTGTATGTTTCATATAACCTATCACTTTTCAGTCCAAAGAGGAGAACTGAGATATACAAAACTGGGGCCTCCCAAAAGTTTCTCAAAGTGTTTTCCTTCAAGGAGACAGCAGCTCAGTTTCTCATAGCTGTTCTTGGACCCTCTGTGGCTATTTCTGTTCTCATTATATCACATCTTATAGATCCATGATCATCCCATTGACAAATGTACCAAGCTAGTCCTGAATATAATAAGGTGCATTCACCACCACATTTTTTTGCTTACCTTTAAAAGTTTTCATATTTTATGTGCCTAAGAGTCAGATTTTTTTTTATATTTCTAAAATTCAAATGCTTCATGTATATATAGAACTTTCTAACAGATATAGGTAGACAAATATTGCCTTTGAAAAGTGAGAATGAAGGTGAGAAGGAAGTGGCCAGTAACTTACAAAGATGGATTCCTTGTAACTTACAAAGGTGGGTAGCTGTAACTCACAGAGATGGAGGAGTTGTAACTTACAGAGGTGAGGGAGTTGAAAGCATTTATATCATCAAACTGATATGTTTATGCTCATTGAAATTGGAAGCACTGTCCAAGAGTCGACTGCTTTCAAATGTAACACATACCGCTCACATAAGGACCTTGAAGGGATCCTTTACACTGCAAAGGGATCCTTTACCCTCTAGATGAGGCTTTATAGCCTCATATACTATAGCCCTCATATTTCATGATTTCCAGAAAATATCATGCATATTTTTTAAAAGATAATAGATGAATAAGTTATTCACTACACACTTTGGGTGTCAGTTTTCTTTATTTAGTGACTTTTGTACATCAAACGCATATTTTAAATAATGGGTGTGTGTGCACGTTTCCCTGAAAACTGCAAGCCGAAGGCACAGCATTTCAGGGAAACACTCGGGGCCAGAAAAGGACGTGGTGGGAAAGATTGAGGGGTATTGAGGGAAGAGCCACAGAAAAGGAAGGTTTGTGTCTGAGCTGATGAGTCATGGCCACTGAGTGGTAAGCAGTGTGGCTTGGTTCTGTCCATGTGCTATGGGGTCCCTGGTTTCCTTCCACATCTCTTTGACCCCTACATCTGAGAACTCTTTCTCTTTCCAAATGTCCCGGTCATGTTTCCCACTTTCTCAAGCTCTCAATCAAGTAAACAGCAAACACACTGAATGAAAAACAAAGTGATGATGAAACAGCATCCATCCTGAGATCATTTGCAAAGATGAAGATTGTCCCCGCCATCCCCTTTCAGTGTCAAGGCGTGGATGTGTGAATCTCAGGCCACCTACCCTCACCCCAACACACACACCATTTGTCATTCAATCACTAAGTCATGTTCAACTCTTTGTAACCCATGGACTGCAGCACACCAGGCTGCCCTGTCTCCCGGAGTTTGTTCAAACATGTGTCCATTGAGTCAGTGATGCCATCCAAACATCTCATCCCCTGTTGCTCCCTTCAGTCTTTCCCAGCATCAGGGTCTTTTTCAGCGAGTCAGCCCTTTCCATCAGGTGGACAAAGTAGTGGAGCTTAATTGCCTACTATGGACGTTGCACTAACCTGCAAAGGCCACAGTGGGCACACCTGTCACTAAGGGGTCTTCCTTTGCCACTTACTACATCAGCTCCTTGAACTCACAGGCTGGCTGGAGAAAGACAGACAGAAAGAGAGAGAGAGAGAGAGAATGTGTGTATGTGTGTGTGCATGCACTCAGTCCTATCTGAGTCTTTGTGACCCCAGGGACTGTAGTTCGCCAGGTTCCTCTGTCCATGGGATTTCTCAGGCAAGAATACTGGAGTGGGTTGCAATTTTCTCCTCCAGGGGATCTTCTCAATCCAGGGATTATAACCCAGTCTTTTACATCTCCTGCACTGGCAGGTAGGAGGAGGATGTAGGCACCTGAACAGAGCAGGTGCAAGGCAGCAGGTGAGGTAAGGTGGATGTAGATGCAGGACCTCTTCCCCAGCTCTGGCCAGTGGCCACCCAGCACAGACGGGATCTGAGTGCCACAGCTGCTTCCAATTGCTTCTCCGCTCAGGGAGGTTCCTGCAGGGAACAGGTGACTCAGGCCCGTGGTCTCCCAAGAGCCCCTGAGGTCAGTGTTCTGCCAGAGGGTGGCTCCTGCAGTGGTTCCCTGTGGGCTCTGGTTCTTTCCGCCACTGAGCACATTCACGGGTGCATCCCGGGCATCCTCTCCTGCCCATCTCTTTGCAGGACCCACACTTGCTGCCCTGGAAGCTTCAGGCCACACACATTTCTGTTTGCCTTCCTGGAGCCCATAGTCAGTCGGCTGCCAGGACCAGGCCCACCCTGCGGGAAGCCCCTACAGAGCTCAAAGGAGATTTCTTGCTGGAGGGGCCTATGTATGGGCTGGATGTGAACTTGGGGCCAGAGAGTGCAACTCTGGAGGTCCTCTCTGGGGAAAGGACTTGAAAGCAGCAACAATGATCTCCGGAGGCATCCAAACACCCCAGAGCTGTGAGGAGGAGCAGCAGGCCCAAGGATGCAAGTGAGTGTAGGGGGTTTTCTTACTTGGGGTTGTGTGTTTGCATTGGCCTTGATGTTCACTGGCTGCCCAGAGTGCAGGGAATGGACCGCACCCCGGGGCTTTGTGCAGAGCTGTAGCTAAGACACCTTTGTGCAGGAGCCCTGGCTAGGACACTTGGGACTACAGAGTAAGAGCCCTGGCCCCAGCTTGTGCTGGGAGGGTGTCTTTTGTTGAAAATTTTCCTGGGTTTGGCATGAGAATGGCTGCTAAGCCGTGGATTGGCTTCAGATTGCTGTCTTGGGAAGTTGGTTTGTATAGCTGCATTGGGGGCCCACCTAGAGCATCTGGGGTGAGGTCCCCATGGAGGAGGGTGCAGTGTGAATGCACCAGGTGGGGGCAGAGCTCCAGTGCCCTTCCTTTTAGCTACCTGGGCAGATAAAAGTGACCCAGTCTGTGGTTTGCCTGGACTAGGGGTCTGTGGGCTTTGGAAAGCCTGGCACTGGGGTCTGGAGGAAGAGGAGGCTGTGCACAGGCCACTGAGGGTGACCAGAGCTGACAGAAGCAGGGTATCAGGTGTGCTTGCATGAGGGGCCATGGTCAGACCCTCATTGTTTCTGTTTAAATATATTTATTTGGCTGTGTCGGGTCTTAGTTCCTGCACACAGGATCGTCATTGTTTTATTATTAAAAAAGAAAGAAAAGTAAAAAGACATACAGTGCAGGAAGTATATGTGGGCAGCAGCAGCTTGAGGCCTCTGCCCTGAAAGGTTAATTAACAATCCCAGCCTTGTCAATTCCATCTGTTGGTAATTCCAGGGTAATGAGAGGAGATGGCTGCGAAACACCTGGCCCCAGAATAGCTGGGGACCATCTAGGTTTCGGTTACTTCCCTTGGAAGACAGAGAGGTTTGAAAAGATTTCAAAGGTATCTTCTGGAATAGAGCTCGCTGTGTCTTATGACACCTTGCATTGCAGTGACATGGTTTGTCATATCATGTATTTAAATGTTTTCAGTCACTTTAATAAAGTTTGTAATCACTAGTGTATTATGTTTTCACTCACTGTAAGTGAATGACATTTGTATAATTACTAGGTAGTGGATTTGTCAAGTTTTTTTTTTTTTTTCCCCTCTGAAAACCTAGTGTTTCCTGAGTTAGGACTCTGGTATGTAAATAACCCCACGTGGTTGGGATGCAGTCTAGATTCCTGTACACAAGAGCTGGAGACAGCATTTTGGACAATTGTTTTAATTTCTCTGGGTAAATACTTAGGAATGGAATAGGTGGGTCTTATGATAAGCTTATGAGGGTTTCCCAGGGGCACTAGGGGTAAAGAATCCGCTTGCCAGTGCAGGAGACACAGGTTTGATCCCTGGGTTGGGAACGTCACCCGGAGAAGGAAATTGCAACACAGTTCAGTATTTTATTGGCTGGAAAACACTAAGGACAGAGAAGCCTGGCAGGCTACAGCCCATGGGGTTTCAAAGAGTTGGACATGTCTGAACATCTGAACACAGTATTAATGGTTTATACTTTCTTGAAGTGGCCAAAACACTTCCCATGGGGTGTAATTTTTTGCATTCCCATCAAAAGTTGTGAATTCTAGTTGTTTCACATCTTTGTAGTCCATACATCTGCTCTTTAATTTTGGTCACTCTAATGAGTACATTATGGAGTATTACTTTCTTGTGTTTTAATTAGCATTTTTGATGTTAGGATCTTTTCATGTGCTCACTGGTCATTCGTGTATCTTTGTGAAGTCTCTCTTAAAATCTTGTTACACTGATATATGTTACAGAGAACTTCTCACAGATTCATTTTCTTTATGGTGTATTTTGAACAACAAACATTTTAAATCTTGATAAAATCCAATCTATCAATATATTTTATGATTTTATGCAAAGCGTAAGAAAACTTTGCATGCTTTCAATCACAAATATTCTCCCTGATAACTTCTGAAACTAATAATTCAGTTCCTTCAGTCTATGATTCATTTTGAGTTGACTTTCTTATGTGATATGAATTAAGGTTTTAAATTCATCTTTTTGAATATAGATATCCAATTGTTAGAACACCATTTATTGAAGAGACTATAATTCTTTTTTTTTTTTTTTTGACTATAATTTTTATAAAGCTGAACTTTTGTGTTTGGTTCTAGCTAAGGGTTGACGCTCATTTTTAAAAACTTGAGATACTCAGCTGATCCAGCATTTGTTAAAAAGACTTCATTTTCCTCTTTGTACTGACTTAGCACAATTGCTGAAAATCAATTTCTGATATATGTCAGGGACTATTCCTGTACTCTCTATTTTGTTCCATTGATCTGTTTGTCTTTTTGCTGTATTGATTATTGTAGTTACACAGTAAGTCTTAAGATTGTGTAGAGTAGGTACTTCAAATGTGGGTGTTTTTCTTTTCTTTTTCTGAGCTGGTTATTCTGGGTCTTTTGCATTTCATAGAATCATTTAGAATCAGCTTGTCAACTTCTATAAAAATTCCCCTTATTTTGGTTGGGATTGCGTTGAACCTACAAATTTGGGAAGAATTTCCATATAAGCAATAGCCTTCCAACGCATGAATGCATAATCTCTCTGCATTCATTTCTGTCCTCTTTAATTTCTCTCAGAAAATGTTAAATTATTAATAGATTCATCACTTACTACTCAGTGTTTTGCTGCTATTACAAATGTGATTTTTTAAAAAATAATTTCATCTTGTTTACTGATAATGCATAAAAATGCAGTTGATTTTTCATTTAGTGTTAACCTTGTTTCCTATGACTTTCCTCATTTCTTTATTTCTAGTAGCTATTTTGAAGACCCTCTGGGATTTATTTTTACTGGAAACAACACTATCTGTGCAGAGGGCCACTTCTACTTCCTCCCTTCGGCCTTCTCTTTTGTGGGCTGCTTTGAAATGGCTAGTACCTTCAGCTCAGTGCTGCACAGAAGTGATTTGCACAGAGTTACCATGTTTGCCTTGGTTCTGACCATAAGAGGGGAAGTGATGACATTATAGATGATGATGTTTGTGCTGGTCATCAGTGATTATAAGAGGATTGCCTCTTGTCTCTGGTCTGCCCTTCCTTCCCTGCTCTGTGAGGGGACAGCTCTACCCGAGCAGTGCTCACTTGCCAGCTGGCACCAGGCTAGGCCATCCCAGTTGCTGTGGGGGCATTATTGGAAGAAGGGACTGCCCCTGCTGTTCCAATGTGCTCTGACTTTCCTGCTGCTTGTCAAGTGACTGCCATACTGTACCGAATGTAAAAGGGTATTGTTCTCTGTCTGCAGAGATTTGCTGACTCCTGGGGAGTCTTGCCAGGTTCACCAGCACACACACATTCCTGGTTGACCTTGGCAAACATTTCCACCATCCAGTTGACCACTGGACACTCCCTCTCCAACAAGTTCTGAATCTCAGCTTAGTAGGAGGGGTCTTTTATTTTTTTCTCTTACTGGGTACTCTTGTTGTTCAGTTACTAAGTCATATCCAACTCTTTGTGATCCATGGACTACAGTATGCTAGGCTCCTCTGTCCTCCACTGTCTCCCAGAGTTGCTCAAACTCATGTCCATTGAGTTGATTGATGCTATCTGGCCTTCTCATCCTCTGCTGCCCCCTTCTCTTTTTACCTTCAATTTTCCTAGCATCAGGGTTTTTCCCAGTGAGTTGACTCTTCACATCAGATGGCTGTAGTATTGGAGTTTCAGCTTCAGCACACTTCCAGTGGACATTCAGAGTTTATTTCCTTTAGGGTTGACTTGTTTGATCTTCCTGAAGTCCAAGGGACTCTGGGGAGTCTTCTACAACACCACAATTTGAAAGCATCAGTTATTTGGTGCTAACCCTTCTTTACGGTCCAACTGTCACATCCATACATGACTACTGGAAAAACCACTGCTTTGGGTATATGGACCTTTGTCAGCAAAGTGATGTCTCTACTTTTTAATATGCTCTGTAGGTTTGTCATAGCTAGAACTACCCTCACCTTAAAGATAACAGCTACTCTCCATTTCTCCATTGTTGCAGTTTTTACCTCTTTGTGGCTAATCCTCTGCTAATCATTTAATCTTTTTAATCTCAAAGATTGAGTAAGGTGAGATGTTGAACTCTTGTCATGCAGGTGATGATTACTAAAGCCTCAAACTTATTCATGGAAGTGTGAAAGAGGAGTATGTAAATATTCAACCAAATTGAGATTCTCTTCCTTCCTAACACAAAATAATGCCCATCCAAGCATAGTTTGCAAGGAAAAAAGTGCTTGGAGATTTCTCTTTATATTAAATTTTTCCCCTTCAAATTACTGGTACATTGTCTGTCTCCTGACTGGAACTTGACTAATGTACTGATTGCACTTTTTTTTTTTTTTTTCATATTAACAAATGTCCTTTATCAGTTTGAGAGAGTTTTCTAGTGTTACTGGTTTGCTGAGGGTTTTATTGTGAATTAGAGCTTAATTTGTAAACTTATTTTTGTGCATCAACTGAATGGTGGCCTTTTTTTTCTATTCATATGGGCAATGTGGTTAGTTTACTAAATGTTAATCCATCCTTTTCATTCTATAAAGTCCATTTGGTTACAAGATACTGTCCTTTTACATATTGTTAGATTTGACATAACATCTTGTTAAGGATTTATATGTATATATGCAAGTGATTTTGGTTTGTAATTTCCTTTAATGGCAAACTTTTCCAGGTTTTGGTGTAAGAGTAATTTTAAAAGCCCAAGTAAAACAGTATTCCTCATCCTCTGTTTCTGAAGCAGTTTATGTACTTTTGGTGTTATTCCTTGACAAAATTCAACAGAGAAACATCTGTGCTTGGAGTTTTCTTTGGTAAATCTTTAAAAAAAAAATAGAATGTATTTTCTAGATTTATGAATTTTCAGATTTTCCATTTCTTCTGGTGTCAGTTTTAGTAAAATATTTTCTATGATATCCACTTAATTTCTTATAAAATTTGTTGATTCAAAGTTGAAATCACATTATTTTGAATCCCCTGAATATCACTATAGTCTGTGATGATAAATTGCTTTTCATTTTTGGCATTGATCTGTACTTTCTATTTTTCTATCTAAAATTTTATCAGTATTCTGGATTTTTTTTCAGAGAGTAAACTTTGTCTTTATTATAGTCCCAACTTTCTTTCTTTAAAAAGATTCATTTTTTAAAATTTCCCTATGTATACCTACTTTGAGTTTATTCTGCCCTTTTCCTAGCAATTTATGTAAAATGTAAAGGCACTGATTCATCTCTTTTGTTTGTTATTTTCCCTCCAAACACTATTTTGTCTATATCACATGATTTGTTAATTTAGTTATATTTTGTAGTAATTTAGTTAGAAATATTTTGTATTTTGTCTCCTGATTTCATTTTTGACATATCAGTTAAGAATGGTGTTTGATGCAAATACTTGGTGCTTCTGTGATGAGTTTATTACTGTTGACTTCTCCTTTTACCCTGAGGTAGTCAGAATATGTTTATCCTCTTACGTTTTTTGAAAGTTGGTATTATTGTTATCCTCTTATTGAAACTTTTCTTTTTTCAATTTAGGCTTGCCCTCCCATACTGAGCCATCATTAAATAGAAGAAAGAATCACGCATGCCCATTTACTAAATTTCAGACCCTGAGAAAATCATTTAACTTTTGCAAGATATATATATATATATATATATATATATATATATACACATTTGGTTTAAATATATATGCATATATATACACACATATGTAATTGTATTTGTTGAAGTGATAGAATATGAGTATTTGCTACTAATATATTTCATTTTATTCAGTAGGTTTTTGAAACATTTGTTTCTCAGTACTAATCAGAACTGAGACAAGTCTTTGTAGACCTATTACTGTAGAAGGGAAAACTTAAATTCTGATGACAAATAACATAATTCTATAACTATGAATATGAATAGAAACATTTGTGCTTTTGCTAAAGGTTTCATTCACCATAGTGATTATAATTTAATAAAATGGGTATGAGTGTGTTTGTGGATGCATTATGCCTATTCTGGTAGTCTAAGCACATTTCCCAGTGCATAAATATAAACATGAACACTTAAAGTTTCTGTCTGATTGGCACAGTACTAATATCTTTACTTTATTTGCCCTAAAATGAAGCCATTAACTTAATTTTTTATGAAGTTATTTAACACCAAGGAAAATGTGTTCTGTAACTAATAATGAACAAGAAATCATATTCAGTTATATGAGCAGCAAGATTGCTAGGTTTTGCCTGGTTTCACAGGAGTTCCCTCTTGAGTGAAAAAAGGGAGAGAAAACATTCCTAAAGCAGGAGAACATGAGCAATGTGGCTGGAACAGAGCACGCGTAGATAGTGGGAGGTGTGCCTGGGTCTATTCAGTCGATGAATCATGAATATTTTGAACGTCAGAGCAGGATGCAAGGGAACTTAGAATTCGGGTTTGAGTTAGAGCCATGGTTTGTAATGATCAGTTTAATAGGTCTTCCCCCAGGCTCCTTGCACCACATCCATGGCCATCATCCCAATCAATATCTGGTTACAGTTTCATGGGAGGAAAGACAGATAACTCAGAACTGAGGATCAGTCCTGTTGTCCAGCTCAGTTCAGTCACTCAGTTGTTTCCGACTTTTTGCAACCCCATGGACTGCAGCACGCCAGGCCTCCCTGTCCATCACCAAGTCCTGGAGTTTACTCAGACTCATGTCCATCATGTCGGTGATGCCATCCAACCATCTCATCCTCTGTCATCCCCTTTTCTTCCTGCCTTCAATCTTTCCCAGCATCAGGGTCTTTTCAAATGAGTCAGTTCTTCACATCATGTGGCCAAAGTGTTGGAGTTTCAGTTTCAGCATCAGTCCTTCCAATACATATTCAGGACTGATTACCTTTAGGATGGACGGGTTTGATCTCTTTGCCATCCATAGGACTCTCAAGAGTCTTCTCCAACACTACAGTTCAAAAGCATCAATTTTTTGTGCTCAGCTTTCTTTGTAGTCCAACTCTCACATCCATACATGTCTACTGGAAAAATCATAGCTTTAACTAGACGGACCTTTGTTGGCAAAGTAATGTCTCTACTTTTTAATATGCTGTCTATGTTGGTCATAACTTTTCCTGTTGTTAAATGTTGCCAATCCCTGAGTGATATGTTCAGATTCTTTAGAGAATGTTGAAATGTGCTATAGCATTCATTTTATTGTTCCAGTATATTGAACAGCTTTCAAAGTCATCAGTAGCTAATCTTTGGAAAACTGGTCATGTAGACTGTCTATCCCACACCATTCCCCAAGTAAGGGGAATCATTCATATGTTTCATTTGAATTAAACACAGGTCAGAAGACTAGTGAAATTCAGCAAGGTTATTGATCTGTGATAGTTGTTTAGCATCCCTGTTGGGAAGGAATCCTTGAACAGAGAGGTAGATAGGTAAGTCCTTTTTTGAAACAATTATATTATTTCAGTCTCCTTCTGGTGTTACTGCTGTCTCTGCTAGAAATAGAATATGGATTTGTTCTTACAGTTTCTTTTCTGGAGAATTTATTCTAGCTCACAGTATCTATTCCAGTACTCACACTCTAGTATTATAAATGCCATAGATTAACTGTAAGGTAATGTGAAAGATCTTATAATATTTTCTGAGGATGGAAGTCAGAAATATGCTTTGGGCTTCCCCAAAATACTGGAAAGTCAGTGACAGCATTCTTTCCCAGGTCTGAAAACAAGAAGAGGGTCCATAAACTGCATTTTGGATCTACTAGTTTAGCTACAACAATAACTGAGATGCAGCAAATAATTTAACTCCTTCCCCAGGCAATGCCTCTGGCTATGCAACTAGGAAACACATTAAAACCTGCTTCTGTTGGATAGAAGAGGAGCTAAGTAGGGGAGCAGAAGGATCCAGAAATAAATACATGCACAGCTGAAGAAAACCCTATTCTGAGATTTTTGCATGGCTCCCCAACCAGAATATAAATTAGACCTCAGCTTAATCAGAGCACTATATGAGTCTTGCTCACTTTTTCTCTTCTGATAAAGACCTCTGAAATCTCTCTGCATTTAGGATGCTTGGTTATAGACCACTTGAGTGTCAAGCTGCACATGCAGGAAGGTCAAATTCACTGAATGTCCTGCTTCTAAGGGAGGAAACTTATATTCCTGAATCTTAATAGTATCTCAGAAGGGATAAGTCGTTGTTCAGTCACTCAGTCATATCCGACTCCTTGTGACCCCATGGACTGCAGCACACCAGGCTCCCTTGTCCATCACTATCTCTTGGACTCTTCTCAAACTCATGTTCCTTAAGTCAGTGATGCCATCAAACCATCTCAAACTCTGTCACCTCCCTCTCCTCCTGCCCTCAATCTTTCCCAGCATCAGGGTCTTTCCCAAAGGATATTTATAAGATTTGGGCTTGATTTCTTTCAAATGGGTCTTTCCAAGTGAGATCACTGGCTGGCCACCTAGAAAAGACTCTGTGAGTGGTTTCCATGTTGGTTGTTTTATTTTGTTCTATGCTCAGGAACCACTGATGCAACCGTTAGCAACTTGGCAGTCTTGCAAAATCCAAGCTAACTTCATACTGTAGTGATCTGTCATTGTGCATATTCTAAATGAGTAAAGGACTAAGAGTTGTCCTAAGATGAGCTAACCAAGAAACATCAGCAAAATAAGCGACCAACTTTTATATATTTTAAAAGATCAATATTACAGTTTTCAGTAAAATATTGATTGAGCAGGAACAATCCCACAGACATTGGTCTAGAGACTGGGGGTGAAGTGATGAACTAGAAGAGACAGGATGGAGATTCTCATGGAGACAAAATAATAAACAATTCAAAATGTACAAGCAAGTGATATACTCTTCAATGTTGAGTGCAAGAAGGCCATTTTGCGAAGTCTGGTGGTAGAGAATGACGGGGGTGATGAAGGCAGATCGACTGGAGAATGGCCTGTGAGCTGTAAGGAGTCAGTTATAAGGTGACCTGGGGAAGCACACATGCAGCACAGGGACCACCAAGCACAGGCATCCATGCTGACACGTTACTCAGGGGGGTTGTATGTGAACTGGGCCGTAGATGAGGGAGAGGGTCCTGGGGCTGTCTGGAGAAACAGGATCTGGTTTGAAACTGAGTGGTTGGGTCTGCAGATGACTCACCTGCATGTTTGCAAGCCATGTTCATGGCAAGAGACTTTCTCTATCAAAAGATGAGTCTCAGTATTTAGAAACCTGAAGGAATGATAGGGTTGCCTTATCTTTGGTTCTATTAAATGACATTGGAATATGCTCTTGTTTCTATTTCATTTCCATCTGGAATTTGACTATTTTTTGGTAAAACCTGTATCAATTTCTATACTTTATTGAAGGAGAGAAGTTAAAAGCACTTAACAATTTTATATGTTTACCTATTTTTATAGTGTGAACAGTAGCTGAGATAAATCAAAATGGCAAAAGAGCAGATGGAAATAACAAAAATATAGCTTGTCCTCATTTCCACAAAAAAATTGGAACATGTTTCAAACTTTTTTAAAATCATGTAATTAGCCATAAGTCTCTTTTTAAATTAACAAGCCTGAAGTATAATCAATTAGTAAAACTTTAGAAACCTGTTAGAAATCATTTATGGAGTATTAAAGAATATATCAGGTAAAGTGAAAAAAATACTGCTTTGAATAAATTTGCCATTGGATATTGAATATGCCTATAATTGGAATCCCACATAAGATTAAAGCAAACTAAAAAGTTGGTTACATTTCATCAAAAAGAAAAAAAAAAAAAAAACAGCTCAAAAGGCAAAAATGAATTTATTGCCTTTAACTTTGGTTTCTCAAAATAATGCAGGGTAGACATGCACTTCTGCTGGAATTCTGGGGAAAAAATGTCAATTTTTCCCACCTGATAAATGGCAGATGAATCAAGGTGCTCCTACAGTAGAATTAACTCAATATTCACCAACTCTCAGATGGGGAGAGGGGTGTCCATTGTAGCATATCGTTAATTGCTAAACCCTGTTTCTCATCTTCAGGATTTTTTTTAAAACTCCAGTGATCAGAAAGAGGATGGTTCGTGTAAATTGTCTGGAACAAGATTAAAACAATCATGTTCAACATTAAGCTGTGAATTGGAGTTTTGTTTTTTATAGTATCACAATAAAGATGGTTGTCTACAATTAGCAAGCTAGTCTGGGTACTTGAGATGATAGGAAATAACACCTTACAATCGTATAAATGGTTCTTTGACCAATGACATTTAAGTGTAGCACTTCTGATTTGTATTAGATTTCCACCCTCATAGTGTGAAGACAAACTGAGCTCCCAAATATGCTGAATATTGAATAAGTGACTGAGTCCCCTTAAGAGTTTGATAACTTTATTAATGAAGAATTGGAGATACCTAAGCAATTCAGTTACAATGATCTAAGTTAGGAAATTGATCTCCATTTCTAAGTAGGTGTCTTGCTTTGTACAAATCATAACTTCTCCTTATGAAGATGGGAATAAACCACAGCTCTCTGTGTTACATGTACTTGAGAGCCCTCCAATCTTCAGGGGAAATGCTGTTTAAAGCCAGCGTGAAGAGACTGAATAACAGGTCGACTTCTCTAGATTCTGTGCTGTGTGTGCATACGTGTGTGTGTGCAGGCATGCGTGTGCTTGGTGTGGATCCATGCATAGATGCACACTCACCCTTGTCTCTCTTTGCATTGAAAGTTCAAGGGTGATAGCAGATGTGAAATTGGTAATTGCTTTTCCTTTTCCCTGTCCCCCATTTATTTTATGTCATGGTGTTACAGAGGTACTAATAGATTATATGGGTTTGTGGATTTGAGACAAATAGGAAATGTTTCTTATCTGAAAAATAAGTGTGAAGTCATTAAAGTCCACCATTTCTAATTTTCAGGTTAAATTACTTTGTGTTGCAGTATGATGGCTTTCTGGATAAATCAGAGAAAATTAGTAACATTTTAGAAAATGATCTGAGATCTGTGAATAATTTTTACTTTAGAGTGTACAGCTTTTACTTTCTGGGGCAAACTAATTTTTTTACAAAGTGAATATTTGATTTTTTTAGTAAGATTAATGCATTTCAAGTGTTGTAGACTTACTGTATTTTAAAATATCTTCCTGAGTGAGAAGCTTTCATCTTTTCAGTTCAGTTGAATATTTTAAGAAAACACTGGCTCCATTATCTGGATGCAAGTGGCGTGTGCACACACACACATGTAGTCATATTCTGCTAGCTTGCACCTGTTTCTATGTTCTAGGTATGCGTGTTATCTTACTAAATCCTTGTTAGTATCTCAGTCTTAAAAATAAGAAAATGGGGTCAGAGGTTAAAGAATTTTCTCAGGCACCAATAGAAGGTCTGATTTGGACCCTGCTTTTCTCTTTGTTATCTGTGCACTTTCTCCACCTCCCTTTCCCCACGTATGAGCTATGACAATGACAGTGGGATGGTACCTTCAAAAAAGGGTTTTCCACTAGGTTTTAACCTTTGGATGCATGCAGTCCTTTGGTACCCAAACTCAAATGTGAGGAAACCAAATTAGCCTTTGTCATGTCCTAAATATCCAGTGTCCTTTGCTCCTTGATGCCCTTTTTCTTTCTAAATGGTATATATTTTGTGTACCTGATTTTTTTGTTATTGTCATAACACATGTGTTTACTGATCTTATTGCCTTGAATAATTCTCATGTTGGTTTGTCAGTAAACTGTCAATCCTGTGCTCTTTATTAATATAATAACCCTGCATGCAGTACTTTTAGAGTATTTCTCCTCGTTTTTCACCAGGACTTCTGGTCAGTAGAATCCATCGTCTGATAGAAATACTCTAATGTGAACTCACATGCCCAGGAGTCGATTGATAAGAGGGGTTTTACAGCAGTAGGCAGCCCTTTTGCTTTCAAAAATAGCACCACCATTGTACCCTTTCCTATATAAACCCGTCTCTTTGTGCTCCTGATGCTAAGAAAGAGAAAAAATGTCTGTTAAAGACCCAAATGAATACTTAGTCTTCTACTTCTTTCACTTGTGAATAAGTCACCACCACCATTTGATAGGAAATTGACTTGTTTGTTCTATTTGTTGCATGAAGCTCATGAAGGGTTGCCAAGCAGGTCTTGGTCAGATCACTTAGCAAGAGACAGTGGGGGAAAACTCACGTACCTGCCTAGCCATCATATGACTTGAGGCAGGGTGGGAGTTGATGCCTTGACGTTGGACGTCCAGGCCTGGCAGCAGACCCAGGTCCACTCGAATTTGTTAGCAGTGTGACCTTCACTGAGCCCCTGCTTCTCTGCAGGCTTCCCGTGAGTCAGGATAGAGGTGAAATGGGGTAATTCTATGCCCTTGCCTGCCATGTGGCCTCATCTACAGAAGATCAGGAAGCTTCCTGTATGCTCAGGAAGCACTGGTTACAAGCCTGTTGTAGTCACTGTGTCATGAATTACAGGCAATCATTTATATATATTCCACACAACCCTTTCCTCTTTTTTTTCTTCTGATTAGACATTATTTAAATGAAAAAGGGTAGTTTTAATCAAAGTAGAGTTGATTTATAGTGTTGCATTAGTTTCAAGTATACAGCACAGTGATTCAATTATACACAGACACGTACACGCCCACATTTATCCTTTTTCACATTCTTTTCCCATATAGGTTGTTATAAAGTATGTGTATAGTTCCTGGAATGGCTTAGTCCTCATTCTTTGTGTACGGCAATGAGGCCTCTTTTGAATCATGTGTGTGTCTGGGGTTGGGGAGAGGATTCAGCTGGAACACAGTCCTGGAGTAGTAACAAATAAAAAATCCACCACTGGATAACATGTCCAGAGACACAGAGATGGCTAAATGTTGGAATTTTGAGGGGAAATTATTTAGTGTTATGCAACTGAGCCATTAACACTTTTGGAGAAGGAAATGGCCACCCACTCCAGTATTCTTGCCTGGAGAATTCCATGGACATGCTATAGTCCGTGGGTCTGCAAAGAGTCGGACACAACTGAGCACTTTACACTCTTTTAGTGTTACTGGAGCATTTTTGCTTTGAGACTTTGAGTCACTGTCACATCATCAGTGCTTCACTTAATTAATAAATAAAGCATCTTGTCTCTTCAGAAAACCATAACTGCACATTCTTGTGTGCTTTAGGTTAGTCCCATGTATGTTATTGTTTAGCCTTTTAAATGGCATTGCATGCAAGAAGAGCCAACTCATTGTCAGAGCCCTTTAGGGTGGCTGTAACTAAAGCTGGCTGGCAGGGTTGGTGTCTGGGGAGGGTCTGCTTCCTGGTTCAGAGAAGGTGTCTTCTTGCTGTGTCCTCACACAGAAGGGGCAGGGGAGCTCTCTGAGGTCTCCTTTATCAAGGCACTGATCCTATTTACAGTGGCTCCACTCTCATGACGTCGGCATCACAGTAGGCCCCTCCTCCTAACACTATCGCTTTGAGGGTAGGTTTTCAACTTACAAGTTTTAGGCTGTCACACCTATGTGCCATTTGTTGAATGTACATACACACACATACCACCCTTGACGTCCTGCAAACAGGATGTGTGATGTGAGCTTGGGTCAGCAGCCAGGTGGAATCAGTGTACATGGAGATGTACCCCCTTCCCCTTCAGTGAGCATCTCTGGTCCCCACTGTGTGGGTGGGTGTGTCTGGCCCAGCTTCACACAGCCATTCATTCAGCAATTCCTCCACGTACTCAGTGTAGAAGAAGCTGGACTGGAACTGCAGTGATAAACAAGAATGATCAAGGCAATGAGCCTACATCCACCTTAAAAAGCTCTCTCCATTCAGGTTCACTGGCTCTCTCTGCTCCCACAGTGGGCAGCACCCTGTGGACAGGGCAGACACTTTCTCCCCGGCCCTCCTCCTCCTGGGCCTGTGGTGGAGCAGCAGGGAAACATTGCATTCTCCTCACTCAGATTAAATCACTAAGATTTTTCTATTTCAGAACGTGAGTGGGGAGAGGAAAGGCAAATTTTGCAGAATTCAGGACAACATTCGCAAGTAATTTATTAAGGATGTAAAATGGATCGCTGATTTCCAGTTGACCTTTAAGCTGAAATTTAAATATATTAGACTCTTTGATGCCTGGTGAGGAATTACCATTTTAAAACTGGAATTAGATTAGAATATTTTACAAAGCAGAAGGGGAGTATTGAGTAATTTTGCTGCATTTTGAAGAGAATTTGTAGTCAAGGGAATAAAAACATGTGAAGAGATAACATTTTTAGTCCTGATGGTAATACACCTTAAATGAATAAAGGGCTCTCTTTCTCTTAAATGACTTACATTTATCCATGTTGCAGGAGAATCATTCACATACTTTGGAGTGGGAGGAAGTTTGGATATTTGGGGGAAGACAGTTTGGCAATTTGTATGAAAAGCTTTAATAAGTTTGCATAGTTTCATCCACAAGTTTCAAATCTAGTCTATTTTTAAAATAACTGAGCAAAGATGCATGTCCATGGATGCTTCCTGCAGTGGTGTTTAAAATATTAAAGGGTTGTGAACAAGCCAGGCATTCACTGAGAGGCGTGAGTGGAGGACCCTGAGGGGATGCTACACTGTCTATAAGAACAAGAAGGGTCTTAGTTATTGATGTGAAATATTTTCACACCACTTCCAGTGAAAGAGATAGCAATTAGTACCTACAGTAAAAATTCCTTTGTATTTAAAATTCAAATGTCTGTACATTTGTGGACACACAGTAGATCCATGGACAGACTTCTAGAAGGAGATATAGCTAAACATTAAGATTAGTTATCTCTGGGGCATGGCACTATTACAGCCTTCTTTTACTTTTCTTAAGTTATTGTAATCACACCAAAAAAAAAAAAAAGCCAGTTAATTTTCAAGGGAGAAATCATGGCTCTTTTCCAAGGGAAGCATGCAGTTATTAGTTTCAAAAAGGAAAATTTCATTGAGTGTAATTTTCATCATAGGATTTAATTCTTACCACTCTTCATGGACAATTAAAGACCGTTCACATAATTAAAAAAAAATCTGTAAGATTTTTAGTCATGCATGCAGTTGCTTATACAAATATTGTGCATGCCAACCCAGATTCTTCTCAAAAGTAGCATGAGGAGGGTTATTAAATTAAGTAACTTGTATAATTGGTAGTTTACTCAAGAAGAACCATTTTCAAAGCTGTTATAACTGTTCAGTTCAGTCGCTCAGTCGTGTCCAACTCTTTGCAACCCCATGATAACTGTAGAACTTAAGTTTTGAATAAATATGGAATTAATTCATTGGTTGAATCAAAATGGCTTATCTCTAATTGGGTACCTCTACACTCATCTGTAAAATGAACATATGTTTGAATCTTTCTGCACAGGGCTGTTAGGAAGAGTAATTAATGCATGTAGCATGCTTAGATGGAAAAGGAAATGGCAACCCACTCTAGTATTCTTGCCTGGAAACTCTCATGGACAGAGGAGCCTCATAGGCTGCAGTCCATGGAGTTGCTAAGAGTCGGACATGACTGAGGGACTTCATTTTCACTTTTCACTTTCATTCATTGGAGAAGGAAATGGCAACCCACTCCAGTGTTCTTGTCTGGAGAATCCCAGGGACTGCAGAGCCTGGTGGGCTACCGTCTCTAGGGTCGCACAGAGTCGGACATGACTGAAGTGACTTAGCAGCAGCAGCAGCATGCTTAGAACTGTACCCACTTGTTAGGATTCAATACTAGAAGGATGTTACGCTACTTCAGGAGTGGATTTCAGTTGATCTTGAAAGAATTTAGCTGTTAGTACTTAAAGTATTTATTTGGTTGTGCTGTGTCTTAGTTGCTGCAGACAAGATGTTTGATCTTTGTTGTGGTGTGCAGAATCTTTACTGGTGGCATGTGAATGCTTAGTTGCAGCAGGCAGGGCCCTGTATCCTCACCAGGGATTGAACCCTGGGCCCCTGCACTGGAAGTGTGGAGTTTTTAGCCACCACACCACCAGGGAAGTTCCACTGCTAATACTTATTTCTGGAGGTTCTCAAGTCTTCCTTTGTATCTTAATTTCAAACAGGGTAGTAGAAAGTAGAAAGAAAAATACAAATGGTATTGGTAACCTACTGGAATTTAAATGATACACTTTTCCTGAAGAGAACAATGGGGGGAAAATGAGTGTCTTTATGATAAAGAATTTAGAAGAAATAACAATTTGTCACATTCTTTTATGAAATGTGCCATAAAGTGATGGTCATTCTTACAGCTTTTTCCAGCTTATTGAAGGAATTTAATGTTCTTCATATAAATACTTACTAATTTCCTTTTTATTTGTTTCTTTTATTTTTACTTATTTATTTTTTTCCATCTTTAAAAAGTTTTTCTTTTTAGTTTTTTTTACTTTACAACTCTGTGGGAGAGAGAGAGGGTGGGATGATTTGGGAGAATGGCATTGAAACATGTATAATTTCCTTTTTAAACTGAAGTTTAGTTGACTTGTGTTAAGTTTCAGGAGTACAACTAAGTAATTAATTAATATACTAATTAACTAATAATTCGTATATTAGTTGCTCATATACTAATTTCAAGGCTTCCCTGGTAGCTCCTCTGGTAGAGAATCTGCCTGCAATGCAGGAGACCCTGGTTTGCTTCCTGGGTCAGGAAGATACCCTGGAGAAGGGATTGGGTACCCATTCCAGTATTCTCGGGTTTCCTTGGTGGCTCAACTGGTAAAGAACCCACTTGCAATGTAGGAGACCTGGGTTATATCCCTGAATTGGGAAGATTCTCTGGAGGAGGGCATGGCAACCCACTCCAATATTCTTGCCTGGAGAATCCCATGGACAGAGGAGCCTGGCGGGCTACAGTCCATGGGGTTGAGAAGAGTTGGACATGACTGAGCAACTAAGCTCAGCACATACTAATTTCCATTTAAAGGAATGGTTGTTTCTATTTCAAATAAGAGTCCCACATCCCATTACTCAGCCACTTTTGACATAGAAGTCCCAAGGCCTCAGTTTATGATCATTGTATGGGTTCCCATCCTGATGTTCATTTGTTTGTTCTCTGTTGTAATGCCTCATGCAAACCTCTTTACTTAATTTTTTTTTAATGTTTATTTTAGTTGTTCTGACATTGGCAACTTCTCTTATAAGATGACCAGTGTATAGTCTTTTGACATCACTGGCTTAATAAGGATAGAATTTTAAACAGAAGTTGTTTTAATAGTAAGATTACACTTGATGATATCAGTAACTGATTATCCTGCTCACATTTATTTACATAGCACTTAGCAAAATGAAGAAAACAGGGTTAATATCTATTCACTAAATCATTGAATTAGATATTAATCAGTAAATCAATATACAGTATGAAAACTAGGGAGGAGCTTTGGGGGTCACCCGAGTTAGCATCTCATTCTAATAACTGGGAAACAAGCACACAAGTTTGAAGCAGGAGAAGTAGGTTTGAACCTGACTCCTGATTCCACGCATTTTGCCATTCAAGTATAGCCCCTTCCTTTTAACGCCTCTGCAGGAGAAAAGGATGGCAGTATTTCCAGAATTTAGTCAAATAAGATTCAGAGTGTTTAACCTGGAATGCATTTTTAAATGGTAAATTAAATGAATGTGGTCTAGTTCCAGTCCTGTAGGAAGTAACTTCTTCAGCCAATGGACCATTGCCCTGTTATCCAGGGCACCCCGCAATAAAGCAGGTAATTCCCCGTCTCCTGAAAGCAGACTTGTTAAGGAAATACACTAACTTGGGAGGGAACACACATTGTCACAGACACATTGGGGTGATTTCCACCACTCCACAAGGAAGATTTGGACTGTGTTTTATAAATAATAATTACAAATTCACTGTGAAGATTGTTCAAGATCATTAACTATTAATAATATAAATTCGTATAAGAGTTTCTTACCTTGATGCTGAAGAGCAATCTTCAATTACAGTGCTGGTGCATATTATGGAAACTGAGTGCTTGAACACCCTGGATACCCTGAATAATAAGTCATTTTCTTGACTTTCTCTCAGATCCTGTGTCAATCCAGTAGCCAGTCATGTTACCTCTGCCTTTTCCGGAACTGAATGTGTTTTCCCCCATCCTCCTCAAACATAGGTTTTGAAACCCTAGTTCCCAGAAATGGGGGTATTAGGAGATGGGTCCTTTGGGAGGTATTAGGTCATAAGGGTATGGCTCTCATGAACAGGATTAGTGCCCTTATAAAGGAAACCCCAGAGAACTTCCTGGTCCCTTCCAACAAGTGCAAACACGCTTAGAAGATGAAAATCTGTAAATCAGCCCTCTCCCAACCAGGTGGGCATCCTGATCTCAGACTTGCAGCCTCTAGGAATGTGAGAAAGCCATTCATCGGTCAGCCACCCAGTCTGTGTCACTTCGTTATGGCAGCAGTGGATTTAGAAAGCACTCTTCTCCCAGCACTTCTATGACCACATGTGGAAACCAAAATTTTGGCCTCCTAGCCTCCCTTCTTCACCTGTTTGCCCACCAGCTCGCTGTGGTGACCCTTTGACCATTGAAACCAGATCACAGAACACCTTCACTTAGGACCCTTCCTTGGCTCTCTGTGTCCTTTGGAGGAAAAGCCAGAGTCATCACCTTGCTCTGCAAAGTCTTCCACGGCCTGTTCTCCTGACCTGCCATCTGCCTCCTGTCTTCATTCCAGCGACACTGATCCCTGGCTCTTCCTTTCCAGTTTGCCAAGTGGGCTCCTCAGAGGTTTCACCTAGACCCCTTTTCCCAGTAGAGATGGGCATCTCCCCTTGACTTTCATCACACTTCTGTCACCTGTCACTTCATCAGCCACACCTTCCCAACCATGCTATAAAGGGGAGCAGCCTGTATCCCTGCGCTCAACAGAATTGTTTTATATTTAGTCATTTGCTCATTATCTAACCCACTCCCCATCATTAGAATTTAACCTTCAGTGCAAGGGTCATATTTTTCCTAGTTACTGAATTCCTATCAGTACTCCATCAATATTGGTTGGTTGAATGAAGAAATGTATTAATGGACTGGAATAATAAAGTTGGAAAGTTATCTATTCTTAGACATGAACATCGAATTGCTCTAAATATGCTGCTAGATAATTTAACTTTCATGTTAGTGACTTTCAAAACTGTGTACATTTTATATATAAAAATGTCTGCCTACCAACAGAGAAGTGAGGCAGTACTCAATAATAGGAAGAAACTTAAACATGTAATTTTTTTTTTAGTTTATTTGTCATTGAAGCAGAATCTTTGCAGAGTTCTCTTTTTGGAGATACTGTTTCCTTTATGACTATTTAATTTTACTGTTATTCCAGTTTGTGAAACCAGAGGATAGATCAGAAATAAACGATCACACACAGAAGTTCCAGGCACACAAAGCTTGATGTGGTTTATTACCATCCGCAGCCCATACTCACCTCGCTTTGCTAATGTCAGGTGGCTCCCCAGTGCTGCCTGGTCCTTAGGAGGCCTGTGTTGTGTGTTTCAGCAGCTGATAGCCCTGCTGCCGTTGGCCACCTTCCTCTGGCTGTGTACCCAGCCATGCTCAGGCCCGGGAGTGCAAAGGCCTTGGCATCGAGCGATGTTGTAATCACAGCAGCGAGTGCAGACTGATAACCCCATGCGATCGCAGGGCCTGGAGCTCGCCAGGAGCCCCAGCTCTGGTGAGAACCGAGCCTGTCTCTCTTCTCTCCTCTTCCCTTGATGGTTTCCTTCCCATTTCATAAGAAACTGTGTCCAAATGGAGCCTATTCCTAAGACACAGTGCCTTGTCTGAGCTTCACTTCTATTTCTAAATGAAGCATGCTTTCTCCTTCTGACTCTCAGACATGCAAAGCCTGCTGAGCTGAGCAGAATGCCAAATGCTAGTCCCGTGTCCTGCCGTTTAGACACTCCATGCTGGTATGAGTTATTCCTGCAAATCATTCCAGCAAGCATGGCGTTGAATGCGGGATGGGGCCTCATGCACTCTCTTCCCTCTTGCTTCCAGAATAGAAACACCTCAGCCATCCCTGCCGGCTTGGTGTCTGGACCCCATATTTCAGTGTGGAGACCGTGGTCTGTCCACTGGCTTCGCCCCCATCCTGCTCAGCTATGCTCCAGCCAAAAGCATATTTCCTTCTCTCCACTTCGATCTTGGGGCCATTCCAAGCATCGCTGCTCCAGCCACATTTGGCTGTCCTGACACAGCAATTAAAACTCGAGAGCTTTACCATCATCACATTTCACCTGCCAATGTTTGAAGAATGGGGTGTGCTTTAACAGCAGCATGACTTGATTCCCAAATTCAGAAGTCACAGACCACTGACATGAGGGAGCCATTATGTTTTATGAGTTCTAGAGAAAACAAAGTAGAGATAGCTATTAAAAAAAATTAAAAGAAAAAAAAATAAAGCCAAACGTAGTGGTAGAAAATTGCATGATTTTATTTTGCTGTTTTTCATTTTGCTTCCCAGTGCTTCTATTGATGGGATGATTATCCTGTTTGTGATTTTTTCTGACGCTTGCTGTTTAGTCCCAATTTAACTTTTCAGTCTTCCTGGTAAATTAGGTAACCTCATGTAGGGAATAAGTTTAAGATGAATGATCATGGTCAGGATCCTGCTGGGGGCCCTTACAGGCATGTTCTGTATTCAAAAGGCATCCTCCAGTCCCTAACCTACGTGATTGGGTTTATAGGACTCAACCTATAAACCTGTGTTTGGTTTGTGTACAAACACGTGAATGACAGAGCCTGAACTTCTCTCTGAAGTCTGAACTTCCCTTCCATGAACTCCTGACCTAGTATAGACTCCCTCCTTTTGGTCACAAATTTGTCTTTGCAACGAGACAGACTTAGTCATGCAAAGACGTTCTGCCATAAGGAGCAGATTGTAGCTGCTGATGCTCACGGCTGAGAGCAGATGTCAGAGATTCACATGCTCACCTTGATCCAGTTTTCCTGGTATTCGTAAGGGCATCGGATGGAGCTGACCAGAGGATCCTAATGTTGGTCACAGAATTCAGTGTGGGCTCCCTAATTAGAGAGCTAATCCTGGTTTTTGTTTGTTAGTTTGTTTGTTTTGTTTTGTTTTTTAAGTAAGCTCTGTTGGGCTAGCATTGTGATCTGGGATCATTTTCCTCTTTGCAAAGTTAACATGGCTACAATTATTGCCTTAAATTTAAAGCACATTTAGAAGGGCTTTCATCTTTTTTGTGTGATCCCAATGGTGTGATATTCTTTTCAGTCTTTTAAAAACTGTGTGTGTATGTATAAGCAATTGTTAAGGTCCGAGTCAGCTTGGCAGGAGGCAGGCAGCACTTTTGGTGACCAGCCACTAACCATGATGAGGGTGGTTGCTTAAGTGTTGCAGACAGCACCGCGGGGGAAGCTTCCTCATTCCTGGCGCAGATCCTCAAGGACACTCCGCATACCTGGCAGAGAGCCTGGCGTGTGCATTCATGACTGTGAGCCCCAGACTGTCCGAGGCAACAATCAATCTTGGATTACCTTTTGCTATAAAGAAGGGGGAAGGTGGTGGGAGGGGTAAATTTGGAGTTTAACACACACATACATACACACACACTGCTGTATATAAAATAATCAGTAAAGACTGCCTGTATAGCCCAGGGAACTTTATTTAGTATCCTATGATAAATCATAATGGAAGAGAATATGAAAAAATATACACAGGTATAACTGAATCACTTTGTTATATAGCAGAACTTAATAAAACATTGTAAGTCAACCATACTTCAATAAAAATTAAAAAAACAAACAAGGTTTAAGGAAAAGAGACACTGTTTACTTTTCTGATTATGGAAGGACTTTGACATCTATTTACAACTCTAAAATGAAATTTGGAATATAAATTTATAGTGTTTGAGGTTTAAAAATAAAATAAAATTAAAAAAAAACATTCTCTGCAAAAAAAAAGAAACAATAAAAAATTATTTCTGTATCTATGGCATTGAAACATGTATAATATCATATAAGAAACGAATTGCCAGTCCAGGTTCGATGCAGGATAGAGGAAGCTTGGGGCTGGTGCACTGGGATGACCCAGAGGGATGGTATGGAGAGGGAGGTGGGAGGAGGGTTCAGGATGGGGAACACTTGTACACCCGTGGCGGATTCATGTTGATGTATGTCAAAACCAATACAACATTGTAAAGTAATTAGCCTCTAATTAAAATAAATAAATTAAAAAAAAAAAAACGAGTCAACATTGATGTATATCCTTCTAGCTTCTAAGAAATACATAAGAGGATTATGAAATATGCCAACTTTGTAAATTATTTAGAAACATAGATATAAATCTACATTAGTAAGTATTCATTTAAGAAATTCAATCACATTCAAAAATCTCATAAATAAGAGTTAAGAACTGAAAATAATTCTTCTGTAAGATATTTAAAATATGTGTTGTTCTCTCAAACACTGACAGTTATTTTGTTTTATTCCATCAGGGGTAACCAAAATCATCCTTAGTTTTCTTTTTGTAGAAGAATCTTCCTGATTAGCATGCTACTAACATTTAGGAATTAAAAATCATATTTGATGTGACAGAAAACTCACATCATTTGAGGTAGTTTTGACCTGAGATGATTTTTACTTTTTTCTACATTTTGCACTATTTTGAAAAACCAAAAGGAGTTGTGGGCTCATTTAACAGTTTTCTTAACTTATGTATATTGCAAATGGAAAATGCCTTTCTGCAAAACGTTTAGATGTGCATTTTTTCATATTGTATGGCAAAACCAATACAATATTGTAAAGTAATTAGCCTCCAATTAAAATAAATAAATTTAAGTTTAAAAAGTTGATAAATTGGAATTTTAAAAACAAAGTAGAATCAAATGCAAAAAGGTTCAATTCGGTTCAGTCACTCAGTCGTGTCCAACTCTTTGCGACCCCATGAATTGCAGCACACCCAGTCTCCCTGTCCATCAACTACTCCTGGAGTTCACCCAAACCCACGTCCATCGAGTCGGTGACGCCATCCAGCCATCTCATCCTCTGTCGTCCCCTTTTCTTCCTGCCCTCAATCCCTCCCAGCATCAGAGTCTTTTCCAGTGAGGCAACTCTTTGCATGGGGTGGCCAAAGTACTGGAGTTTCAGCTTTAGCATCATTCCTTCCAAAGAACACCCAGGACTGTTCTGCTTTAGAATAGACTGGTTGGATCTCTTTGCAGTTCAAGGGACTCTCAAGAGCCTTCTCCAACACCACAGTTCAAAAGCATCAATTCTTTGGCACTCAGCTTTCTTCACAGTCCAACTCTCACATCCATACATGACTACTGGAAAAACCATAATCTTGACTACAGACCTTTGTTGGCAAAGTAATGTCTCTGCTTTTGAATATGCTATCTAGATTGACCATAACTTTCCTTCCAAGGAGTAAGCGTCTTTTAATTTCATGGCTGCAGTCACCATCTGCAGTAATTTTGGAGCCCCCAAAAATAAAGTCTGACACTGTTTCCACTGTTTCCCCATCTATTTGCCATGATCTTCATTTTCTGAATGTTGAGCTTTAAGCCAACTTTTTCACTCTCCTCTTTCACTTTTATCAAGCAGGTTTTTAGTTCCTCTTCACTTTCTGCCATAAGTGTGGTATCATCTGCATATCTGAGGTTATTGATATTTCTCCCGGCAATCTTGATTCCAGCTTGTGCTTCTTCCAGCCCAGTGTTTCTCATGATGTACTCTGCATGTAAGTTAAATACGGTTAGTAAATGTAAAAAAAAAAAAAAAAAACAAATATGCAAACTCCATAGTAGACTATGATTCAATAGAGAATTTCCCTCTATTGCACAATGTGTAATCAGTATTTTTAAGCAAGTGATTAGAATTGATACCTAAATTCATAAATGCAATCACAACTTTTACTTGCTTTAATTCATAACGATAGCAATGTTTCCATTAAAATATATATATATATATATATATATATATATATATATATATCCTGTCACAGGTAAACTGTCATTCTTTTATCGGTTACTTAGAATTGTATTTTAGTTGATACTCTAGAATTTCAGCTGCAGAATCTGTAATATTTAATTTCTCAAAGGTAAATTAGATGGTATTCAAACAACTTGAATAATATGGCTTTGTCCTTTCTTCCATCAGTATAATTCTCATAGCAATACGATCGAAAGATGATCCTTCCTGTTTTCCATCAGTACAGGATAAAATTAACTTGCCTTTTTACCAGAATGGTGATTATAGAGAATCATTTAGAAAATGCTTATTATAGATTTTTCTGTAGCAGCTTATGACTTCCTTGTTTATTATAACAGCGATAAAGATGTTAAGTAATTAAAAGATTTCGAGTCAAGAAATGTTTGCCACTTGCTGTAGCATGAAAAAAAAAAATCATTCTCCAGTCCATGCGGTTGCAAGGTCACTAAGTCGTGTCTAGCTCTGTAGCCTACCAGGCTTCTCTGTCCATGGGATTTCTCAGGCAAGAACGCTAGAGTGAGCTGCCATTTCCATCTCCAGGGGATCTTTCTGACCCAGGGATTGAACCTGTGTCTCCTGCTTGGCAGGTGGATTCTTTACCACTGAGCCCCTGGGGAAGCCCTCACTTTCCTCTGGGCAAAGTTAATGGGGCAAATGTGCATTCTCCACCTACAGAATGCTCGGTGAGTCCTCATGTAATAAGTAGGGATGGTCATCTTCTTATAGGGAGGAGAGTGTAGACATTATTGTGAACTCTCCCACTTTGAATAATCCATACATGATAAGTACTGGTAGAAGAGGACTTAACTATGTATTTAATACTCCATCCTAACAGCTGTATGGCCATAAAATGCCATTAAATGTGTTTATGCTTTTTTTCTCCTGTGACTTTACATCTATCCAAACAATTAACCAGGCTTAGCACAAAGTGAGTTGATACATGAGAAGGTCTTTCAGAGACTGAGGAGGACTATACAGTTGGAAGTGAGAATGTCTCAGAAAGGAGACACAGCTGAATCTTGCTGGTAGATCTCCACTTCAGTTAGCTCCCAGAGACTGTGGTTTCCATTAACTTCAGTGTGTACAATGGAGGGAGAGTCCAGAGTTGCAGCCATCTTTTGCATCCAAGAAGTAACTTAACAAAGGGAAGCAGCCCATTCTTCTAAAAGAGACAAGGCCCAGCCTATGAGAGCTTCAAATTGGTGGCATGCTTTGGGAGTCCCCCCAGACTTTTGCTTCTGATGATTCTCTTCTCCGCATATTATCCTCATGCTTTCTGTCTGATTAGGAGGGAAAGGTCCATCCCTGGGACACATTTGTACTTTGCCTTTTTTTTCTTAGTAAGATAATCCCTCACAAATCAGAACGTGTGGTGATCAGAGAACTTTTTGCTTAAAAGTGAGAATATCTTCTATCAGGTGTAGAAACTGATCAGTATTGAGAGATTTTTAAAGTTTGAGGTTACTAACACTTTATCTTTATTCATGAATTTCCTCAAAGAGCAGATTAAGTCTGTACCTTCCATCTTTCTGTGAGTAGAAAAGAATGCCACTGTCTCATTTTTGCGAACTGGTTTTGCCAACTTCTCCTTTAGTTTATGGTAATACATGATATTTAATTTGACAAATAGAATTTGTTGTGGAATTTGAACCATAGAATTGGTTTCTTCAGGATGGAGAATATGTTAGGAACAGTAATAATGCATTATGTTTACTTAGAGCATACCTACTTTTTATAGTATACAAGTATATAGTATATAAATATAGTATATAGTATGCTTTTTATACAATTGTCTTATTTGTTAACATAATTTAGGAAAAGGCATTCATCATCAGCTGAATTTACTTTTGAAATAAGAAACACAACCACCGATAACTATGCCAGCATCTTGATGTTGATAACTGTAGATTTGGAGTTCACATTTTTCCCAGCAGCTATAACTAACTCCACTTCTATATTTGTTATCACATACTCTCTATAGAGCTGCCAAGGTAATCTTGGAGGTAACATCAAGCTGGCAGAAGGGAGGAGAGAGAGGGTAGGATATCACATGAAAGGTTTTTATAGGCTCCATACAGAAGAGGTTTGTATCACTTGCTGGTTACATCGAGACACCCATGGAAATTTCTCTGATTGTAACTTCAGTTCTCTCTACAGTGAAGATAATTTACATACCTAGGAGGGTTGTTATGATAAATACTATATGAAGAGGTACTCGGTATGATGGTTATTGTTGTATGCCAAATACTCATGGCTCATTTTTAGCATCTGCAGAAATAAGACCTAGTCAGTTTTTCCTCTGACCAGAAATGGTGTGGGCCATGCTGCTGTTTAAATATTTAAGTGTCATTCTCTAAAGTCACCAAATACTTAAAATAGCCAAAAGGAATGCTCAGAAGTATGGTTGCAAAGTTTATATTTATTAACCTACTTTCTCAATGAGTTTTTTTTTAATTTCATATTTTTATTACCTTATAAACCGACTTACTGTAAAATGATCAATGGTCCGTAGAACTCAGTAGTTCCGCTCAAACTTGACTTTCTACCATTTCCTCTGTCAATGATGTAGCATCTATTTCAACTTAAAAATACTGGATTTTTTGTTTCTCCAGCATCACTCAGCCATTCTTTAAGTATTTCTTTCATTCCTGATGAGTACACAGCAATGTGACCACACGACCCCCTGTAGTATGTAACATCTCTTCAATAGAAGACACACATAATTTCTCAACCTCATTCTCTTTTATCTTAGTTATATTAATTATTTTTATTGATTTAAGTTCTAACATCTCTCTACAGATACAGTTTTTTGGTCTAATAATCACTTTAGTCTACAAATATGCTCTTTTTTTAAACTAACCCCAACATTAGAGCTTGCATAGAATTAGGTCATTTTATACAGATGCTCTAGGTTAAATATAGGGTTAATAAATTTAAAAAAACATTTTAGAATTTGTATAGCAAGTTTATAACTTACTTGAAGGATTTAGTTGATTTAAAATTTGGTTTACCTATAGCAGAAATTGTTGTTTATTTGATGGTCTTCATTGAACCTAGAAAAAAATAAGTCATTTCATGCTATACAAAATAAAGCTATTCCTTGTTTGATAAGCTTAGAGAGGTGAAACTCTTCCTGTTTAAAATTCACCCCACTTATGTGATTAAAAATAATATTCTGGATAGAGTTCTGTTTTGCTTCAGTTAATACAAGATATGTATCACCTCTCTCCCACCCACTTGAATGCTTGCTGTCAACATGTGGATATCTTTCAGAGAAAATCAGGTGGCTGGAATCTTAGACTTGACTTCTATTGAGATAATTTAACATGGAAATAAGCAAATTTAAAACAAGTCTTTTATAATCTTTAACAACTCTATTAATGTTTCCCTTCATCTGTGTTGGCAGATAAATTGTGACTGACACTCAACATGTGCAGCTAAGGTTGTTGTGCAGCTAAGGTTGTGCACGATGTCTGTGGTCATGAATCGGCTGCCATCATTAACAAAACAACTCAAGGTTCCTAAGCCCCTGCTGATTCTGATGACCTCTGTTACTTCACAGGGTTGCATGCATATGTTACAGCTGACAACCAAGTGCCATATCCTGAACCCCCAAACTTTGTTAAGCTGTTTATTGTGCCAGGCACTCAGGAAGACCGTCTTCTCTGGTGTCCATGGGGGATTGGTTCCAGGACCCGTGCTGAGAATACCAAAATCCAAGAATGCTCAAGTACCTTACATGTGGTGGTGGTGTCCAGTCAGCCCTCTATATCCACAGATAAGGAACCTGCAGATACCAAGGGCCAAGTCTGATTAAAATTGAAATGAAAAATACAACTCCTGACAGTGTTTGAGGTGGATGTGTGTAGCATTGAAAGCTCTCAGGCATTTAAATATTAATCCCTAAAACTAGGATGATCCCATTCTACACAAATTGTACTTATCTAATGTGATGGGGTTTGGAGGGGTAATGTAACACACAGAGATTTGGGGGGACATTTTTCCTGATTTGTTTTATGTCTTATTATGCTATTGTAAGTTACTGTTTGATAAACAATCTATGGCATTGTTTTTATACCTGTGTGCATGCATGCATGCTCAGTCGTGTCTGATTCTTTGCAACTCCATAGACTGTAGCCTGCCAGGCTCCTCTGTCCATGCAATTTCCCAAGCAAGAATACTGGAGTAAGTTGCCATTTCCTACTCCAAGGGATCTTATCGATCCAGGGATCAAGTGTGTGTCTCCTGCATTGACAGGTGAATTCTTAGCCACTGTGCCACCTGAGAATCCCATTTTTATACATATTCAACTTTATTTAAAAAATAAATTAATTGTATCTTTAAAACTGATTGTACAGGACACTAATGTTTGTCATACAGGCATTGGTAATTTTAATAGATACTCTGTTCTCCAGATATTATGTTTCATCTGTCTCTCTTGCTGGACCATAAGCTTCTGTAAAGTCAGGGACATGCAGGCCCATCTTTCTGGTAAAGAATATGATGATTGGCCTGGAGGAGCCATCTAATAATCTTTCAACAGAAATAGAAGAAAAGGCAAAAATCCCAGAAATCTCAGGTGATTATATCGTGATAGTCCATACAAGTTAATGAAACTAGTCTTTAGCAAAATGTGTGTTCTGTGATCTAAGATGAATAAGGTATAGAAAGTAAATTAATTTTTATCCAAAGTTTACTTTTAATAACTTTTTTCACTTCTTTTTGCATGAGTTTTAAAAAAATATTCCACTTCAAATAGAATTGACAGGTATGAACTCAGAAAATTCTCAAGTATATTTCTTCGATAAAATAATGTAATTTACATAAACCAGTTAAACAAACTGGTTTGCATGAGGACAGGAGATGAACCAGCATATTGGGTCTGAGTGTGTAACCTTTGTGGGTCAGGGCCACACTCTTCACAGTGTTTTAGGTCTGTGAAATGGGAGGACCATCTGTGTTTGTGAGGGTCATGTTAAGGATCTAAAAAGATGATAGATGCACACTTAATGTTGGGATGCATGTACTTATCAAATTAGGAGACAAATGCCCTGGAAATACTGTGTCACCAGTACTGCTAGGACTCATACAACTAATCAGGTCATTTGGTCAGTTAACATAGTGTCTTAATTGAATATGTTAACTCAGGAAAAGAAACTATTTGTGGTGTCTTCCAGATTCTAGAAATAAGTATTTTATTCTGTGTCTGTGATTGCTTATTTCTTTCACAGTGAGACTTTCTCGAAAGTACAGTTGAACGCAGTCTTGAAACAGCAGAGGCTGCTATTACAGAGAAAAAATAGCAATAATAATTACAAAGAGGTAACAAAGATGATGCTGTATTGACTCAGGAAGAAAGTATTGATTTCAGACAGTTAATTCTTAAGTACTATACATTTTTGAGTTAGTTACACCTTTGAAGAAAATGACTACTGTAAAGAAACCATGTTTTATGGGAGGTCCCAATGATTTTAAATATTAGAACCCTATAATGCACACAACCTATGTTCTGGCCAAGAACTCAGTGTTTGTTTACAGATGAGCAGATAACTCTTTTCAGGATTATCTAGAAATCATTTTTTTCAGTAAGTCTCCCTGAGATCTTTCCTTTGGGAATCTTTTCTAAATTCAATTTGACAACTGGGTTAAATACCCCTCCCATAATTATTAGTACAGTGTTTTGTGATTTCCCTCTTTATGTATCCATCTCTCCCAACAAAACATAGATTTCTTAATGCTTGAGACTGTACCTTATTCCACATTTACTCTATCGCTAGTCTCATATGTTTAGAACCTGTAACTCTGTGCATGATTTCGGTTGCAATGGTGCACAGAGAAATTCTCCTTAGGTGGGGCGTATTCAGTTCATGAAAAGCAGAGTGAGGGGAGCTGACGTGTCAGATGGGATTTGCTCATGAGGGGATGTGGGGAGTCTGGATTTGAGACGTGGAGGTGGTAATGGTGACAATGATGAACAGATCTGGAGTGAGTGGCAGAGGGCAAGATCCTCGTCAATGTGAGCAGATCAAGGGGAAGAAATGCAAGCCTGTGCAAACACTTCACTGTCCAGGAAGGAAACTGGGGCCTTGGGAGAGAGAAAAGATGCTGAAAACAAGATACTAATGGCATCTGGATGGGTATTTCCAGGTGAAGTACAACATTTAAGAAACAACATGGAGAAAGTACGCCTGCTGCACTTTCTGAAGACACCTAGGTGGCTGTAGGAGGGAACAAACAAACCCAACCTACTGTTGGAGAAGGCAACAAAGTGGGTCACGGGTCAGAGCAGACCTGTCAAGGCTTCCCTCGAGGTCAGAGATCGCAAGGACTTAATGGATGAATGGTGAGGGGTAGGGGGCGTTGCGTAGGTGGGGAAAAAAAAACACATTAAATGCCTGAAGAAAGAAAGAAATAAAAAAATTGAGAGATCTTTATGTGGTATGCACCCTTTGCATAGTCTTCCCTCTCCCTTGCTCACATTTTGTCTTCTGTCTCAGAATTACAGAGTGATAACCAATTCAAGCCCATCTGAGATCTGTTCTTATACACCTACGTTGTGGGATGTCTTGGCAATCAATTAATAATACTTTTCCTGCAGCGAACTAAATGAAGGTTGTCAGAATTCCTCAGGATTTTTAAATGCCAGTGCTGTTAAAGTTGTAAAAAAACGCCACGTCTGTGCTTACTGTTGCAAGCTTTGTTAATCAGTTGTAAAGATGAATCATGGGACATTGCAGATACCAAGATTTATTGCCTCTATCTCATTTCTTTGGCATATGATATCAAAAAAGCCAATCATTGAATTGTAATATGTAATCTCAGCATTCAAACTGCTATATATACTGAAATCATTTACATTTTGTCAAATAACCTATTCTATTCAGCATAATAAATAGTTACTGAAAAAAGCACTAGACACTTACCTATTGTGATGAGGCTATAATCATAAATAAGGTGATACATCTGGCTCGGGAAACTTAGAGTCTAGGGAGGAAAGGTATCCAAGTAAATAGACACTGAATGAACTGAAAGGTTTCACATGGAGTTCTGATGATAGTGTGATGTGGGCAGTGGAGCAAAAGAGGTTTGGAGGTTGAACACTTTCCAATATATATGCGGTCTTCTGTTGAATTATGTTCCTCTAAAAACATGTGTTGAAGTCCTAACCCCTAGGCTCATGAATGCAATTTGAAAATAGGTCTTTATTTTTTAAATAATTAAATATAGTTGATTTGCAATGCTGTGTTAATTATTACTGTACTGCAACGTGATTCAGTTTTTTATATATATATATATACACACACACACACACACACACATTCTATTTTTATATTTTCCACTCTGGTTTATCTCAGGATATTGAATTCAGTTCTATGTGCTATACAGTAGGACTGTGCTGTTTTTCCGTCCTCTGTATAAAAGCTTATGTCTGCTACCCCATCCTCCCATACTATCCCTCCCCCAAGCCCTCCCCCTTAGCAGCCACCGGTGTGCTCTGTGTCCCTGACTCTGTCTCACAGATGGACTCATGTGTGTCATGTTGTAGATTACACATGGAAGCAATATCATATATTTGTGGTTCCCTGTTTGAGTTCACTTAGTATGATCACCTCCAGTTGCATCCATGTTGGTACGAATGGCATCACGTCATTCTTTTTATCACTGTGACTGTGTGTCTATGGTATAGATGTGCCACATCTTCTTCACCCACACGTCTGCTGACGGGCATTTAGGTCGTCTCCATGTCTTGGCTATTATGGGTGGTGCTGCTGTGAACCCAGGGGGGCACGCATCTCCTCAAATTACAGCTTTGTCTAGCTATATGCTCAGGAGTGGAATTGCTGGACCATAAGGTAATTCTTGTAGTTTGGAAATAGGTCTTCACAGAGATAATTAAGTTAAAATGAGGTCATTAGAGAGGGTCCAATTCCAATAGGACTTATCAAAAGGGGGAACCCTGATGCATGGACAGACAGACACAGAGGAAAATAGGATTGAAGTGATGAAGTCCACAGGCCCCCAAACATCAGAAACTGGGCAAAACACTAGAGGCTAGAAGAGGCGAATCTCTGCTGTCAGAGGAGCATGGCCTCTTTGTTACCTCATGGCTGGACTTGTAGCCTTTGGGACTGTGAGACAATATGTTTGTTTTCAGCCACCCAATCCGTGGTACTTTGTAATGGCAGGTCTCAAAAACAAGCATATTTCCTATGAAATTTTCAAGAAAGTTACTTAACATCCTGCATCTTGCATGCATGCTCAGTAGTGTCTGCCTCTTTCTTTCCTGCTAAAAGGAAGTGCTGTTATACAGAAACAAGAAGGCATCCTGCATGTGAGATGACTAGTGTTTAATAAGTGGAAGTTGTTACTGTGGTATTTTTATTTATTTTTCCCCCCATGTATTTCAATTTTATTTTATTGTTAAACTTTACATAATTGTATTAGTTTTGCCAAATATCAAAATGAATCCACCACAGGTATACGTGTGTTCCCCATCCTGAACCCTCCTCCCTCCTCCCTCCCCATACCATCCCTCTGGGTCGTCCCAGTGCACCAGCCCCAAGCATCCAGTATCGTGCATCGAACCTGGACTGGCAACTCGTTTCATACATGATATTTTACATGTTTCAATGCCATTCTCCCAAATCTTCCCACCCTCTCCCTCTCTCTCAGAGTCCATAAGACTGTTCTATACATCAGTATCTCTTTTGCTGTCTCGTACACAGGGTTATTGTTACCAGCTTTGTAAATTCCATATATATGCGTTAGTATACTGTATTGGTGTTTTTCTTTCTGGCTTACTTCACTCTGTATAATAGGCTCCAGTTTCATCCACCTCCTTAGAACTGATTCAAATGTATTCTTTTTAATGGCTGAGTAATACTCCATTGTGTATATGTACCACAGCTTTCTTATCCATTCATCTGCTGATGGACATCTAGGTTGCTTCCATGTCCTGGCTATTGTAAACAGTGCTGCGATGAACATTGGGGTACACGTGTCTCTTTCCCTTCTGGTTTCCTCAGTGTGTATGCCCAGCAGTGGGATTGCTGGATCATAAGGCATGTCTATTTCCAGTTTTTTAAGGAATCTCCACACTGTTCTCCATAGTGGCTGTACTAGTTTGCATTCCCACCAACAGTGTAAGAGGGTTCCCTTTTCTCCACACCCTCTCCAGCATTTATTACTTGTAGACTTTTGGATCGCAGCCATTCTGACTGGTGTGAAATGGTACCTCATAGTGGTTTTGTGGTATTTTTAAAATACGATCTTTTCAGAGCTTTAAGAATCCTGATTAAAAAAAAATCATTAAAATGTTTTTGCCCTTTTCTGTTTTCATTATGAAGTGTGATTATATATCAACTTTCAGTGCTACAAATAGTCACTTTATAAGCTATTTACAATTGAAAATTAATCCAAGACTCTAAAAGCATTCTCTTTTATTTTGCAATTCCATTAAACAGCCTTTTTCCTCAGCTTAAGGGTATTTCTATTGAGATGAAACAGTATGCCAAAAATGCATAATTAGCACCAAAATTATTACAGTAATTTTTTTAATCACGACAATAACAAAGCTGTAGCAATGCTACAGCAGTATTTAATTTGCTGTGTACATGCTAAGGGGGGAGGGGGAGTAAATGGGAAAATCATATTAATGCTCATGTTTCTTATAGAAATTCCATTAACCTTGCTTTTCAGCCTTAGAAGTTGAGCAGTTTTCTTGTGCCCATTTGCATTCATTTGCAAACCTTCTCCCAGTGCCATGAATTCTGATCACCCTCTATTCCCCTTAAAAACACAATGAGATCCAGCACTGGTGTGGATGAATTAAGACATCTAAGATGTTAAAGATAGCAAGGATTTTTTTCAAACCCCTCCAGCATATAGACAGAAAAGAATTTTCTAAGTATCTATACATTTCACATTTAGGAAAACCGTAGAGAACTCACATTCATACAGCTACTCACACATAAATGTTGATTCAGAATTTCTAAATAAATTCTAATGTAGATTTTGGGACTAAATTAAAAGATTCATATACAAAAGGTAAAAGAAACACATTTCAATATTATAGTAGATTCAGTGTTAGAGAATGAAATACATCAGATTATAGAAAATCATTAATTTATATAATAAATTATTTATATTGAAAAATTAAAAAGTTGAATATAAAACTTAGCACTTATTTCCAACTTTTATAAATAAATAGGATGCTTTAAAAAATACCATTTTATGGGCCACTTACAAAATATACCAATTCTAGAACATTGCTTTTACTCATATAATATTCTCCTGGAAATGTAAATTAATACAGCCAGTAAGAAAATAAGAGGGTAGATATTTAGAAAAACAATTCTCATTGGGAGCTAGAAATTATCATGGCCAAAGTTTTTTCACATTGTTTTCCAATTTTGAGGTAATTGACATACAGGACTGTACAGGTTTAAGGTATGCAGTGTAAGGATATGAGTACAAGAGAAGGTACCCACCAAAATTGACAAATGCTAAAAGTCGGGGACTCCCCTCTACCGGCGAGAAGGGCTGACTGTCATCCCACCACCGCACCCCAGTGCCTGCCTATCTGTAGGTGCCTGAGACCTAGTAGTCTGTAGCACAGTCTCTCCTCTCCACGCTGGCCACACCACTTTGCCTGGAGCCTGTTCACTGGTAGGATCGTCACCTTCTCTCCAGACCTGCCCAGCATCTGCCTTTTCTGAGGGCCCACCGAATCCCCTTAGAGCAACCACCATTCTCCCCCTCCCCTAGTTACTGTTCCTCCAAAGTGCGGCCACAGTGTCTTCCAGGTGGTCTCCCTGCTGCACCCCTTCATTGCTGAGAGCCCTCCCCTAGGTACTCACACTCACGTCCTGTCCCATCACTTGACTGCCCTCAACCTCAGCTGCTGGTAACCTTTCCTAGAACATCTACATGACAAGAAGTCCGCCCCAATCTGACGCCGGGTGCTCCACCTGCCGCTGCACCACCTACCACTGAAGAGGGTGGGGGCGGACAGGTCTGCCATCAGGAGCCTTGGAAGGCTCCCCTGGACCAACACCCACCCCACCATCCCCTGCCAAGATGCTGTCTTTGACTCCCACCTTCCCTTAAACTGTTCCATAAAACCCACACCTTCCCAGACCTCCCCTGAGACCTCAGCAGCTTGGTAGCATCACTGAAGCTTTTGCTTATGTTTGCAGTGCTCTTTCCCTCCATCCTTTCTACACCTGGGATCATCCAATCCATAAGGCAAGGCCTGGTTCAACTAGATTCTCAGTGAATTTGTCTTGATTGGACTTGGGACGAATTAGTGCTTTTTCTTCTGTATTCTTACTTAACTTTCTCTTTTGCATTTGGCTTTTCTTCTGGTGACTGTGAGCTTCTTTACATTAGGAGAGCATTGCTTATTTCTTCTTCTTTACTCAGCCATTTGGTCAGAACCTAACACTGTGTTACAAAGAGTGCATACTGTATAGACAGTCAAGAAAGGATGAGTGTAGCACTCAGTGTTTTAAACCTTGATGGGATGATTCCAAGCTGAGAACAGAGTACCAAATCCTGGGAACTTATGTTGGACACAAGAAGATTAACTTCTGGAAAGACTATTATTGGCAGCAGAGAAGGAGACACAAAGCCTGTCAAGCGTGAGGATTCAAACAAGACAGCCACCCAAGCCATCAGACGGCAGAGTCTCCAGCTCCACAGAGCTCAGTGAGACCTGAGAAGGCCACTAACAGTGTCGACGCCCAAGCAGACAGAACAAAAGTCACAGAAGCAAACAAATGGCAGAAAATACTCAGCTCCCCTGAGATTTGCATTTTCTTAAAATTTCATGCTGATTGTAGTTCTTTCTGTGCAAGTCAGAAACAACTTTTAAGAAAACATATATCAGCAATCTATTTTGAAAATATAAATACATATTTATTTGCAATAAATAACAAATATTTTAACAGGATAGACAAAAGTTCTAGAAACTATACTAGGCATGTCACATTATAAAATATTTATTGCCATTCTATATACCAGAAATAACTTATCAATTTTGAACTATAGTTCAGTAAAATAAATGTAATAAGTATAAAGTACTGTCTGTATTTTAGTGCTGATTAAATATTCAGATATTAGAACTTAATATATTCTGTGGCTTTTTTTTTTTAATGTAAATGAATTAGTCCACTTCCCAGAACTTCTCTGCTCCTGTGGTCACTGTCTCATCCAGGCTGCCATAACAAAGTACCATGCCTGGGTGCTTACAAACAACAAATATAGTTTCTCACAATGCTTGAAGCTAGAAGTCAAGATCATGGTGCCAACAAACTCCATGTCTGGTAAGAGCCACGGTCTGGGCCACCTTTTCGCTGTGTATCACATAGTGGAAAGGGCCAAGAAGCTCTCTGGGGCCTCATTTATAAGATCACTAATCCTTCTTGGGAGCGCCACCCTCATGGCCTAACCACCTCCCAAAGTCCCCACCTTTTAACACCTCCACCTTGGGGTCTAGGATCTCAGGGCACCAATTGGTAGGGGTCCAAGCACTCAATCTATAGCAACAGCCATCTCTGCAGTTTCCAGGCTAAAGCCAGATGGCACCCTTGGTAATAAATAGCATGGATTACTTATGTTGGCCTCATTTCCCCAAAAATGGCACAAATAATAGCTGTGAGAAGAATTCACTTTCATGACAAAAAGTAGATGTTACTTTATGAGTACAGAACTGTCCATGATCATACATTTCATAAACGTATGCTCCATGAAATAACAACATTACAAATGTTTGTCCTTTTTCTTTTTTTCTTTTTCATACTTTGACTTAAAATAGAGAGCATCTTAAGCATTTGCTTAGCCTGAAAGTGAAAGTGAAGTCGCTCAGTCGTGTCCGACTCTTTGCGACTCCATGGACTGTAGCCTACCAGGCTCCTCCGTCCATGGGATTTTCTAGGCAATAGTACTGGAGTGGGTTGCCATTTCCTCCTCCAGGGGATCTTCCTGAACCAGGGATCGAACCTGGGTCTCCTGCATTGCAGACAGATGCTTTACCCTCTGAGCCATCAGAGAAGTCCTAACTTAGCCTAGGATCTTCCAATTCTAAGGCAATGGCACCCCATTCAAGTACTTTTGCCTGGAAAATCCCATGGACGGAGGAGCCTGGAAGGCTGCAGTCCATGGGGTTGCTAGAGTCAGACACAACTGAGCGACTTCCCTTTCACTTTTCACTTTCATGCATTGGAGAAGGAAATGGCAACCCACTCGTGTTCTTGCCTGGAGAATCCCAGGGACGGGGGAGCCTGGTAGGCTGCCGTCTATGGGGTCACACAGAGTCGGACACGATTGAAACGACTTAGCAGCAACAGCAGCAGCAGCAGCAGTGTTGAACTGAAATTGGTATTTAGACGCCATCAAAAGATGAGACCCGATGACAGTGAAGCTCCTATCATAGTCCACAGTCTCAAAATTATTAATGTAGTGCATTCCAGAAACTCAAAATGTTGTTGTACATGTTTTTTGGTGTCAAAGAATATCTTTTTCCCATGTTGGCAACTAAACTCTTTCATCTTTTTGCCATGAATAAGTTTAGAAATCACATACTTATGATTACAAAGTTGCAGAAGTTATTTATGCCCAGTTTTTGCAGTGTGAACACACACAACTGACAGTATAGTGCCGTGAACGCGTTTGTTGCACTGTGAGTAATGAACTAGCAGTTAGTGGTATAAGCAAGCCTCATAAAGCCAAAATTAGTATACCAATATGCACATCATAACCTGGCGGGGAGAGTGGTGACTTTCTCTCCACTTTTCCTTCCCCAGGAGCTGATAAGCAGATAGTTCATTGTCTTTAATTTAGCCCTTTAATTTTTAGTATTGGGAAAATGAAACTTTATTTCTCATTGCTGTTAGCTTTTTGGTTCAGAAAAGTTTAGAAGAATGAGATTATGGTTAATATTTTGAGTTAAGCAGGAATGAGAGTATAAGAATAACTTAGTTAACATTCTTATTGGCATAATGTATGCAGAGGGAGAAGCATGAGTTTGGGAATATAAATTTAAATGTATTCATTTTCTAATAATAGGAAAATTTCTTTCTCTCAGATTTTCACAATAAGTCTGTAACATTTTCCTCTTGGCTCTGTCTTTTCTTCCTTTTTGAGAACAATGGCAAATTCCAGTTTGTCTGTAAAATGTCAACATATAAATTTTACGAGTTGTTTCTTCTTCTGGAAAGAAAAATGCCATTGAAATCTTGACATGGATTACACTGAATTTATAGATGAATTTTTAGTATTGACATCTTAACAGTATTCTTCCAATATATAAACATGGAATATCTTTCCATTTATTTGTGTCTTCTCTGATGTCTTTCATTAAACTACTCTGGTAGTTTTCAGAGGAGAGACCTTTTACCTTCTTAGTTAAATTTGTTGGTAAGCACATTGTTGTTTTTGATGCTCTTATAAATAGGTAAATTTATGTTTTTCCTGAAGTTTATTGTTAATATGTAGAAGCACTACTGATTTTTGTATGTTAATTTTATATCCTGCAACTTGAATGAATTTACTGTTTAGATATGATTTTTGGTTGAGTGTTTAGGGCTTTCTACATGTAAAATCATGTCATCTGTAAATAGAGACAATTGTACTTCTTCCTTTTCAATTTTGATGCTTTTATTTTATCATCTTGCCTGACTTCTCTGCGGAAGACTTCTAGTATGAGGTTGAATATGAGTGGTGAGAGTAGACACCCTTGTTGCTGTTGTTCAGTCACCCAGGCATGTCCGACTCTTTGCAACCCCATGGACTGTCGCATGCCAGGCCTCTCTGTCCCTCATCAGTTCCCCAAATTTGCCCAAGTTCATGTCCATTGTGTTGGTGATACCATTCAGCCATCTCATCCTCTGATGCCCTCTTGTCTTTATGCCCTCTATCTTTCCCAGCATCATGGACTTTTCCAATGAATCAGCTGTTCACTTTAGATGACCAAAATATTGGAGTTTCAACTTCAGCATCAGTCCTTCTGATGAATATTCAGGGTTGATTTCCCTTAAGATTGACTGGTTTCATCAGCCTTGTGTTACCCCTAATCTTAGAGGAAAATCTTTTCAGTCTTTTCTCATTGACTATGATATTAGCTGGTGAAGGACAGGGAAGCCTGGCATGCTGTAGTCCATGGGGTCACAAAGAGTCAGACATGATTGAACAGCGATGATGATATTAGCTGTGGCCTTGGCATACATGGCCCTTAGTGTGTTCAGATATGTTTCTTCTGTGCCTAGTTGTTAAAAGTTTTTATCATGTAGGGAGGTTGGATTTTGTCAAATGCAATCTGCATCCCCATGTTCATAGTAGCATTATTTACAACAGCCAAGGCATGTAAATAACACATGTCCACTGATAGATGAATGGATAAAGAAACCTTTGGTATCTATAAACATATAAAATGAAACATTATTCAGCCATAAAAATGAGGAAATCCATTTTCAACAACATGAGTGGACATTGAATGCACTGTGCTAAGTGAAATAAGTCAGATGGAGAAAAGTCATCACTGTATGATCTTATATTTGGAATCTGAAAACAAGACAAAAGCAAACTCATAGGAAAGAAAAGTCAGACAGTAGTTAGCAGAGGCTGAGGGTGTATTGGGGGAAATTGGAAGAAGGTGGTCAAAAGGTACAAACATCCGGTTAAAAGACAAATAAGATGTACGCAACCAGAGATGTGTGCACAGCATGATTCTAACTAATGCTGTTGTATGACATATGGGAAAGTTGTTAACAGCAAACCCTGAGAGTTCTTGTCACTAGGAGGAAATACTTTCCTTTTTATTGTACCTGTATGAGACGATGAATGTTAGGGGAACCCACTGTGGTCATTATCTCATGATGTATGTAAGTTGCATCATTATGCTGTATGCCTTAAACATGTACAGCGATGCATGTCAGTCATTTCTCAATAAAACTGGGGAGGATTATAAATTAATGATGGTAGAAGGACAGTGTTTTCTGTTTCTCTGTTTTTACCATAATATTGTATGATGTATTTTCATCCTACATAGCTGTGTGTGTGTATGTGTGTCTGTTTTTAAGGGCAGGGATAATTTTGTGAGGTCGTTTTCATCTGTCTCCACAGTCCTGGCCTCAGTGGAAATAAAACAACCTCCTGCAGAAAGAAACAAACATCAGAAGTGCATCCTTTTCTCTAACAAAAGAGTTAGCCAATGCATTCCCTCTGCGTTTCATCCAAAATGGTGGTCTGACAAGTGCTTCTTCTTTTTTTTTTTTTTGATGGTAGTATTAGCATTTAGTGGAGCCCTAAAAATTATTCTCCCCCTTCTAATGGCCATTTATTAATTATCAATATAGGCAGTATATTTCATCTCCAGCTACTTTGATGTACAATTAAGAAGTATATCACATCCTTTCAGGAGTCATTTAAGAGAAGTTCAGTGTAAAGTCATCACTTACTCTAGATAGAGGAAAGTCAGAGGCACTTGAATTTTAAACATTCATTAGATATGCTTTAACTTTTTTGTTTGGTAGTGTTTTTAACCGATGGAGCACTTGTGTTTCAGAGGTGCCTCTAGTAAGTGGTTATTGGGTATGTCTGCTCTATTAAATTATGGGGAATAATGGGTCAATTTAGATTCAATCTTTCACTATCACTGAGGTGAGTTTTAAGGATCTTTGCCCTCCATTTCCAAAGGGATGACAGTTATTACATTTCAGTACAGGACATACGCTGCTTTTGTATCTTTAAGGGAGTGAAAAGGCAACAACATCCAAGTTCATAATGTGAAAATGGCTTCTATTAGCATCTATTCAGCACATAAAGTCTTTTACTCTTTAAAGAGAGACAGCGATGAACACAACCTTCCATGCAGTGCTCAGGGAAGCAGGGGTTCATACGGCACCGTCCTTGTCAGTAAATGAGATAATGCTGGCAAGTCCGTCTGGGTGTGATTCCTCGTGGGTAAAGCTTATTTCTTCTTTTATGTGTCTAGGGAAGAGTCTTTATCAAAGGGACCTTTTATTTTAGGACTTGAGCCTCTTGCAATAAGGAATATTTGCATATACATTGTATCTCTCTTAAGAACTTGCTAACCCTTTGAGAAACGGACACTTTCAGAATTATCCATATCCTTTTATTTTGCCAGGGAGAGTGAGCAAAAGCATATTAAGCTAGCTTCAAACTGTGCCTCAGTCTTGAGTACTGATTTGAGAGGAACACAAAAGACAGACTGAGAACTCTTTTTTTTTTTTTAACAAAAGGTATTAATCTTGAAAGATTCAGGTTTGCTGGTTCTGCACTTGTGGGAAGGAAAATTGAAAGAGGAGAGGGCACTTCATCCATTGGTCTTCACAGGATAGTGACTCTATAAAGCAAAATTCAAAGTGGGGTTTTGTGAGGTTAAAAGTGTTTTAAAGATTAATGAGTAATTCAAAAAACTTATACATCTGTAGCATTACTTCTCATTCTTGTATAAAGACCTCTTACACAGTGCACATTCATATGTGTGAATCCTCACATATTTAGTCATTAAGTAGAAAACATTAATCTGTTCCCTCAAATCCTGTGCCAGGTACTGAATTCACAAAGTTGAAAACATTGCCATTGTTCTGTAGTAGCCAGGCAGACCCACATTGAAACAGCTGTGATGCAGTGTAGTCAGGAGAAGCATATAGGTTGCAACGGGAAAAGCAAATCCCTCAGTGTCTCATTCTCAGGCGCTTTGCCCTAGGGAATTTAGGTTAGTCTGTCTAATATGAATACTGGTAAATTTTTAAAAGGCATTTCAGTAATGTGTTTTCATGATATAAATCACCAGAAGAGAATAGTTTTCATCCAAGTCCTAGAGGAAATTGCAAAATGAGATACCAAGAAGAATCAAGTCCTAGAGGAAATTGCAAAATGAAATACCAAGAAGAATATCACTCTAAAAATACTCCTGGAGAATTGTCAACTTAGCATCCTTTTCCATAAAGAAGTTCAGTGTGATTTTGATCACTCAAATAGTAACTTTCACACTCATGATTGAGGATATGGTTTAAGAAGGGCAACAAATGTAAAAATAGTAGGACATGACTTGATAGGTTAGACATCTTACAACTTTTTATAAGCATAGACTCATTTTTATTTGAGCACCATTAAAGACTAAAGCTTATTTGAGAAACATGTCTTACTACAATTACAGTTTTCAAGACTTGCATGTTTTCATAAAAGAATGTAGAGATAGGAGAAGTAGTTTTGAGATTAAGGTCATTGCAGTGTGAACATTTCACATGTTAAAACCTTATAAAAGAAGTCTATATACAAGAAATGACTAAAAAGCAGTGATACCAACATTCACTAAGTTTGCTGAATTGATTTTTGCTTACTTTTTTCCATGTATTTAAATCCATAAAATGATTAAAGTCGCTCAGTCGTGTCTGACTCTTTGCGACCCCATGGACTATATACAGTCCATGGAATTCTCCAGGCCGGAATGCTGGAGTGGGTAGCCTTTTCCTTCTGCAGGGAATCTTCCCAACCCAGGGATTGAACCCAGGTCTCCCACATTGCAGGCGGATTCTTTACCAGCTGAGCCACCAGGGAAGTCTGTTTGTCATTATATCGTCAGTATTCATGTATATTCCCTGGTCAACTTCATATTCATACTTCCACCTGGGAACAGTCTTCTTTCTTTTTTTTATAAAAAGATGAATTGGTTTTTGTCTGTGCGGGGTCTTCGTTGCTTCTCATGGGCTTTCTCTGGTTGCAGAGAAGGGGGTCTGCACTTCCTTGTGGTATAGGCCTTCTCGCTGTGGTGGCGTCTCTTGGGGCACACAGGCTCCAGGGTGCTCAGCTTCAGCAGCTGTGACCCATGGGTTCTCTCAGAGCCCTGGCTCAATGGTTGTGGCAAACGAGCTTAACTGCTCCATGACATGCGGGATCTTCCCACATCAGGGATTGAACCTGCGTCTCCTGAATTAGCAGCCAGACTGTTTACCACTGAGCCACCAGGGAAGTCCTGGTAACATTTTTCTTCTTCCCTAAGACCCATAGGTATTTTCTTTCTTTCTTTCTTTTTTTTTTTTAATCTGAAAATGTCTTCATTGTTTCAAAGATATTTTCCAAAGATGACTATGTTGACAGTCATTGGATTACAGTCCCTTAATGCAATTTCTTCCACCTTCAATTTTTCTGTGGAGAAATTTTGTTAGTTTTATTGTTGCTCCTTTGACCTTCTTCTCCCTAGGATTGATTTTAAGATCTTCCTTTGGAATTTGACTTTCTCTGTATTTATTTTACCTTTTCACTCTGTTGCTTGATGTCTTTAATAAATTGTAGAAGATTATCTGCTATTACACCTTCAAATATTGCTTTATCTTCATTTTTTTCTTTTCTCCTTATGGAAAAGTGTTCTTTAATGTCTTGTTCTATACCCTCACCTTTTTTGGACAATTGTTATTCATTTATGATTATTTTATTATCTATTTCAAATATTTTGTACTCCTCTTCAATTTACCTAATCCTGTCTTCAACTTTGCCTCATTTGCTATTAACTTAATTTTTAACTTCAGTTATTGCCTTTTTCAGTTGTAGAATTGAATTTGACTTTTTAATAGATGCCGGTTATTTCCTAATATTCTTTATATCTTCCACTGTCTTGAACACATTAAGCACAGTTATTTTAAAATCAACTTTTGATAACTTCAATAGCCAGGCTTAACTGTGGGTCTCTTTCTAATTCATCTTTTCTTCTCTTTGATCATTTTGTGTTTTCCCCTGGTAGTCTGGACATAAATATTTTTGACTTTAGGACCTTCTGTAGGAAGCACTTTTGAGATAATTCGAGGTCCTGGTGAAGGTTAGATTTCTCCAAAGAGGATTACTTTGTCTTCTGGCAGGCAGTTTGACTGTGGCAGGTCACCTTTATCTAGTCTAAATTGGGGCTGATAAAAATTTTTTGTGTTCTGGTCTTATTCTGTGATGCATCCTTGCTAGGGTATAGCCCTTCATGAATTCCCAACAGAAAGCCTGGGTGTTTTATTGGAACCTTTCCTCCTTCATGAACCCTAAGTGCCCTTGTTTTCCTCACTCCTGTGAGACTTAAGAGAAGTCTGCACAGCTTCTCAGCAGATGTTGACTAACCAGCAAATGTCCATGGGGACGGGGCAGTGGGCTGGCCTCCCCTCTCTCTGTGCTCTCTTTCTCTCCATTTTGGCTCCTCAGGTTGTCACTGCTGTGATAATCCTCTCAGGCCTTCAAAACAATGATCCTTCTACATAGTTCATCCAGCTTTTCTAAGCTGGGGCTTAGCAGGTGTCTTGGTTTGATACAAGCTGTTCAATTCTAGGCAGAGAACATGGATTTTAAGTCAGCTCTCTCCTACTACCCATGGCATTTCTCGGTAGTTAGTAGGGAACCAGGTATGGTACAAATGTCACCTCTGTCCATTCTCCGGACAGCCATGCAGGGATTACTGCTCGTGTGATTCTTGCAGTGACTTGGTGAAGGACTCGCAAGTCTGAGCACTCGTGTCGCTGCCTCTGAGCCATGTGTGCTGCTCCACTGCCACGGCCTGGCCCGAAGGCGGCGTCCTGGCGCTGAGATCATGACGCTTCTCCTCAGCCGTCCTCCCAGGTCTGCTCAGGTTTCTGTCTTTCAGCTACTGCCCCATGTGACTGAGGGGTGGGTGACGGGGTAGGGGGCGATTCAGAGCAGGTTGGAAGGAGTCAGGAGATGCCTTAGACATGGGCCAGGTTTTATGTGTCCCAGGCTTCCAGCTCATTTGCTCTGAGCCTAACCATGGCAATTTCTTTTGCAGGATCCCTGGCCACCAAAAGGGTCTTATTCTCACAGGAGCCCCAGGAATTCTCCAGAGGCAGCTGTAGCTGAACTGATTACCTGGCCCCAACTAAGAACATAGGCTGAATAAACTGAATCCCCTTTCCTACTGAATTCCTTGTAAAACTAGGGAGTTAGTTCCTAAATATGCTCACTCCTAAAATATGTCTTAATGAAATATTGAGTTTTTATTTTTTGTATTTAATTTTTATTATTATTATTATTATTATTTTTACTTTACAATATAGTATTGGTTTTGCCATACATCAACATGCATCCGCCACGGGTGTACACGTGTTCCCCATCCTGAACCCCCTCCCACCTCCCTCCCCAAAACTTGCTCAAATGAATATATCTTATGTATTAAATAAATTCATATGCCTCACACATTTTTACATAAAAATAGTATCATGTTTTTTAAAAATCCAGTTTAAAAAATAGAAAACAACTTCTGATAAGATCCGTGAAGTTAAAAAGGATAGAAGCTTGTCATGTCATAAACATAAGTAAATAACATATATTGAGAGATAATGAAGTTCAATTAAATGAGTATATATCAAATTCAAAGTAATTTATCACTGCCCTCTGTCTGAAGTGCCTTCCTGTTGTTGTTCAGGTGTCCAGTCATGTCCAGCTCTTTGTGACCCTGTGGTCTGCAGCATGCCAGGACTGCTTGTCCTCATCATCTCCTGAAGTTTGCCCAAGTTCATGTCCATCCAGCCATCTCATCCTCTGATGCCCTCTTCTCCCTCTGCCCTCAATCTTTCCCAGCATCAAGGACTTTTCCAATGAGTTGGCTGTTTGTATCAGATGACCAAAATACTGGAGCTTCAGCTTCAGTCCTTCCAATGAGTATTCAGGGTTGATTTCCCTGAAGGTTGACTGCTTTGATCTCCCTGCTGTCCAAGGGACTCTCAGAAATCTTCTCCAGCACCACAGTTTTCATCATCAATTCTTTGGCACTTTGCCTTCTTCACAGTCCCACTTTCATAACTATATGTGGTCACTGGGAAGACCATAGCCTCGACCACACAGACATGTGTCAGCAGAGTAATGTCTCTGCTTTTCAGCACACTGTCTAGGTCTGTCATAGCTTTCCTGCCAAGAAGCAGTTGTCTTCTGATTTCATGACTGCAGTCACCATCCGCAGTGATTTTAGAACCCAAGAACAGGACATCTGTCACTACTTCCATCTTTTCCCCTTCTATTTGTCATGCAGTAATGGGGCTGGATGACGTGATCTTAGGTTTTTTACTTTTGAGTTTTAAGCCAGCTCTTTCACTCTCTCATTCACCCTCATCAAGAGGCTCTTTAGTTCCTCTTTTCTTTTTGCCATTGGAGTGGTATCATCCACATATTTGATGTTGTTGATGTTTCTCCTGCCTATTTTGATTCCAGCTTGTAACTCACCCAGCTTGGCATTTTTCATGATGTGCTCAGCGTATAGGTTAAATGGGATGACAGCAGACAACACTGTCATACTCATTTCCCAATCCTGAACCAATCAGTTATTCCATATAGGGTTCTAACTGTTGTATCTTGACCTTCATACTGGTTTCTTTTAGGAGAAATATAAGGTGCTCTAGTATCCCCATCTCTTTAAGAGCTTTCCACAGTTTCTTATGATGCACACAGTCAAAGGCTTTAGTGTAATTGATGGAACAGAGGTAGATGTTTTTCTAGAATTCCTTTGCTTTCTCTATGATCCAGAGAATGTTTGCAACTTGATCTCTGGTTCCTCTGCCTTTTCTCAACCTAGCTTGGATTTTTGGAAGTTCTTGGTTCACGTAATGTTGAAGCCTAGCATGCAAGATTTTAAACATGACCTTACTAGCATGGGAAATGAGTGTGATTGTCCAATGGTTAAAACATTGTTTACTGCTATCATTCATGGGAATTGGGATGAATATTGACTTTTTCAGTCTTCTGGCCACTGCTGGGTCTTCCAGATTTGCTGACATACTGAGTGGAACACTTTCATAACATCATTTTTTAGGCTTTTGAATAGCTCTGGTGGAATTCCATCACATCCACTAGCTTTATTAACAGCAGTGCTTCCTAAGGCCCACTTGACTTCACACTCCAAAATGTCTGGCTCTGGGTGACTTGACCATATCATCATAGTTATCTGGTTCATTAAGATCTTTTTATACAGTTCTTCCGTGTATTCTTTCCATCTCTTCTTGATCTCTTCAGTGTTTTCTAGATCTCTACCGTTTCTGTCCTTTATTGTGCCCATCTTTGGGTGAAATTTTCCCTTGATATTTCCAGTTTTCCTGAAGAAATCTCTAGTCTTTCACCTTCTGTTTTCCTCTATTTTTATGCACTGTTCTTTGAAGAAGGCCTTCTTGTCTCTCCTCTTCATTCTTTGGAACTCTGCATTTAGTTGGATGTATGTTTCCCTTGTTCCCTTGCTTTTCGCTTATCTTCTTTCTTCAGCTGTTTGGAAAACCTCCTCAGATAACCACTTTGCCTTCTTGCTTTTCCTTTTCTTTGGGATGGTCTTGTTAGCTGTCTCCTGTACAATATCATGTAGAACCTGTAGTTCTTCAGGGACACTGTTTATTAGATCTAATCCCTTGAATCTGTTTGTCACCTCCACTGCATATTCATAGGGGATTTAAGTCATACCTGGCTGGCCTAGTGGGTTTCCCTGCTCTCTTTAGTTTAAGCCTGGATTTTGGTATGAGAAACTGATGCTCTAGGCCACAGTCAGCTCAAAGACTTGTTTTCTTTTTTGACTGTGTATAGCTTCTCCAACTTGGGCTACAACATAATTAATTTGATTTTCAGTATTGACCATTTGGTGATGTCCATGTATAAAGTCATCACTGTGTTGTTGGAAAGGGTATTTGCTATGATCAGTATATTCTCTTGGCAGAATTCAGTTAGCCTTTGCCCTGCTTCATTTTGTTCTCCAAGGCCAAACTTGTCTGTTATTCCAGGTGTTCTTGACTTCCTACTTTTGCATTCCTGTACCCAGTGACGAATAGAACATTTTTTTTTTTTTTTTTGGTGTTAGTTATAGGAGGTCTTCTAGGTCTTCATAGAACTGATTAGCTTCAGCATCAGTGGTAGAGACATACAGTTGAACTACTGTGATGCTGAATGGCCTGCTTTGGAAATGAACTGAGATCATTCTGTCATTTTTGAGGTTGCACCCAAGCACTGCATTTTGGACTCTTTTGTTGATTATGAGGGCTACTCCATTTCTTCTATGGGATTCTTGCCCACAGTACTAGATATGATGTCATCTGAATTAAATTCACCCATTCCCATCCATTTTAGTTCACTGATTCCTAAGATGTAAGTGTTTATTCTTACCATCTCTTGCTTGACCACATACAATTTACCTTAATTCATGGACCTAACATTCCAGGTTCCTATGCAATACTGTTCGTTGTACCATCAGGCTTTACTTTCACCAGCAGACACATCCATAATTGAGCATCATTTCTACTTTGGACCATGAAGTGCCTGAGTGTTCATAATTCTAATGTAAAACTATTTTTTTAAATGATTTTTATTGCCAGACTAGTTCTATCAGGGAGTAAACTCAAGCAGAATCTAGCATTCATTTACTATGCTTGAGTAAAACTTTCTTCTACCTTTCATTTTTAAATTATTTATTTAAATATTATACTTTATGGTTTAAACATGATTTCACATTCATTCCTTAATTCATGGATTTATTTACCCAGCGTATATCAAGTGTCTATTATGTACCAAGTATCAGTAAATCAATGGACATTAATTTGAGCAAACTTTAGGAAATAGTGAAGGACAGAGGAGCCTAGCATGCTACAGACCATGGAGTCACACAGAATCATACACGACTTAGAGGCTGAACACCACCTGGGACCCAGTAAGGACTGAGATGGACAGTGATTGTTCTCCTTGACACCTCAAAGTGAGCATGGTGATTTGCAGTGACTCTGCGGAGATACCCAATATGATGGCAAGGAAAAAAGGTACAGAAAGACATCTGTGTCAATGAGTTTCCCATCCAGTTTGAAACAAATGACATGTACAAGACACTACCTTTTTTAAGGTAGGATGCAGTTAACATCATCATGAAGAAACTGAATGTTAGGATAATACCAAAGAGAAAGAGGTTGACTTGGGCTGAAAAATTCAGGGCAACTACAGAGCTAAGATACTAGCCTTCGGAGACATGTGACCTGTCCTTCAGTAGGGATGGAGATGCTGGAGGGGGAGGAGCTAGCGTGTGTGGGAGATGGAGATGCAGAAACGGGGCACCTATGTGAGACATCAGACGTACTGAAAAGCTCAAACTGGGAACCTGATGGCTGGGGCTGAGATTTGGCTTTGACATTTAGAAGCTGTGTTTCGCCAGGGAGCTTCCATGACTTCCTGTGCCCCATTTCTCGCCTATACAGTGTGTGGCATAGTACCTGTAACTTAGGGTTACGGTAAGGGCTAAAGCAGTGCCTGGTGCCTAGTCAGAGCCTTATAAGTGAAACATTTTGAGAAACTACTTAGTTTCCGCATGCACCCCCTTACTCTCTATACACTCACACACAGAAGCAAAAAAGCTCATTCACAACTTCCAAGGGGTCAGCAGTACACAATTGAGGAAACTGAAACTGAAAATCAAATACACTTTGGCAAATGCAAACATAGGAGACATAATAGGGCTGAACACTTAGTGTTCTATACTTACTTAAATAGTTGGCAGATTGGTACAAATTCAGTTCAGTTCAGTCGCTCAGTCGTGTCTGACTATGTGACCCCGTGAATTGCAGCACGCCAGGCCTCCCTGTCCATCACCAACTCCTGGAGTTCACTCAGACTCACTTCCATCGAGTCAGTGATGCCATCCAGCCATCTCATCCTCTGTCATCCCCTTCTCCTCTTGCCCCCAATCCCTCCCAGGATCAGAGTCTTTTCCAATGAGTCAACTCTTCACATGAGGTGGCCAAAGTACTGGAGTTTCAGCTTTAGCATCATTCCTGCCAAAGAATACCCAGGGCTGATCTCCTTTAGAATGGTACAAATTAGGCACATTTATACACTTGAGAAGATCCTCTGGAGAAGGAAATGGCATCCCACTCCAGTACTCTTGCCTGGATAATCCCATGGATGGAGGAGTGTTGTAGACTACAGTCCATGGGGTCGCAGAGTCGGACGTGACTGAGTGACTTCACTTCACTTCTATACACTTGGGAAGTTTTTAAACTGAGAATCGGACTCCAGAGTTGGACACAAACACAGAACAAGAAGAGGCCAATATTGGATATGAGTCAGGAATTCAGATTGGCATTTTCCAGAAGAATTTCCTTCATGGATGTCATTAAGACACAGCTTTGAACATGGTCACCTTCAGGAAGGTTTTCCTGATTGCTCAAAGTAGCCTCATGTTTCTTTCTGAGCTCTTCCTCTACTTGAATTATCTTATGCTCTTCTGCAATTTGTAAATAAGAGTTCTGCCTACACATTTTATCCTCCCTGCTCTTTGTAATCTATTTGAATGGAAATTTGCAAATTCATTTTGGTGTCTATCTTGTGTACATAATAAACATTTGAATATATATCGCAATGTAATTCATGAGAAGATGTTATTTTAGAAGGTAATCATTATAATTACATGTATTGATTTATATTTTTCCACAAAATAGTTTTCACAATATAATTTAAAGACAATCTAGTGAAATGTGCTTTCTCTCATGCCATTTTTTTTAACAAAGTAAAATGTAATAACATCCTGAGTATTTGTGGAAGGGTTTATGTTGATGTAATCTATACCAGAGAATATTTTTAGTTACTTTAAAACATTTTTTCTTTCCAGCTTATGAGAAACAGTGAATGTAGTTGGGGGAAAGATGCTAGAAACATCTGTGAATTATGAGCATTTTCGAAGTATACTTTTTTATGGGCATTGATAAATGGTCAGTTTGAAAGCCAAGTCCTTGTTTCATCAAATGTGTGATTCCTGAAAAATCTAAAATTTGCAGTAAGTTGGTCCACGTAACTTTTCTCCAGAACCAAACAAGCTTAGGTTTATTTCTTGTGACTTGATACGTTTACCATATGTTTGCTCAAATAATACACATTTATTCAGGATCTGCCATGAGCTACGGAGAAGGCAATGGCACCCCACTCCAGTACTCTTGCCTGGAAAATCCCATGGACAGAGGAGCCTGGTGGGCTGCAGTCCATGCGGTCGCTAAGAGTCAGACACAATGGAGAGAATTCACTTTCACTTTTCTCTTTCATGCATTGGAGAAGGAAATGGCAACCCACTTCAGTGTTCTTGCCTGGAGAATCCCAGGGACGGGGGAGCCTGGTAGGCTGCCGTCTATGGGGTTGCACAGAGTCGGACATGACTGAAGTGACTTAGCAGCAGCAGCCATGAGCTATGGATTTGCCAAGTCAGGGAATATAACTCTGAAGAAGATATCTTTTTATTCTCAGTGAGTTTTCTTTCACTGCTTGCCTGGTAGATGGGACAGTAAAAGAATCTGCTTGCAATGCTGGAGACCTGGGTTCGATCCCTGGATTGGGAAGATCCCCTAGAGAAGGGAATGGAAACCCACCCCAGTATTAAAGTGCAGGTAAAGAGAAAATTGAAGATATGTGTGGAAATGCCCCAGTAGGGTTCAGTGTGAGCTGTCTGAAGGAGTAATTGTCCTACCTTAAAGTTCAGAGAAGCTCCTCAGAGGGGAGGTGTTGTCTGCCTTAAGGGTTGAATAACAAGTAAGACTTCCACATCTGAGGAAGAAGAATCTGTGTTCCTGCCTGAGGGCACACCCTGTTGAAGTTTGGATGGGCTGTGAATGGCAAGGTGGCCAGAGAGTGGCTGTTGGCATTGTTCAGAGCAGGGCTCCCTAGATTGTGAAGAGCTCAGATAGGTCCCTGAGCATCATGTTCAGTTCAGTTTGAACATCATGTATCTTTGCTCAAAACTAAAACCCACCTTCAGATAACAAGGTCCTTTTCTTGAAGGAGATTTAAATAAATGTGCCACAAACTTAGAAGGTAACTCTGAAATAGAGACTGCAAAATATTTGGTGACATCATTATTATAATTATAGGCTCTCCCAAAAGGACAAGTATGAAGTCAAGTAGTTTGAAGAGCTTAGCAGTCTGAAATGTGAACAGTCTCCTTCTTACCTTGTATATTTGACTTCCATCTATTTAAAATAAAATCTAAATTCAGGAAAATTAGTGCAGAAGAAAACAAACTTTAGAGATAATTAGCATGTTTATGCATGTTATATATAAACAAATACAGATTATCATGTAATCTTTGTTGACCTGTTCATGATAATCAAGGCAGTGCAAGGTAAAAATTTGTCCTCAAATATCTGTCACCAGGGAGAGAGGTTCACACTGTATTCATTGCATTGAAAGTCTTAGTGAAGAGTTTTGGGAATTTATGAGTGCATAACTCTAAACAATAATTCTGTTGATTTATGAAAAAAATAGTCTTTAGTCATCACTCAAATGTGTGACTCCAAACATGTATAAAAATATGAAATAAAGCTAGATTGTTCCAGTTGTTAATATTTTAGTAAATTTCTACAAATAACTAATGTCACTTGAATTGGGATGTATCCAGAAAGATATTAACATATATTTATAAAAAGCTTAGATACATTTTGGGAAATGATTTTCAGTCGTAAAGCTATTGTAGTTTTGTTGCTCTTCAGTCACTAAGTCGTGTCCGACTCTTCGCGATCCCATGGACTGCGGCACACCAGGTTTCCCTGCCCTTCGCTATCTCCCTGAGTTTGTGCAGATTCATGTCCTTTGAGTCAGTGATGCTCTCTTAACCATCTCATTCTCTGCTGTCCCCTTCTCCTTTTGCCTTCAATCTTTTCCAGGGTCAGGGTCATTTCCAATGAGTCAACTCTTCGCATCAGGTGGCCAAAGTATTGGAGTTTCAGCTTCAGCATCAGTTCTTCCAATGAATATTCAGGACTGATCTCCTTTAGAATGGACCAGTTTGTTCTCCTTGCAGTCCAAGGGACTCTCAAGAGTCTTCTCCAACACCACAGTTCAAAAGCATCAATTCGTTGGTGCTCAGCCTTCTTGATTGTCTAACTCTCATATCTATAGATGACTCCTGGAACAACCATTGCTTTGACTATACAGATCTTGATAGGCAATGTGATATCTCTGCGTTTTAATATACTGTCTAGGTTAGTCATAGCTTTCCTTCCAAGAGCAAGTGTCTTGTAATTGTATGACTGCAGTCACAATCAGCAGTGCATAGCTGAAACAATTATGCCTTTTCCCCCCTTTTTTGCTTCAAAGATATTGAGCACCTACCTACTATATGCAAATCTGAAGCTCAGAACTGAGTATATGGGACCTAGCCTCCCTGTCACCTCCCTGTAAAAATAAATGTCAGATGTGGCCCATGCTCTTTTGATAGTCATTGATTGGAAGCAATATAAATAAATTCACACTTCCCAAGCATTTTCAGAACTCTGAAGGGAAAGCTATGAGTGTTTACCAGAAAGAGGTCATTTAGGCTCAGCATCAGGATGAGCAAGGAACTTTCCCCAGCATAGTACCTTCTATTCTGACAGAAGGATGGGCAGGGGTAAAAATAGGCAAAAAGAAAAACAATAGGGAGGAGACTCCAGGTGAAACCTGGTGTCAAGAGGAATGCTGATCCTTTTGTGGAGAAACTGCAAAGGTGTCTGGAACTGAGAAGGTGGGCTAGAGAGCAGAGAAAGATGTGCTTAAGAGTTCAGTGGTGGCGACATACCTAGACCTCCAGGGTCATAGGTACCCAGTCCATAGTCTAAGAAATCTGATAGCTGGAAAGAGAGACTTGATCAAATAGTGGGGGACCAGTGAAAGGAGAACAAGATGGTGTTGAAAGGTCACTTAATGGATAATTGCATTTGTCCATCTGAGAGATAATGGCAACTTGGACTGAGGGTTTGATGGCAGAGATAGACAGAAAAGGCTCCATGATGTGGTGAATTATGATTTATATTTTTAAATAGACCACCCTGGTGACAAGGGGAGAATGAAGTATGGAGGAATGGTCTGCAAGCAGTTAGACATTGAGCTTTCATCTAAACACATCAGTTTCTTTGGATCGAAGTGGTACATGAAGGGGGTCAGCAAGAACTGTTGAGAAGGATGCATGAAACACAAGGAAAAAGGGAGCCTCCAGAGATACTATTCTTAACCGCATACATCAGTCAACATGGGTTCTATCTTCAGAACAACTCTTGGCATTTTGGTACTTTCATTTTTATTTTCTAATCAAGGAAAGGTGGAGCTCAGAGAGATTAGCAGAATGTCTAGTGTAACACAGCTGGTTACTGATAGAGGCAGCTTTCACACTCAGAGTCCATTTGCCAGCAGATGGCACCTTCTTTCCTCAGTGTCTTGATGCTCCCTGAAGATACTATTCTTACTCTGGAGATGATGTTTGGAGAACTCGTTAAACAACCTGACAAAAATCACATAAGCAGTTAATCGATAGTGAAGATGGTTTTGCAAACCAGGAAGTTTATTTCTAAACTCCTTTTCCCTTTTCTTACCTCGAGTATAACATTGCAATCTGAGACTGCTGCTTCATAAAATTACAGCCTAGCAGAAAGGACAGGGATGCCAGTTACTATGAAATTGATGAAAATCATCACTACCTTTTAACCATGAAAGGAGGCATTAGCTCCACACTTAGGAGAAGCATAAGTAACCTTGGAGGAGGTGAAATAAATGTTGCAGTTCTTGGTCATATTTGTTCAGTCTATACATACTTGTTGAATGAAAGAATGGAGATGAATAGTTAATGCAGTCTGGCCAGATGATATCTTATAATAAATTAAAAATTTACTTTAAAAACTTTGTTCTGGAGAGGATCTTTTTTTCTGGTGTTGATGGTGCTTCATATTAAAACAGTTTCACTTAACTAGTATTATAAAGGTCACGATAGTTTATGTCTAGGAGTTATTGAAACAGTGTTTTCAAACTATGTATATCATTCCATCATAGAGAAGTTTCACTCCAGTTAAATTTTGGACAAATGGGCATGAGACTGTTCTTTTGTTACTCTTGTTCTGCTTTAATTTGAGATACCTAATGTAGAGACTTAACTTCACGTTCCAGGATGTCTGGCTCTAGGTGAGTGATCACACCATCGTGGTTATCTGGGTCAAGAGGATCTCCTTTGTATAGTTCTTCTGTGTATTCTTTCAACCTCTTCTTAATATCTTCTGCTTCTGTTAGGTCCATACCATTTCATTCCTTTATTGAGCCCATCTTTGCATGAAATGTTCCCTTGGTATCTCTAATTTTCTTGAAGAGATCTCTAGTCTTTCCCTGTCTACTGTTTTCTTCTGTTTCTTTGCATCGATCACTGAGGAAGGCTTTCTTATCTCTCCTTGCTATGCTTTGGAACTCTGCACACAGTTGGGAATATCTTTCCTTTTCTCCTTTGCCTTTAGCTTTCTTTCTCAGCTATTTGTAAGGCCTCCTCAGATAAACATTTTGCCTTTTTGCATTTCTTTTTCTTGGGTTGGTCTTGATCACTGCCTTCTGTACAGTGTCATGAAATTCTGTGCATAGTTCTTCAGGCACTCTGTCTATCATATCTAATCCCTTGAATCTATTTGTTAGTTCTACTGTATAATTGTAAGGGATTTGATTTAGGTCATACCTGAATGGTCTAATGGATTTCCCTACTTCCTTCAATTTAAGTCTGAATTTGGCAATAATGAGTTCATGATCTGAGCTACAGTCAACTCCCAGTACTGTTTTTGCTGACTGTATAGAGCTTCTCCATCTTTGGCTGCAAAGAATATAATTAATTTGATTTCAGTATTGACCATCTGGTGATGTCCATGTGTAGAGTTTTCTCTTGTGTTGTTGGAATAGGGTGTTTGCTATGACCAGTGCTTTCTCTTGGCAAAACTCTGTTAGCCTTTGGCCTGCTTCATTTTGTACTCCAAGGACAAATTTGCCTGTTATTCCAGGTATCTCTTGACTTCCTACTTTTGCATTCCAGTCCCCTATCATGAAGAGGACATCTTTTTGGGGTATTAGTTCTAGAAGGTCTTGTAGATCTTCATAGAACCATTCAATTCAGCTTCTTCAGCATTACTGGTCAGGGCATAGACTTGGGTTATTGTGATATTGAATGGTTTGCCTTTGCAAAGTCAAGTGGGCCTTAGGAAGCATCACTACAAACAAAGCTGGTGGAGGTGATGGAATTCCAGTTGACCTGTTTCAAATCCTAAGAGATGATGCTGTGAAAGTGCTGCAATCAATATGCCAGCAAATCTGGAAAATTCATCAGTGGCCACAGGACTGGAAAAAGTCAGTTTTAATTCTAATCCCAAAGAAACGCAATACCAAAGAATGCTGAAACTAGTGCACAATTGCACTCATCTCACACACTATCAAAGTAATGCACAAAATTCTCCAAGCCACGCTTCAACAGTATATGAACTCTGAACTTACAGATGTTCAAGCTGGATTTAGAAAAGGCTGAGGAACCAGAGATCAAATTGCCATATGCTGGATTATCAAAAAAGCAAGAGTTCCAGAAAAACATCTACTTTTGCTTTATTGACTATGCCAAAGCCTTTGACTGTGTAGATCACAACAAACTGTGGATAGTTCTTCAAGAGATGGGAATACCAGACCACCTGACCTGCCTCTGGAGAAATCTGTATGAAGGTCAAGAAGTAACAGTTAGAACTGGACATAGAACAAACAACAGACTGGTTCCAAATCGGTAAAGAAGTACATCAAGGCTATATATTGTCACCCTGCTTATTTAACTTATATGCATGCAGAGGACATCATGTGAAATGCCAGGCTGGATGAAGCACAAGTTTGAATCAAGATTTCTGGGAGAAATATCAATAACCTTAGTACGCAGATGACACCACCCTTATGGCAGAAAGTGAAGAACTAAAGAGTTCCTCTTTCCTGTTGAAAGAGGAGGGTGAAAAAGTTGGCTTAAAACTCAACATTCAGAAAACGAAGATCATGGCATCTGGTCCTATCACCTCATGGCAAATAGATGGGGAAACAAAGGAAACAGTGAGAGATTTAGTTTTTTGGCTCCAAAATCACTGCAGATGGTGATTGAAGCCATGAAATTAAAAGATACTTACTCCTTGGAAGGAAAGTTATGACCAACCTAGACAGCATATTAAAAAGCAGACACATTACTTTGTCAACAAAGTTCCATCTAGTCAAGTCCATGGTTTTTCCAGTTGTCATGTATGGATGTGAGAGTTGGACTATAAAGAAAGCTGAGTGCTGAAGAATTGATGCTTTTGAACTGGTGGTGTTGGAGAAGACTCTTGAGTCCCTTGGACTGCAAGGAGATCCAACCAGTCAATCCTAAAGGAAATCAATCCTGAATATTCATCAAAAGGACTGCTGCTGAAGCTGAAACTCTAATAACTTTGGCCACCTGATGTGAATAATTGATCCATTGAAAAAGACCCTGATCTGGGAAAGATTGAAGGCAGGAGCAAAAGGATGAGATGGTTAGATGTCATCCCCAACATGATAGACATGAGGTTGAGTAGGTTCCAGGAGTTGGTGATGGACAGGGAAGCCTGGTGTGCTGCAGTCCATGGAGTCACAAAGAGTCGGACATGACTGAGTTACTGAAGTGGATGTAGAGGCTGCATGTCAGGTTTTCATTGTGATTTATCCGTAGACCTCATGATGATCTGTCACTGTGTTTAGTTTTGAAAGGATGATAATTTTCCCCACAAATCTGAAAGAGTTAGTGCACTTAGTGAAAACATCTAGAATCCTTAGGTATCTACCTTTATGTATTCATGACATGTAAATTAAGACATAGAGAGCTTCTTAGATATGAACATACTTTTGGATATCTATTTTATATTTGCATCAGCTAAACATTCACATTTTCCAAACTAATATTCATGTCTTAGTATATTTTGGAACAGGTTCTGTATAAACACCAGTCAAGATATTGAGACCCAAAGTTAAGAAAGTCCTGGTACTCTAGGAATCTCAGGTGGTAGTAAAGAATAATGTCAGGTCATTAAGTAGTTTGACCTGTTTAAAAAAAAAAATTCTTATTCATAGTTCTGTAGAGTCTGAATTGATGGCCAATGTTAATTGGCTCATGAAGACTCACTTTTTTTCCCCTTTTGGAATTTAATTTTATGACCAGCAATATTTTAGACTAAGTACTGAGTAGATTATACATATCATTAGCATTATAATCAATCCAACTAAACTGTATTGTGAAATTTCTGTCTGGCCAAAAGAAGCTTCATCTTTCATCAGGAAAACACAAGAACATAATTTCACAGTAATTGTTGAGAGCATTCTTTCTGTAGGTTTTTAAGCTCAATTTAATGATGAAATCAGATACTTAGTTGAAGAGTAAAGGCATGTTTTTATAGTTGTGGGTCTAAGTTATAGGTGGAAGATACAGTAAGCTGGAGGGCTTCCCTGGTGGCTCAGATGGTAAAATAATTGGCCTGCAATGAAGGAGACCCAAGTTTGATCCCTGGTTCAGGCAGATCCCCTGTAGGAGGGGATGCCTACCCACCCCAGTATTCTTGCTTGGAGAACTCCATGCACAGAGGAGCCTGGCAGTTCACAGTCCATAGGGCCACAAAGAGTGGGACATGACAGAGCAATGAGCACTTTCACTTTCATAGTGAGTTGGAACAGATCATTTTTCTCTCCTTTCCAAAGAAAGACATTCGTTGAGAGAAACACCACCTTTATCTCCATTTCTTCCACCATGCTGTCTGATTCCTGGCATGGCATACATCTCTTCTGAATAACCATTTATCTTCTTCTTGTTTCTTTTCTTTTAAATTAGCATTGTGGAATTTTACAAGTGATGAGAAAGAAGTTATTACAATTGTGGTTAATGAAGTAATTCATGTTTTCATTCACTCATTCCCCATCCCTTCAGGTACCTAAATTGTTGTGAAATAAAAGGCAACTGTTCGCATCTCTAATCATTCATGGACCACTGAGCAGGGCCATGCTGTTATGGTTTGTATTGAAAACCATACATTTTAAGTGTTGCTTAATTGTTTATAAGCTTTTTTTTTTTTTCTAATACCTTACCAGAAGATGCCTCTTAGTTCCTTGAATAATACATTCTGGGTTTGATTTGGAAAACCATGCTTATTCTGCCTATTCTGTTCAAGTCTTCCTTTGCTAGAGTTAGCGTAAAATTGTAGGTATAACCAAACTCATTTTTAAAAAATTCTTAGGAAACATCCAGGTCAGTCAATATGTCTCTGAAAGACATTACTGAGCTATGTTCAGTAAGTTTCAGAGAGCTCTGACATTAAATTTTACAGAGTTTACAGTTAAATTAAAAAAAAAAATGGTATGTTAAGCCATATGCTCCACCCAAGACATTTGGATGAAGCTTTATGCATTCCAAAATTCTATAATATACTAAAATGAAATTTCCTATAAAAGTGTTCTACTTTCATGGACTCATATTATACTTTTTATAACAAATATGTTCCTAATTTTGTTCCTTTTTATTTATTTATTTATTTATTACTGTATTATCTTACTTGGTTATACTGGCTACCAGTGTTTTTAGTGACAGTTTTCAGATCTGTATTGTTAAAAATCTATTCATTGACTAGAATGTCCTAGTGAAGATAAATTTAAAACATAATTTAACAATAATGATAAAGTGTAATATAAAGTATGCTCTTGGAAAGCATAGATTTGAATAACTGCCTTCAAGAACGTTACAATTAACAAAACTAATAGGCACAATGCTTTATAACAGTTATCCTAAAATCTTTCTATATAAATTGGAATTAAAAATTCAGAGTTGGATAGACCCAAATATAGACTATCTTGTAAAATTTGGAAACATTAAAGAATAACAGTTTTTCTATTCAACATAACAATGGCATGGTTTCTAATAGGAAACATTTGTATGTCTTCCAACAGAAACACAGAATCTAGAATGACTAAATTAGTTTTAAAATCTGTATTTTACTTGGAAAATTGCTACTGAATTACTTCCACTGCAATTTAAAAGGAAGAGGTGTGTGTGGGCATATCCCAGCTGTGCATGGTTTGTTATGAGCCATTTTTAGGCCAACTGGTCAGCCACAGCTGCCTAAGACTGGTTTAGAAAATTACAGATCTACATTTTTCCCTCTCAATTTTTTTGTTAAAGTGCCTTGAATAAGGTATTCTTAGTTTAATTATCTTGAAGTTATTACACAGGGCACATGTAAGAAAGCTATCATCATTGTTGGAAACAAGTCAGATCAAGTTGAGGCAGAATGATAAGGAGCTGGAGTCAGTCTAAAACTAAAAAGGCTCTTGGGCAGATAACACTTCGTGAAAGTTCTTCTTTAGTGCATCTCTTAACTATGGACCTCAAAATGCACTTTCCTAAGTCAGAAACATCTGTCACTATAACAGTAACTCCAGTATTTCCTATGCAGGGCAATCCCATTCTTTATTTTGGACATAATATTTCAAGACTTTGTACAGAAGTTAGTAGCTGTTAACTATAACATAGAAGTAGGAGTAAATTAAGCTACATGAAATAATAGCAGTAACAGAACATAAGAATTGAAAAAACAATGAATGCTGGATCTGTTATAATTGAAAAAAAAAAAAAAGATTCTAGGTTCTGGTAGAAGATGTTTGATATATTTCTAATGCTGCTCCCTGCCCTTTGGTTGCACTTCTATGGTAACTACCTATGTTTCGATGCATCAAAGTGACCTTAATATTATTGCCATATACATGCATGGTTTTAGCCTGATCAGGTGCTCCAAAACTGTAGACCTAGATGCTTCCTAAGAGAGGCAAGTGAAAGCTTACTCTATGTAGCAAAACTCATTGACTCCTGAGACAAAACTTGGTTGTTACCTGAAGTCCCATACTTGCCATTTATACTAGTGACCATCTCCACTTACACTTTTAAAATTTTAAACACCCCTATCTCACACATCAATTTTCAGTTATATAGACCATAAAATATTATCAGCTTGAATGACAAGACATTCAGAAAATCAAAAAAAAATAATAGATACTGTCTAAGGATTTGGTTATTATTTTCTTTGTTAAATGTCTAGTAGAAGTGACAGATGTAAAAACCTTAACAGTGATTACTGTCCTCTGAACCTTTTCTAGACATTTGTGTGGTATAAAAGAGATTCCATCATTAAAAGATACTTCAGACATTCCTGAGATATTCTCGTCATGTTGGGTAATTGGGCTACAAATCCTCACAGGCCGTACAACTCTCAGATTCCTTGGGAAGCTGAAGAGGGCAGCCAACAAAAATATAACTCAGTCCTCTGCTAGAATCCATTCTGCAGAACTGTCCTATAGAAGACACATTTTATATACAATTATTCTTCTTTGTGGCTTCGCGACTCAAAGGCTCCTTGGCAGAAATTCTAGACACCCTTGTTCTTAGTAACACTTAGGACAGGGCCATGGAGTTCAATGTCTGGAGGAATGGTCTGCTGATGTGAATATGTAAATAAGTCACCTATTCTAGAGTCACAATTTACATATTAAAAAAGGAATTATTTTCTACAAATTTTGTAACAAGCAGCATTTTCCATCTATTTTTAGGTCTTGCATTTTAACTAAAGAAAGCTTTAATTATTCTTGAGAAACACTTCATTGACTTTAACTCATTTATAAGGAACTTTGGGGCCAGGTTGATGATAAATGGGAAAACAGCAGTGGAGCAGGGAGGCAGTTATGAGGCGGTGCTGAACTGGACAGCTCCCAGTTTGCCGTTGTATGTGACATGGCCATTGTTCAAGAGACTCTGGAAATCTAGATTCATAGGAGAAATCTCCCAGTGTTGAAGTGGGCTAAAACAAATCAAATGGTGTTTAAAACAACGTAGATATCTTCACTGTGCAGGCCGGACACTCATGTTTGTGGGGCAAACTGCAAACATGTGGCAACTTGTGCCAACAGAAAATAGAATTTATTTCTTGATGTTTGTTTATTCTTCTATGAAGAAAGGCAGGTAACTTGTTGACTAAGATTTCTCTGGGCATTTTAGAAGCCACACAAATTTTACCTGATGTTCTATAAAATAATGGTCTGCTATAGTCATGGTTTCATGATAAACCTTTTAGGATTAATAATGCTGACTCTAATGGCCACCAGCATTCAGACTGTCTGAAGGTCAAGTGGGATTGCTGGATGGCTGTCCTGGCTGGTCCTTTGGGGGGACTGGACATCAGTTATTTGGATCTCCTTATACCTGACATATCTGATATGCTTTAAGTTTCTTGAGATGTTTTAAAATTATTTTTATAGTCAAACTGTATACATTTTTGTTCCATACTTTTACACTTTCACTTAATATTGATAATTAGATCATTCTTTATTTACTCAGTGTCTGAATACTTGATAAACGAATAATTACATCTTTGCTTAAGTCAAATCAGTGTAGCATGAGCTGAATTATAACTTCAGAGTTAAAAGTGACTTATTTGGGGAGTCAGTCTATGTCTCTTTCCTTTGGTTTCTGATCTGACGTCTTCCTATTTTATCCATGTGGCCCAGAGGCACATGGCATAGCCAGGATTTAGGAAGAACTTCAAGAGTTAAGTGACTGTGTATTGGATCAGGATCAGGGGGAGGGGGAGACATTGACCACAGATTTCAGGGCAAGTGATACCAGGGTTTCCAACCTACTCTGGAAAGGACAAGGGGAGCTCTTGGAGAGATTGGACCTGGAAAACTTTCAGGAAGTGACTGAATTTGGGAAGTGTCTTTCTGCGTACTGGTAGGGGATGGATTAGAGAGGGATAAGACCAAATGAGAGTTTTGCCATCAAGTCAGAATGATGGTAGCTTGTCTTATGGGTTGAGATCAAATAGATGGATTTGGAATAAACTATGTTGGATTCTGTCATCTAAACATATGACAAGGATGAGTTCACGAGTTCCAGGTGGCTTTGCCAGGAATATGGTGTCTCCTTGATAAGAACAGCCAGTTATACAGCTGGTGTCCAAGGGGATGGCTTCCCTTTAAATTCTGCCCTGACAGCAAGGGCTGAGTGGACCAGGAAGACTGATGGAAATCCCTGCTCAGCATCTCTGCTGTCTACATTTTACTGACCTTCAGGTCTAGGTTACCTCAATATGAATTATTAATAACTTCATTATAACCTTGGATATAGAGCTTATAACTTTTGTACAACATGGAGGTAATTATGTAAGTTCCTATCAGTAATTTAAATAGATTTTTCTGAACAAAACTGAATATCAGTTTCCAGGAATTTAGTATGAACGCTCATCTTTTACCTCCTTAAAGTTATTTTATCTCTTACTCTTCTTTTCCAAGGCCATATTTCTTAACTGCTTCTTTTTTTAATATAACCTTCCAAATGCCATATTTTATTGTGTTGATTTAAGACTACCTGAAGGTTTTAAAAATCATTTTATGATGTAACCAAAAATGGGGAGCAGGCAATGGAAAAATGCATACTCCAAAATTCCACAATCCAAATTAAAACTTGCATCAATTCTACCTTTATATTTTTGAACTTATTTTTTCCAATCATAAGTTTATCCAATTTAAGATCATGACAGAATAAAGACAGAATATGCTTATGAGATGACAATATGCAGCTTGTACCTCCATCATAAGCAGGTTCTATTTAAATAGCTAATTAGTATAAACCTACAGAAGTAAAGCATTTACTGTTCATTTGCTGCCTCTCAAGTACAAGATGGGAAGTTAGGATAGAGGACTATACAAAGAATTCTAAGGTGGATGCATATTAAATCAACAAGCAATGCCATCTTCATGGAGTAGCTAAACTTGGGGAGAAATCAAATGCAGGCACTGAGAAAGTAGACTTGAAGATGGTCTGAGATCTGGTGACTAAATGGGATTTGAGTGTAAGTGGAGTTGTATTGTATTTGGTATTAGCTGCTAAATTGTAACCTTCTCTTATGTAATTATTAGGGTAAAAAAATCTTAAAGATTACTAATTATCATTCATCATATGGTTCTATGGATGGTTTGAAGTCAGAAAATGTAAGCATGTTTGTAGGTGAAAGTACTTCCAGAGTGTAATTTAATGTGTTTATTTGTAAAAGTGGATGCTCATCAGGTCTTTATCTTTATTGATTAAAAATTACCACAGTAGTGATTATGGGCCAAACCTTGTGCTATTATATCCCCATTTAGATGATGTGATAATTCTTTTTTGCCTAACAGCTGAACTCCAAAATATGGAACATAATATCCTGTGGGCTGGACCATAAGAAGTTTTGGCAGATTTTTTGGGACATAATTGATTAATCTCTCAGTCAGTAGACTAATCTCTCAGTCAGTATAATATCACATATTATTACATTTAGCTCAGAGAGCCATATTTTGAGTCAAAGACAGCTGGCGCCCTTCATAAAAATCAGGTCCTAGTGTGTGTCAGCTTCCTGAAAGGCATTCATAGCATTTTTCAGATCCTATGTAAAAACAAAAACATCAGATGGAACACTTGTTCCACTGTCTGAGTCTGTTCCATCGTTAACAGACAGTGTGGAGGTAGGTAGAGCTACAAAACATAATAAGGAATGAAGGAAGAAAATGTAATCTGAAAGTGGATTTTGTGCCATTATTTACACTTAAAGTCCTCGAAATTGACTCTTCAGTGTGCATAGTATGCAGGGATTCTTCCGAATCATCCTTCCTTCCTTAATCTTTGACACTCTCACCACCACCCATCCCTTATTTTAAGCAATATAGTCTTGTCATTGTGAAAGATGAATTTCATTTCTCCACTGAGAATACTTATGGAATGTTTTAAATGGTAGGATAGAAGTGCCTTTTAAAAATATGTCATTGCATTTTAGGGTTTTAAATGAATCACTCTCTTTTGTCTTCTAAGATAATGCTACTAAATATCATATCATTGCATTTAAAGGCATATCTTGGGTTTTCTTTTCTTTTAAATTTAGAACAAATTTATTTTAATTGCTATGAATATAGACCAATTTGATACCTTCAGTTTAAAAAAAAAACACTAAGAAATTATAAGAATAGTCTTGAGTAGCATCAGTTCTGTATCAGTTTTGAACTCAAGACTTCCAGCTTATCAATGTGTTCTAATCAGTTGACTTAACCAGGGAAAGAAAGGAAAAAAAAAGTAAAACTGACCTTTACTAATTGCTCAGAATATGTCAGGAATTGGATTATAGCAGCACTTTATGGAGTGTGTTTTATGACCCATGAGTGGCTCTGTTAAAAAACAAGAGAAACACACATGGTTCACAGAAGTTACATTTGAGAAATGCTGCCCAGTTTTGCATATTATCCCAGTTTGGGGATAATATCCCAGTTTTGGATATTATTCATGCACATCAGCTTACTTAAGGGCTCACAGCAAATCTTTTCTGGCTAAAGTTTTACATCAAATTTGACATAAAAATATTGCCTATTTGCATTCTACTATTAACATATTTTTATACATTTTTGGGGGGAAACAGAGAATGATGCTAATTTACTGCTTATTAATCCTTCCCTTTATTCAGGATGTCACTCCAGTCTTTTCTCATGAGCCTGAAGCATGGAAAATACAAGTGGTATAGGTGTGGTCCTTCCTCTATCACCACGGCCTTCTTTGGTGTCCTTACTTGCTAGCAGTATTCTATAGATTGTTATAAAATCATGTGTGACCATTTTCATAACCTCAGTATTATTTTTTTAATTAATTTATTTTTTATTAAAGGATAATTGCTTTACAGAATTTTGTTGTTTTCTGTCAAACCTCAACATGAATCAGCCATAGATATACATATGTTTCCTCCCTTTTGAAACTCCCTCCCATCTCCCCCTACATCCCACCCCTCCAGGTTGACACAGAGCCCCTGTTTGAGTTTCCTGAGGCATATAGCAAATTCCCGTTGGCTATCTATTTTACATATGGTAATATAAGTTTCTAAGTTAATCTTTCCGTAAATCTCACCCTCTCCTCCCCTCTCCCTATGTCCATAAGTCTCTTCTCTATGCCTGTTTCTCCATCGCTGCCCTGTAAATAAATTATTCAGTACCATTTTTTTAGATTCCGTATATATGTGTCAGAATATTATATTTATCTTTCTCTTTCTGACTTCACTCTGTATAATAGGTTCTAGCTACATCCACCTCTTTAGAACTGACTCAAAGGCTTTCCTTTTTATGACTGAGTAATATTCCATTGTGTATATATACCATGACTTCTTTATCCATTCATCTGTCAATAGACATCTAGGTTGCTTCCATGTTCTATCTATTGTAAACAGTGCTGAAATGAACAATGGGATACTTGTGTCATTTTCAATTTTGGTTTCCTCAGGGTATATGCCTAGGAGTAGAATTGCTGTGTCCTATGGTAGTTTTATTCCTAATTTTTTAAGGAAACTCCATACTGTCTTCCATGATGGCTGTATCAATTTGCATTCCCACCATCAGTGCAAGAGCATTCCCTTTTCTCCACACTCTGGCCAACTTTTATTGTTTGTAGACTGTTGGATGATGGCCGTTCTGACTGGTGTGAGGAGATATCTCACTGTAGTTTTGATTTGCATTTCTCTAATAATGAGTGATGTTGAGTATCTTTTAATGAATTTGTTAGCCATCTGTATGTCTTTGGAGAAATGTCTGTTTAGGTCTTTTCCCTATTTTTTGATTGGGTTGTTTGTTTTTCTGGCATTGAGTTGTATGAACTGCTTGTATATTTTGGAAATTAATCCTTTGTCACTTGTTTCGTTTGCTATTGTGTTCTCCCATTCTGAGGGTTGTCTTATCACCTTGCTCATAGTTTCCTTTTCTGTGCAAAAACTTTTAAGTTTAATCAGGTCCCATTTGTTTAGTTTTGTCTTTATTTCCATTACTCCAGGAGGTGAGTCATAGAGGATCTTGCTTTGGTTTATGTCATTGAGTGTTCTGCCTATGTTTTCCTCTAAGAGTTTTATAGTTTCTGGGCTTAACTTTTAGGTCTTTAATCCATTTTGAGTTTATCTTTGTGACTGGTGTTAGGAAGTGTTCTAATTTCATTCTTTTACAAGTAGCTGTTTAGTTTTCCCAACACCACTTATTGAAGAGACTGTCTTTGCCCCCATTGTATATTCTTGCCTCCTTTGTAAAAAATAAGGTACCCATAGGTGCATGGGTTTATTTGCAGGCTATCTTGTTCCATTGGTATATATTTCTTTTTTGTGTATGCCAGAACCATACTGTCCTGATGACTGTAGCTTTGTAGTATAATCTGAAGTCAGGAAGGTTGATTCCTCCAACTCCATTCTTCTTTTTCTACTTTCTCAAGACTGCTTTGGATATTCAGTGTCTTTTGTGTTTCCAGATGAATTGTGAAATCTTTTGTTCTATTTCTGTGGAAAATGTCATTGGTAATTTGATAGAGATTGCATTGAATCTGTAGATTGTGTTTGGTAATATAGTCATTTTTATAATATTGATTCTTCCTACCAAGGAACATGGATATCTCTCCATCTTTATATGTCATTTTTGATTTCTTTCATTAGTGCCTTATAATTTTCTGTGTACAATTCTTTTGTCTCTTGAGGTAAGTTTATTCCTAGATATTTAATTCTTTTTGTTGCAGTGGTGAATGGGATTGATTCCTTAATTTCTCTTTCTGATTTTTCATTGTTAGTATATAGAAATGCAAGTGATTTCTGTGTATTGATTTTGTATCATGCAAATTTGCTAAACTAACTGATTAATTTTAGTAATTTTCTGATACTGTCTTTATGGTTTTCTATGTACAGTATCATGTCATCTGTAAACAGTGAGAGCTTTACTTCATTTCCAATCTGGATTCTATTTATTTCTTTTTCTTCTCTGATTGCTGTAGCTAGAACTTCCAGAACTATGTTGAATAGTGGTGAAAGTGGACACCCTTGTCTTGTTCCTGATGTTTGGGGTAATGCTTTCAGCTTTTCACCATTGAGAATAATGTTTACTGTAGGCTTATCATATATGGCCTTTTCTATGTTGAGGTAGGTTCTTTCGATGCCCAGTTTTTGAAGAGTTTTAATCATAAATGGGTGCTGGATTTTGTCAAAGGCTTTTTCTGCATCTATTGAGACTATCATATGGTTTTAATCTTTCAATTTGTTAATATGGTGTATCACATTGATTGATTTGCATATATAGAATAATCCTTGCATCATTGGAATAAACCCAACTTTATCATGGTGTATGCACTTTTTGATATGTTGCTTTCTATTTGTTAAAATGTTGTTGAGGATTTTTGTATCTATGTTAATGAATGATATTGGCCTGTAGTTTTCTTTTTTGTGTGTTGTCTTAGTCTGGTTTTTATCAGGATGATGGTGGCCTTGTAGAAGGAGTTTGGAAGTGTTTCTTCCTCTGCAATTTTTTGAAAGAGTTTTAGAAGAATAGGCATTATCTCTTCTCTAAATGTTTGATAGAATTTTCCTGTGAATCCATCTTGTCTGGGCTTTTGTTTTTTTGGGGAGATTTTGATCACAGCTTCAATTTCAGTGCTTGTAATTGGGTTGTTCATAATTTCTATTTCTTCCTGGTTCAGTGTTGGAAGATTAAACTTTTCTAAGAATCTGTCCATTTCTTCCAGGTTATCCATTTTATTGCCATACAGTTGTTCATAATAATCTCTTATAATCCTTTGTATTTCTGCATTGTCTGTTGTAAACTCTCCTTTTTCATTTCTAATTTTATTGATTTGATTCTTCTCATATTTTTTCCTAGATGAGTCTGGCTAAAGGTTTTTCAGTTTTGTTTATCTTCTCAAAGAACCAGCTTGTAGTTTTATTAAATTTTACTAATCTTTCTTTCATTTCCTTTTCATTTATTTCTGCTCAGATCTTTATGATTGATTTCCTTCTACTAATTTTTGTTGTTGTTGTTGTTGTTGTTCTTCTTCTTCTTCTTCTTTTTCTGGTTCTTTTAGGTTTAAAGTTAGGCTGTCTATTTGATGTTTTTTCTTGTTTCTTGAGGTAGGGTTCTATTGCTATAAACTTTCCTCTTAGAACTGCTTTTGCTTCATCCCATAGATGGTTTTGGGTTGTGTTTTCATTGTCATTTGTTTCTATAAATTTTTTGATTTCTCTTTTGATTTCTTCTGTAACCTGTTGGTTATTTAGAAATGTATCATTTAATCTCCATGTGTTTGTGTTTCTTAGTTTTTTCTTGTAATTGATATCTAGTCTCATAGCACTGTGGTCAGAGAAGATGCTTGATATGATTTCAATTTTATTAAATTTACTGAGGTTTGATTTGTGACCCAAGATGTGGTCTATCCTGGAGAATATTCCATGTGCACTTGAGAAGAAGATATGTTCTGCATTTGTATGGAATGTCCTGAAAATATCAATGAAATCCATCTCATCTAATGTTATCATTTAAGACTTGTGTTTCCTTTTTAATTTTCTGTTTTGATGATCCATCCATTGATGTGAGTGGGGTGTTAAAGTCTCCTACTATTACTGTGTTACTGGCAATTTCTCCTTCTATGTCTCTTAGTGTTTGTCTTATGTATTGTGGAACTCCTATGTTGGTTGCATAGATATTTATAATTGTTATGTCTTCCTCTTCAATTGATCCCTTGATCATTATGTAGTGTCCTTCCTTATCTTTTGTAATATTCTTTACTTTAAGGTCCACTTTGTCTGATGTGAGGATTGCTACTCCATATTTTTTTTTTTTTTTGCTTCGCATTTACATGGAATATATTTTTTCATCTTCTCACTTTCAGTCTATATGTGCCTTTAGGTTCTGAAGTAGGTTTCTTGTAGAAAGCATATATATGGGTCTTGTTTTTCTCTCCATTCAGTCAGTCTGTGTCTTTGGGTTGAAGCACTTAATCCACTTACATTTAAAGTAATTATTGATATGTATGTTCCTATTGCCATTTTGTTAGTTGTTTGGGGTTGATTTTGTAGATCTTTTTTTCTTCTCTTGTATTTCTTGACTATACAAGTCCCTTTAACATTTGTTATAAAGCTGGTTTGGTTGTACTGAATTCTCTTAACTTTTGCTTGTCTGAAAAGCTTTTTCTTTCTCCATCAATTTTGAATGAGATCATTGCTGGGTATAGTAATCTTGGTTGTAGATTTTTCCCTTTAGTACTTAAAATATATCCTGCCATTCCCCTCTGGCCTGCAGAGTTTCTGATGAAAGATCAGCTGTTAAGTGTATGGGGTTTCCCTTGTAGGTTACTAGTTTCTTCTCCCTTGCTGCTTTTAATATTCTTTCTTTGTGTTTAGTCTTTGTTAGTTTGATTAGTATATATCTTGGCATGTTTCTCCTTGGGTTTTTCCTGTATGGGACTCTTTGTGCCTCTTGGACTTGATTGACTATTTCCTTTTCCATGTTGGGGCAATTCTCAGCTATAATCTCTTCAAAAACTTCCTCATACTCTTTCTTTTCCTCTTCTTCTCCTGGGACCCCTATAATTTGAATATTGGTGTGTTTGATATTGTCCCAGACATCTCTGAGACTATCCTCAGTTCCTTTCATTCTTTTTACTTTCTTCTGCTCTTGAGAAGTTATTTCCACCATATTATCTTCCAGTTCACTGATTCTATCTTCTGCTTCAGATATTCTGCTATTGATTCCTTCCAGAGTATTTTTATTTTCAGTAATTGTGTTCTTTGTCTCTATATTTTTATTCTTTAATGCTTCTAGGTCTTTGCTTATTGATGCTTGCATTTTCTTCATTTTGTTTTCAAGGTTTTGATCATCTTTACTATCATTATTCAAACTTTTTTTTTCAGGTAGTTTGCCTATTTCCTCTTTATTTATTTGGACTTCTGTTTTTCTAGTTTGTTCCTTCATTTGTGTAGTATTTCTCTGGCTTTGTATTATTTTCTTTTAACTATGTGTTTGAGGTCTCCTTTCCCAGGCTTCAAGGTTGAATTCTTTCTTCCTTTTGATTTCTGTGCTCCTAAGGGTGGTCCAGTGGGTTGTGTAAGTTTTGTATAGGGTGAGATTTGTGGTGACTTTTGTTGTTGCTGTTGTTTGTTTGATTTTCTTCTCATGGGCAAGACTGAGTGAGGTGGTAATCCTGTCTTCTGATGATTGGGTTTGTATTTTTGTTGTGTTGTTGTTTAGATGAGGTTTCCTGCACAGGGTACTACTGTGGTTGAGTAATGCCAGGTGTTGTATTCAAGTGGTTTCCTTTGTGTGTGTTCTCACTATTTGATACTCCTAGGGTTAATTCTCTGGTAGTCTAGGGTTTTGGAGTCAGTGCTCCCACTCCAAAGGCTCAGGGGTTGAACACTGGTCAGGAACAAGGATTCCACAAGTGGTTTCTTATGGCATTATGTGGGTCTAAAACAAATACCCAAAAGCAAAAAACCAAAGATGAACCCCAGACAAATGGCAGTTATAAAATCAGGCAGATAACAATTAAAATAATTGAATATATGCATATACATATACATCCTTGAGAAAAGTCAAAATGGTCCAACTAAAATAAATTACAGTAGATTGACCTGGTGAACCAAGAAAATCAAGAATTATATTTACCAGTTAATAACAAAACTAAAGCACAAACTGGAAAACAAACCTAAAGCAAAATGTCAAGTGGGGAATAAAGCAATGAAAACAAAACTAATATGTTGAGAGGAAAGGAAAGAAAGAAAAGAGAGAAGGGATAGATATGCAAGGTTAAATGGAGGTAGATAAAGCAGATTTATATCAGATCAGATCAGCCGCTCAGTCGTGTCCGACTCTTTGTGACCCCATGAATCGCAGCATGCCAGGCCTCCCTGTCCATCACCAACTCCTGGAGTTCACTCAGACTCACGTCCCTCGAGTCAGTGATGCCATCCAGCCATCTCATCCTCTGTCGTCCCCCTCTCCTACTGCCCCCAATCCCTCCCAGCATCAGAGTCTTTTCCAATGAGTCAACTCTTCACATGAGGTGGCCAAAGTACTGGAGTTTCAGCTTTAGCATCATTCCTTCCAAAGAAATCCCAGGGCTGATCTCCTTCAGAATGGACTGGTTGGATCTCCTTGCAGTCCAAGGGACTCTCAAGAGTCTTCTCCAACACCACAGTTCAAAAGCATCAATACTTCGGCGCTCAGCCTTCTTCACAGTCCAACTCTCACATTCATACATGACCACAGGAAAAACCATAGCCTTGACTAGACGAACCTTTGTTGGCAAAGTAATGTCTCTGCTTTTTAATATGCTATCTAGGTTGGTCATAACTTTCCTTCCAAGGAGTAAGTGTCTTTTAATTTCATGGCTGCAGTCACCATTTGTAGTGATTTTTGAGCCCATAAAAATAAAGTCTGACACTGTTTCCACTGTTTCCCCATCTATTTCCCATGAAGTGGTAGGACTGGATGCCATGATCTTTGTTTTCTGAATGTTGAGCTTTAAGCCAAGTTTTTCACTCTCCACTTTCACTTTCATCAAGAGGCTTTTGAGTTCCTCTTCACTTTCTGCCATAATGGTGGTCTCATCTGCATATCTGAGGTTATTGATATTTCTCCCAGCAATCTTGATTCCAGCTTGTGTTTCTTCCAGTCCAGCGTTTCTCATGATGTACTCTGCATATAAGTTAAATAAACAGGGTGACAATATACAGCCTTGACGAACTCCTTTTCCAATTTGGAACCAGTCTGTTTTTCCATGTCCAGTTCTAACTGTTGCTTCCTGACCTGCATACAAATTTCTCAAGAGGCAGATCAGGTGTTCTGGTATTCCCATCTCTTTCAGAATTTCCCACAGTTTATTGTGATCCACACAGTCAAAGGCTTTGGCATAGTCAATAAAGCAGAAATAGATGTTTTTCTGGAACTCTCTTGCTTTTTCCAAGATCCAGAGGATGTTGGCAATTTGATCTCTGGTTCCTCTGCCTTTTCTAAAACCAGCTTGACCATCAGGAAGTTCACGGTTCACATATTGCTGAAGCCTGGCTTGGAGAATTTTGAGCACTACTTTACTAGTGTGTGAGATGAGTGCAATTGTGCAGTAGTTTGAGCATTCTTTGGCATTGCCTTTCTTTGGGATTGGAATGAAAACTGATCTTTTGGCCACTGCTGAGTTTTCCAAATTTGCTGGCATATTGAGTGCAGCACTTTCACAACATCATCTTTCAGGATTTGGAATAGCTCAGCTGGAATTCTATCACCTCCACTAGCTTTGTTCATAGTGATGCTTTCTAAAGCCCACTTGACTTCACATTCCAGGATGTCTGGCTCTAGGTGAGTGATCACACCATCATGAATATCTGGGTCGTGAAGATCTTTTTGTACAGTTCTTCTGTGTATTCTTGCCATCTCTTCTTAATGTCTTCTGCTTCTGTTAAGTCCATATCATTTCTATCGTTTAACGAGCTCATCTTTGCATGAAATTTTCCTTTGGTATCTCTGATTTTCTTGAAGAGATCCCTAGTCTTTCCCATTCTGTTGTTTTCCTCTATTTCTTTGCATTGATTGCTGAAGAAGGCTTTCTTATCTCTTCTTGCTATTCTTTGGAACTCTGCATTCAGATGTTCATATCTTTCCTTTCCTCCTTTGCTTTTTGCTTCTCTTCTTTTCACAGCTATTTGTAAGGCCTCCCCAGACAGCCATTTTGCTTTTTTGCATTTCTTTCCCATGGGGATGGTCTTGATCCCTGTCTTCTGTACAGTGTCACGAACCTCATTCCATAGTTCATCAGGCATTCTATCTATCAGATCTAGGCCCTTAAATCTATTTCTCACTTCCACTGTATAATCATAAGGGATTTGACTTAGGTCATACCTGAATGGTCTAGTGGTTTTCCCTACTTTCTTCAATTTCAGTCTGAATTTGGCAATAAGGAGTTCATGGTCTGAGCTACAGTCAGCCCCTGGTCTTGTTTTTGCTGACTCTATAGAGCTTCTCCATCTTTGGCTGCAAAGAATATAATCAATCTGATTTCAGTGTTGACCGTCTGGTGATGTCCATGTATAGAGTCTTCTCTTGTGTTGTTGGAAGAAGGGGTTTGTTATGACCAGTGCATTTTATTGGCAAAACTCTATTAGTCTTTGCCCTGCTTCATTCTGTATTCCAAGGCCAAATTTGCCTGTTACTCCAGGTGTTTCTTGACTTCCTACTTTTGCATTCCAGTCCCCTATAATGAAAAGGACATCTTTTTTAGGTGTTAGCTCTCAAAGGTCTTGTAGGTCTTCATAGAACCGTTCAACTTCAGCTTCTTCAGCGTTACTGGTTGAAGATTTATATACATTCAGGTTTAACTGTGAGGGGAAAAGAACAGTAGGAAAAGCAAACAAAGGAATATATGTAGAAAACATAATAATGGGTTTTAAAACTAAAATTTAAAAAAGAGAAAAGAAAAGAAGAAGGAAAACTCCACAGAACTGCAAAAGCCCAACATGGAGGCAGAGGTTTATAACAACAATTTAAAAAATTAAAATGTGGCTGAGGGGGAAGAAAAAAAAAGCTCAAAAGATTAATTAGATTTCATAATTCCAATAAAATTGACAACTACAACAGGGGTGGGGGGGATTCAAAATAATCTACAGAGCAAGTCAAGATATAGGAATAATAAAGGTTTTTCTTGAGTCACTGCTATAAGAGTTCTTTCGGTCCCTGGGAGTCACAGTCCACCTCACCTCCCTAGGATGCCCTCCAACACTGTGCTGGTCTCTGGACCTGCGGTCGGGGCAGCTCAGATTCTAATCTGGTCCACTCCTGTGTGTTCTTGCCTCCAATGTCCACAGCTACCAGAATTAGTGTATTTTCTTTTGTGGGAGCTCTCAGTGCCCTTTTATATATTTCATAGACACAGAGTCTGCCTAGTTGATCATGTGGATTTAATCTGCAACTTGTACAGCTGGTGGGAAGGTTTTAGGTCTTCTTCCTTAGCCACACTGGCCCTGGGTTTCAATTGCGGTTTTATTTCCACCTCTGCATGTGGGTCGTCCACTGGGGATTGCTCCTGAGGCTGCCCTGGAGGACTTGGGTTTGCACCTGTGAGGGCCAGGTGTGGAGGTGGTGCAGCTGCTTGGGTCACAGGAGCTCTGGCAGCACCAGTTACTCAGGGGAGTTGTCAGCGAGGGCAGCAGGACATGTAGTGCTCTAGAAGGGGATGGCAACCAGCATTGGCCAATACACTCCAGTGTTCTTGCCTGGAGAACTCTCCTCCCTGACAGAGAAGCCTGGCCAGCCACAGTCTACAGTGTCACAGAGAATTGGACATAACTGAAGCGACCCTGAGCACATAAACACAAGACTTGTTTGCCTGTGGCAGCTCTGCCCCAGCGAGAGTTGAGTGTGAAGGTGGCACAGCTGCTTGGCTTGTGGGGACCCTGGCGGCACCAAGTGTGCAGGGACACTGACTGCCTCCACCATAAGAGTTATGGCCCTCTCAGAGTCTTTTTTTGAGCCTCTTGTAGCTGGTGATCAGAAAGCCTGTTTGGCCAGTCTTTTCCTTAGCTCTGCTCATTCAGGCACTTAGAGGGCTCCCTTGCCTGGGGTCCTTCTCTGTTGTTCAGCATGTCAGGCACATAGAGGGGCCCCCCAACTGGTGTCCTACTCTGTAGATCAGTGTGTCATTCACTAAAGGAGCCCCCTGGGTGGGGTCCTGCTCTGTAGTTCAGTGTGTCAGGCGTTTCTTGGGCCAGCCTCTCTATTGTTCAGCTGATGCTGTCATGTCTGGGGAGAGAGGCTATGGTGATGGCTGCACCCGCTACATGTGACTCAGCAGCATTGCCTTGCTTCCGTGGCTGCCTGCCTTTCCTCCACTGGCATTTCCTACCACAATCTCCTCCCTCACCTCCCCTAGATCAGTCTCTCTGCAGTCAACACAAGCCCTCACTCTGGGATTGCTCCACAACCCCTAAACTCCAGCTCCCAGCCGCTGTGCCTTCTAGGGGACCTGCATCCCTGTCAAGGGTGTGTATGGCTGTGGCAAGGGCTGTCTGATTCTCATCCCATTGAGGCTTCCCCAGATCAGCTGTTTCACTCTCAGCCTTAAATGTTTCTCCTCTGACTCAGACAATTGCCCTGATGTGGGGCTCGGACCCCTGCTTCAGTTCCCCCACCTGAGGAGGGCAGGTCCAGGCCTACTAACACTCCTGTTTCTCCCCCTTCATCCTGCCGTGGTTCCTTCATCCTCCTGAGTTTTGTGTGGGTCTGTATTCTTTTGCACTGGTCAGGTACTCCTGTCCACTCTCAGCTGGTGTTCTGCCTGCACTTGTGTGTCTGAAGGTGTATTCCTGATGTATCCACGGACAGAGAGGTATTCCATGTCCAGCTACTCCTCTGCCATCTTTCCTTACTCTCTTCAATATAATTTTATACTAATTATTATATACTATTTTACTATGGCAGTTTATGAAGATGGTCAAGATTAATTTTTAGAGAAAAGTATGGCATGATGAGTTTTATTTTCCCAAGAGTAATTATAACTTCTGTGACTTAAATGTGTGATTTCAAAAGAATTAATAAAATATTTAGTACCACAGATAACAAGCTAATGAAATTTTAATGTATTAGTTCTTTTTCCCTCCTTTTGAGCTGAAGATTCCCTAAGTACAATAGACTTACTATTTTAATTATAATACATTTTTAGTCAATTGACTCTATTGGAAACATTTTGAGTTCAACAACTTTGCTCTAGAAAGAGGCTGCCTTATATAGGAAAAAATGTAGATTTTACTTTTTAAGTTAGGGACTTTGAAAGAGTTGAATTATCTTATTTTATACAACAAACATATAGAAATCTTTATATAAAGTTAGTCTTTTAGATATAGTTTTATTCACCATAACTCTAGGTGAAATTATATTGCAAGTTAATAGGCATTTCTATTTTTTTAATGCTTGCAAACTGAAATAAAATATTCTGGTTTATTCTTACTCAGAAATGTAGACCACTGAGGGAAAACCGACTCCTGAAAAACCTGCCCTTCACGTGTCTTGTGTCTTCATTGCTGACCCAGTTTTGTGGACAAGGGTGGTGTTTTATCATGAGGAATTAAAGTCTTAGAAATTAGAGAAGTAGCCCACTCACTTTAAAACCTACCTGAAATAACAGTGTTCCACCTGGAGGTCCTGGAACACAGAGGAGGCACCAGGGAGACAGGTGGGGAGGAAGAGGGGAGGGGGAGAGGTGAACTCCATCTGTTTCGGAATCACCCTCTGATTTGATCATGTCTGCAGCTGTCACAACATTCCCAGATCTGTGTTCTATTCATGATACAACCTGAGAATCTAAGGATCACCATGACGTTTCTCTCTTCCTGACTACTCACATTTCATCTATACCAAATCCCTGCAGTTATCATAACACACCCAGACCTGTGTCTGATTCAGTGACACAAGCCAGAGAAGCTAAGCATCACTGTGACATTCCTCTCTCCTTCAATACCCTCAATTCATCTGTTACCTAATCTGATTGTTTCCCTCCTAAGGAGGCCCTTATCTATGCCTCCCTTCTGACACCTTCTGTGTCCAAAAGTCTGTTTGAAAAGCCAGGTGCCATTGTGGGGGCTCTGAAGAACTCCAATACCACAGTTCTTCCTGTCTCATCACAGAAATAATTCAGCGAGAGGCAAAGTGGTAGATAAGTGATTAGAATAGAATGCTTGTGAGGCTTACACGTGGGCAGGTGAGGGGCTGCAGCACCCTGAGAACTTACTGGCTACAGCTTTACAATCAAAGGAAAAGTGGGGAGAGGGAGAAGACGTTCTTTATCTTTCTTGAGTAGACCTCATGCTTCCATCATCAGCATCTCCAGGTTGATCAGGGGAGTTTTCTTGTCCCTCTATGATCAAGCTAGCTCCAAAAATTATTGTTTTTTTTTGTGTGTGTGTGCAGAGAACATATCTTAGGGTTCACTAACTTACTGAGCTTACTGGGCAAGATGTGGGTCTCATGCCACCATTGTTTTATTTTGAGGCATGTCTTGGGCTTCTGTTGCATAGTTTTTTTGCTAAACAAGCCTGTTTGGTTTCATGGTTAGGCAAACCTGCTTTTTAAAGTGATCATTAACTTGTAAGGGTCTCCTATATTTTTCAACTTAAAATCCCCTAGTGGGAATAAACTATTTAATCACCTGTTCTGACTCTTTACTCTGTCCCTGTCATATCTTGACCCAGATGTTGGCCGTGTCCTGTTCACTGATCTCCTTGACAATCCTCCTGACCTCCACTGTGAAGAGACACAATGATCTCTTCAACTGTTAAATGGATAGTAGTGTCCCCACTTATGAAAATCTTTTACACACATTTTTTTTTCTAAAATGATGGCCTGGATTACTGCCACGTGATGTTGCATCATCTGGGTTCTACCAACATTTCTTTCTGTTTTATCCCCACCCTCCCTGTTGTAAGGTCTTTAGGTGTCCAGGGGGCCCTTGCAGTGGGCCAGGGTCACAGCAGATTGCGTTAGGTGGTACTCTTTGTTTCTATTGTCCTCATTCCCTGGAAAGTAACACCACATCCATGGCCCCTACTTACTGTGTGTTCACAGGCAGCGTTCAACCTCACCCTTGCTAACACAAGGATGTCTTTCCATGGGCTGGAAAGACACCATACAAATATGCTGCTGCTGCTATTTGTTGTGGTTGTTCAGTCGCCAGGTCATGTCCGGCTCTTTGTGACCTCATGGACTGTAGCATGCTAGGCCTCCCTGTCCCTCACCATATCGCAGTTTGCCCAGGTATATGTCCATTGAATCAGTGATGCCATTTAACCATCTCATCCTCTGTCTCCCTCTTCTATTTGCTTACAGTTTGGCCTCACCTGTGACTAGCACTTAAGAGATGTTTAATAAGCCAATAAAAAAGAAAAACTTGCAAACCATATTTTCACATGTTTACAATGATATGATACTTACCACACTATATTTAATGGTTAGGGCAAATGTTGAACATACTGATTTTAAAATAGGGTAAAATCAGCATAAAGAAAAGACATATGACGTGTGTTTTAAGTGTTGTCATCAATACCTATTTTTATAAAGCCTCATTCTTATTAAAAGGGAAATAATTCCAAGTTCTCAAATGATAGGAATAATAATTAACAATAATAAAGGGATGTTCTATTGCTGAAATAGAATTGAACAAGTGATGCTCAGAAGTGACTGATACAATAATGTCTAACAGATGATAAAACGTCATAGACCTATATTTCCAGCACTGACAGGGGAGCATTGGTATAAGCAGCAGCCCTGGGCTGTAGACCTAATTGAATACTTACTTTTAGCAAAGACTGACTCACACTATCAGACTAGATGATAAGCATCAACTCAAGGACTTCCTAATAAAGACATCAATTGTAGCTGAACGGATCTGGTTTCTCCTGAGAGGTTGTAGCAACTTCTTTTGGTTTATGCTGACCTAGTGTTGCAGGACCCCAGGACTCCCTCATGAACCTTCTCAGTGTGGATTCAGTCTTCTTAGTGCAGAAGTAAGACTTTTAAATTCATTTCTCTGAGCGGTTGTCTGTGTCCTTAGTCACTTAGTTGTGTCTGACTCTTTGCGACCCCATGTACTGTAGCCCATCAGGCTCCTCTGTCCTGGGATTCTCCAGGCAAGAATATTGGAGTGGGTTGTCATTTACTTTTCCAGCAGTTAAGGGGTATTCTGTACAGTGATGGCATTATTGTGCAGCAGGATTAGCATCACTCCCAATTCTAAATATGCCAGGAAGTGAGCTCAGGATGGTTGTCGTCTCCTCGTTGCTTCTCACTCTTGTTTGGTAGAACCAACTTGGTTTTTGAAGATGTGGGCTTAAAAAAAATTAATTTAGAACTTTTAATATGCTCTCAATTTGATTGCTAAAATCTTAATCATACAAAGAAAATCAGAATTATGTTTCATTTCTCTACCTGTCTTTCCCTCTCATTTTTTTTCATTGAAATATAGTTGATTTGCAATGTTGTGCTAGTTTCCAGTGTACAGCAAAATGATTCAGTTATAAAAGTACATATAAATATACACTATTTAATGCTTTTTGTTCCATCATAAGTTATTACAATATATTGAGTTCCCTGTACAGTGCATCCCTCTCTTATATTTGAATAATTTGCTTTGCCCTCCAGGTGTTTTTCAATGTTATTTTCAATTTTTAAAGGACTCTTATGTGTAATTAATGGAAACAATGCTAAGTGGGGCAACTTCACATGCAGTGGTGCCAAGAGGCCATCAGTGGGCTCTTAGGCTTCAGGGTTAAATGAAATAAGGAACTACTCTTACTGAGGGAGGGACGCATGTGGATGCACTGACCTGGTTCTTGAGCTGAGGTTAACAGTAAGGTGTGTCTGACAAGGGGGAAGGGAGAAGACAGAGAAGATGGGTAGTGATGGCACTGTTGTCATAGGCTGAAGGGAGCAAAGGTGCCTAGTAAACCAGCTTGGAAAGAAGTCGGTGGTACCTGAAGAATGATGTTGGTTTTTACTTTCAAATTATCAGCTTCACATTCTGACTTTATGAAATGCCCCTCACAGCCAGCACAAATGACCGAGGTACCCAGTGAGCAGAGCGAGAAAGGGAGCAGGTACATTGCTCTTTAAAGGACCATGAACTCATGTTTTCAACCTGTTCCAAGAGAAGCTTCTTAAAAGAAGAGTTACCTGGCTAAGTTTTTCCATCTTTCCAACTAACATGATTCAAATGGCCTACCACCTTGTAGTCACACATTTAGACATGAAAAGCACTTCTCTGCATCCAAGAGACATTCGTTCAAATGGTACCTGTCTAGTTCCCCTTTGAATTTTGATACTTCTGAGTGTTCCTTGTGGTTATGGATTGAGCCTGCATCATTAGAATATACAACTCTGCTTGATGTCTCAGAAAATCGCTCCCCCTCCAGCACCATTGAAATCGACCATGATTCTAAAGGGAGTACACATCAGGGGAGCCTAGTGCCCCTCTGGGGGCTTTGGTGGGCTGGTGGAAGTGACTCGCAAACGCCTGCACTATGTATGTCCTGTACCATTTCTACACCCAGAAGGTGCTGAGTCCAGAGGACATTGCAGTGGACACAGCACCTGGAGGCAGGAATGTGGGCTTCAGTGGATCTTATTTAAAGAACAGGGACACCAAAACAAGGGATTAGGAATACTAATGTTGCTTCCCAGGTGGCAGGAGTGGTAAAGAATCTGCCCACCAATGCAGGAGACACAGGTTCAATCCCCAGGCTGGGAAGATGCCCTGGAGAGGAAGATGACAACCCATTCCCATATTCTTGCCTGAAAAACCCCATGGACAGAGAAGCCTGGTGGGCTACAGTCCTTGGGTCATGAATAGTCAGACACGACTGAGCACACACACATAGACACACACACACACACACACACACACACACACACACACACAATGTTGCTATTAAGTTTCCATGACATATTTTTCCAGATCTTTCAGAGCAGAAGAAAGGCCGAATCTTACACCTTGAAAGGGAGGGGCACATACAGGTCTAGTCAAATACAATTAGATAGTTCGTGTTGCCAGGTAAATTAATCATGTTTTAAATCTTAGATATTAGATCCACTCCCTTCTAAGATGTAGCATTCTGATCAGTGAAAAAATATACTACTTGGCTCTTTGATGTCACTACAGGGAACAGTAATTTTTAAATTGAACTATTAAAGGTTCTTCCAAGTCATCTGGGATGCCGGAGGATGTAATCTTAGAAACATTGTGACCAGCATCATCCTGGATGCTGCATCCAGTGCCCTGGTGTGAGGGGCTGTATCATGAGGGAGGGTGTGAAGTGGCATCAGCCAGTGGGAAACCCATAGTGACAATGAGGTTGTAGGTCTGTTGGCATGTGCGATGGCTGATAACCATTTCAGCATGTTGGTTTTCTGCAGACTAGAATAGACTATCAGGCCAGACCCTTTTGGAAACTATGACAGGATCTCAAAAGTATGAGTAGATCTTAGAAGTCTTCATCACAATAAAAAAGAAAATTGTGCTGCGTATGGTAATGGATGCTCATCAGACTTACTGTGGTGATGGTTTTCAATGTATTTGGATAGAAAGACACTATGCTATTTGCCTGAAACTAATACAATGTTTTATGCCAGTTATATCTCAAACAATTAAGGAAATAAAATCCTAGAAAGGGTAAATTCATATGAGAGGATCTACAAGGAGATGTAGGAAAGGGCTGTAGACCCTTCTGTAGATAAGCACGCTGGGGATATGAACCACGCAGGCAGGGGTGTGAAGCACAGCCAACACAGATCAGCTCTCAGAGCCCGAGGAAAACCATGGGGAGGCAGGAGATGGGATTCTACCAAGATTGTGAATAGGCTTTGAGCCAATTTCAGTTTGGCTTCTGTGTTCCTGGCTTTCCCATACTAGAAGTGGGTAGAGGGTGCTGTGTGTGTGGATTCCAGACACAGAAGATCTCCACGTAGATATTGCCAGGTCCAGCTGAGTGCTTGTTTAGGCAGCTGCAACCACATTTTAAGAACATGCCATAAAGTGAATCTAGTCTTGAGAGTCTATTGAGTGACTTCAAAAGTCAGGATGTTATAGACCCAGCTGTTCATTCACATGGACTTTAGTCTGTTTCTCTTTTATGATGAAATGCTTGATATCCTCATATTCAGAAACTCTGAGAACTAACCTGCACTGAACTCCTTATAGAAAATGACAGAATCAGACTCTCTCAGAGAGACCAGATAGTTTTCAGTTTCTGAGACCACTGCAATCAATCCATGGCTGCAGGAAGAACTGTGTTGAGAATGATGATTAAGCTGCCTTCAGGCTCCAAGGGATTTATTTCAAATATCTGACACCATGGGCAGGGTGATGGAGAAAGTAAGACGGGAGGGGTACTATATATATGCCATCCTGAGCCAGAAACTCCATTAGAGTTCTTTTTAAATCCAAACATCTCTGATTCTATCACTTAGATAAAAATCACCTGCTTTCCAGGTCTGTGACTTTTAAGAGTGACTGAAAAAAATTGAAAATATCCTGTAAAACTTTCAGGAATTTTTAATCTCTCTCTCTTCATTGGGATGTAAGTTCAGTTGTTTTATCAAAGAGACCTAAATGATGCAGTGGCTTCAGTTAATTTTTCCTTCAAACAATTGTCCTGAGGTGACAGGGATCCAGGACCCTTTGCTCCCATGGTTCCTCCATCCCCAGGGGATGTTGTACTTTGATTCATGACAAAGTTAGGTTCCCTAACATATCCATAGAAATGGGAGGAAAGACGTGATAAAGAGGCAGTATACATCCCTCCCTATGACAGCCTATAGATGACACCATATTTATCTTGTGGTGCCAACCATCTTTTTGCTCCATTCTTGTGCCGGATTATCATAGACTTGAAAGCTTATATCACAAGAGGGTGTGGTGAACATCCCATTAACCACAGATTAACCACTGTCTTCTCAGAGATCCACAGTGTACCAACACCATTTAGTACAGATGGTCTGTAGACATGGCTGTTGGTCTTCTTGGATTGGTATACTCATCTATAGATTGAACAGTTGTTGGAAGTGAGGGCCAAGGGGAGCCTGTTTAATAGGAACCATTAAAATGGCAAAAATAAGTGGGTTAGAAGAGGCTCCAGTTAGAGAAGTATTAATACTTTTGTTTCATCCATACACCCCATTATAAGGCCATAGTTTCTTTTTCTTATTTCTGAAATGATTTCTCCTTTCCAAACCCCTTCCCCTGTCTCCCAAAGACCCCCAACATTTGGTGTTCCATTTTCATTTTTATGTTTTTGGCATTCTGAAAGATGATGTGATTGATGAAATGACATGATGACCAATAGGTATTTCCACATTTCCAGGTGGGTGCCCCTTGACTCTGTCTATGTGAGGAAGATACTTGGGACAGGATATACTTTTATTGTACATTGGAAATAATTAAATCCCAAAGTTAGGTTTTTAGGAGTTTTAAGAAAATAATAACTAAAAGAGTGAAAAACAATGAACAAAGTGTACTTGATCATTTATCTGATAAACTTGAAAACACAAAGTAAAATTATATCTTAAAGCTTCTTGCAAATCTGAGACTCAGAGGTCTCGGATTTGGGGTAAAACAAATTTACCAGGTCACAGGAGATTTGTTACCCTTTAAGGCGCTGAGGTATATTTGACCTCATCTCCACACCACACACCCCTTGAGGACCAGGAAGGCCCACGATCAGTGTGTCAGGTTGTTGTATGGTTTCACACCTGGAGATGCAGCTGCTTGTAACACAACTGCAATCACCCTGACAATAGGGAATCAGCTAAAAATGAGACATGCTTCGTAGACAGGTAGATGACACATCAGATGCCTAATTGCAGTAATTTGGAAAAAAACTATTTAATGGGGGGGGAAATCCATTTGCATCTATTACTAATCAAGTCATATGTAAGCATAGATTTAAAAAGAAGAGTTTGTGCTTTGAATTAGAAGTGAAAGAAATGGCATTCATTGTGTGTGTGTGTGTGTGTGGCATTTCCATTCTGAGGACTTATCTCTTTGCATGAATGCAATTAGATTGATTTTATATTTATATGAAAGTTGGAAATGTTACAGCCTAACAGTCATGAGCTATGCATCTTAAATGAACAATGTAAGTACTCAATGAACAATGAAAAATTATAGCTTGTTTCTTATGGCGATATTGTTAAGATAATATCAGGCATATACAGGAGTAAATGGAAAAGTGTCTCTCAATGGTTTTCATGGAATTATTAATTTCCATATTTAGCATAAACTGTGTTTTAAACATATTTCTGATGAGAGTGCATTAGGTCCAACACAGTCTCCTATAGGAATCTTCGTCTCTAGAAATTTAGCACCATCGTCATCTAAACAAATGAACTAAGAATAGCTCCAATTCTTTCTTTACCCTGTGCCTTTTATTTAATAAATTGCAAGGCTTGGCTATAATCCACTGTGTTTGTATAGGGCATAGTGGATTGCTTGGGAGTGCATGCCCTACACTTGTAAATAAATGTAATTACTTTTCCTTTGTTTTCCAGAACTAAAACAAAATTGTTTTCTGAACCCTTACTTTCTCATGATGGAATTACTGTCTCAGATTTCTGCTCAAATATCCCGTCCGTTCTGTACTCAGCAGCAACAAGGGAACATGCTCATTACTGTTTCTCCTTTGCCACGTCAGCTCTTTGTTTTCTAGAAGTTTAAATTGTGAGGATTCAACTGCTCTCAGAACAGCTTTTATCTGAATTATCTTAGTGATTCAGCTTAGTGCTTCCACTCTAGATAAGACACCTTGATTTCTTTTTCTTTCTTTTTTTTTTTTTTTTGCTATTCTTATGTAGAACTAAGACATTCATTTTGCAAACACTCATTGATAACAATAGGTCCAAGAATTTTTTAAAACCCTAGAGAAACAGAAAAGAATGAAACTAGCATTATTTGAGAGAGCATAGTCTATTCAAGGATCTAAAAACTATTCTCTAACAACTAGAGCAGAGAGTGTTCACCCAGGGCTGCTGAACAATGAGAACAGAGATGTGGGCTAATACATATAACAAAAAAATTTTTTTTTTTTTTAATGTCATACTGGGTAATTGTGTTTCATTCTAAAGAGACATTTGCAGATTTAAAGCAGGAGAATCAAATGGCCAGGTGTCTGTTTTATGAGTTGCAAACCCATGCTGGTGTGGAAGATGGAATGGAGCAAGATGTGCCCTGAGGTTTTGGTCCTTAATCACATGGAAGATGATGACAGCTTGGGTTCAGGTAGCAGCCATGGGGTGGAGCTGTTGAGGCAGAGTGAGGGGCTTGCTGGTAGACACTGTCTCACGTGGGCTTGGGAGTTCTAGGGTTGGAGTAGAGATGCAAGGAGGGGTGGCTTTGGTTGTTGTTTCAAAAGTGATGAAGGGGGTTTTGATGTTGAGTTTTTACTGACTGTAAAATGGACAAGTCTCAAGGAAACTGGATATGGATTTGGAGCTCACATAAGATGCATCATGTAAAATATAAATGAAGATGCTGCTGCTGCTAAGTTGCATCAGTCCTGTATGATTCTGTGTGACCCCATAGATGGCAGCCCACCAGGCTCCCCCGTCCCTGGGATTCTCCAGGCAAGAACACTGGAGTGGGTTGCCATTGCCTTCTCCAGTGCAAGAAAGTGAAAAGTGAAAGTGAAGTCTCTCAGTTGTGTCCGACTCTTATCGGCCCCATGGACTGTAGCCTACTAGGCTCCTCCATCCATGGGATTTTCCAGGCAAGAGTACTGGAGTGGGTTGCCATTGCCTTCTCCGTTAAATGAAGATGAGGTGCAAGCAAATGGATTTCTCTTCCATGGGCACATGAGGTCATCTTGCAGATGCAGAAATACATCAAGGAGCTAAAAGTTTTTGTTGATTCTCACTTCCAGAAAGTCTTGAATGAGCTTTGGAAACTGTCAGTAGAAAATGAGATGGAGGAGACTGAAGACAGCAAACAGATGGTAAGGAAGTGGAGCTGAGACTGAGGTGCCTCCATGGGCTCAGCTGTAAGGGGAAGGAGGCAGGTGAGGAGGCCATCAGAAGACGTGTGTGGGCTACAAGGGAGGCTGTTTAGTTTTGAAAAGGGCTAGGTGTGAATATGCTAGACAATGGAGAAAAGTGAGAGAGAAGCTATAAGTAAATGTTGGGCAGCAGCTGATGAAATGAATATCTGAAGGACCACACTGTGTGATCCAGATAATAATGAAAGCGTTTGCTGAGGGGAGGGAAAGCATGGCTGCCCGGAATGCCTGTGAACATGGTGGGTGATTCCAGGGACAGATATATTTTTCAGTAAATGCCTGAAAACTTGAGGAATTTCCTATCTGATACCAGTTTTAATGGAGAATATAGAGCATGTAGCTGCCGGCTTAGTTAAGACCCTGAAGATGTCCTTCTACCGCTGGACCACACACACACTTCATCTGTCCCCAGCAGGTCAGCTGCTGGCTCCATTAGGACCCAAAGCTTGCCATCTCTGTATGTTGGTTGTTCCTCATTTTCATAAGATCTACCTACCTGTTTATTTTGGAAAAAAAAAAAATATCTTGGAAGATAGGTGCTAACCCTCTTCTCTCCTGTTTTCAACCTCTGCTGAAGTCTAATGCTTTGGTTGGTTGGTGCATGAGTTCAGATTTCACTGGCTGAAATTCCAGAATTGGGGGAGAATGAAATGACTGCAGAGTACATGTTTATTAAGGGCTTTCTTGATTTTGGAAGCCTCTGAGTCAGACTGCAACAAGTATTGCATTTCATTATTGACAATAGTGCTGTGGAGTGATTGCAAATTACCTCTCACAGCTAAAACACTCAAACTCAGTGTCCAGGTTCAAATAGCTGTTACTCACAAATATGATTCAAGCAAAACTCTATTTAACTTTCAAAACTATATATACTACATTCTTTCATAACACAATTTTATACGCATATTACACACACTACACATAGACATATATATTAGTAGTTTAAATGTGTATATGCATTCAGATATTCATATATATAATAGATACAAAGTAAAATACATTATACACATGGCTTTAGTCAATGGCAAGTTATAATTTTAAGCTTTCTGATGTTTCTTTTCAGTTTTCAGTATGTGAAAACTTAAAGATTGACACAATATTTCTAAAAAAAAATTGAATTTGCTGCAATATTGTAAGATAAACCTATGCCCAGGAATGATCTTAAATAGATACATCATATGCATTCTGGATTAAAGTTGGAAATATAATTCATAAATACATCTACTTCCATATGGTGATTTGTGTATTTGCTTTTTTCTCTTTTGTGATTGGCATAAATGTTTTTCTTCTGTTGATCGACCACCATGTATTAGCAAAAAATTGAAGAAAAAATTTTATGTCAAATTGCAAGGAAAAAATCAAATGAACTCAGTGATTGGAATATTTTGAATTATTAGGACTAATGATGTTAGAGTGTGTGTATCAGTCGCTCAGTCTTGTCTGACTCTGTGACCCCATGGACTGTAGCCCACCAGGCTCCTCTGTCTGTGGGATTTCCCAAGCAAATAAACTGGAGTTTCTTCTCCAGGGGATCTTCCCTACCCAGGGATTGAACCTGTGTCTCTTGTCTCTCCGGCATTGGCAAGTAGATTCTTTACCACTGAGCCACCAGGGAAGCCCAAAAGTTGGAAGTCATAAATCAAGCTAAGGTGTCCAACTCTTTGTGATCCCATGGACTATAGCTTGCCAGCCTCATCTGTCCGTGGGATTCTCCAGGTAAGAATACTGGAGTGGGTAGCCATTCCCTTCTCCAGAAGATCTTCCAGATCCAGGGATCAATCCCAAGTCTCCTGCATTGCAGGCAGATTCTTTACCATCTGAACCACCAGGGAAGCCCTAATAATGTTTACTTTCTTTCAAATTCTTTACCCCTAACTTGAGTGGTGTCTCACCTCCCAATCCTGCCACTTCCAATTTTTATGTATTCATGTTGCTCTTATATGGTACAAATATTATAATACATGGGAATAATTCTAGGAAAGCAAGCTAGAAAGTTTCAAGTACATTTCTACCACCCCACCAAGTTTTAACACCTTTGGGGAAAAAAAGGGGGTCTTATCTGAGCTTTCTACAGAATGACACCTATGAGATGCGGTGACATTGTTGCCTCTATTGTGTCAGCATTTCAATTGTTAAAACTGATACTGGGACTGAGAGAGACAGGCAAGAAAGAAAAACTTCCTTCTGTCTGGGAAAGGAAAATGCTTCTAGGCTGTGCTGCCTGTCTGATGGCCAGGTTCATGTATTTTCCCGAAATGTTTAGGACCACTGAGCTCTCAGACTGTAGATGATGGTACTGGATAAGATTTGCATAAATATCATCTAGTAAAATAGAGTCTGATACACACAAATTTGAGCATTTTAAAGAATTGTTCCCCAAATTTGAATCAGTTGTTTATTTTTTTCTTATCACTGGAGTCAGAGATGTAGAATATATTTTGTTATTAGGGATGCCATAGCAAAGTAGGTCAAACAGGGTAGCTCAAAGTATGGGAACTTGTTTTCTCAGCGATCTGGAGGCTGGAAATACAAGACGAAGGTGGCAACAGGTTTGGTTTCTCCTGAGGCCTGTCTCCTTGGCATGCAGACAGCTGCCATCTCTGTGTCTGTCTGTGATCTTTCTTCTGTGTCCAGACTTCCCTGGTGCCTCTGTGTGTGTCCAGATTTCCTCTTTCGGTTGGAGAACCAGTCAAACTGGATTAGGAGGCTCCCTAAGGGCCTCATTTTAACCTAACTACGTCAGTAACAGTCCCAACTCCAAATACAATCTCACTCTGAAATTCTGGTCATTAAGGCTTCAATGTATGAACTGTGGGAGAGGGAGGAGGACAGTATTCAGCCCATAACAACATTTTTAAATTGAAATTATCATGCTAATTTTGCAATAACAGAAAATCATACTTTATACAAGAATCTTTGCCATTTGGGGTTAGGGTGGTTTTTTATTGCAGGTGTTTACAACATATATTTAAAATTTTTGACTGAGAGACTGAAGTGACTGAGGAGGACATAAAAATAGATAAATACTAGGTCCTCATCAATCTTCCTCCAGCCAAAGTAGATGCTAGAACATAAATAACTGTAAGATACAAGCTGGGTGGCATTTGTAGATCACAGACAAACTGGGATTTAAGGAGGAGGAAAGAGTCATTCCTTCAAGGTGGAGATGGAGACTTTATTGAAAAAGTATGATTTAATTTGTATCTTATTGGCTGGTAGTGTGTAAATGTGTTTTAATTAAAAAAAAAAAAAAAGACACAAGGGAATAAAACCAAGAAATATATAGGGGGAATGAAAACCAAGAAGACACTTAAAGAGAGTGAAGACTGTATGGTTTAATTTGACTAAAGAGTTGGCAAAGAGACACAACTGTGAAAATCTCAAGTGGGCCCAGACAGGGGACAGCTTGCATCCTCAGCGGAAGGAGTTTGCCTGGTACTTGGTTGACAATATGAAGTTACTGAGGACTCTTGGGGAAAAAAAAAAAAGAAAAAACTGGTGGTGGGTCAAAAACTAGAGTGTAGTAACTTGGGTATGGAATAGATTAGAGATGCATAAGATGACCAAGGATGACTGAAGCCTTGGCTGACCTAAATACTTGTTTCTACATTAGTTAAAACTTGACCAAGGTTAATGACCAAGTAAACAGGGAGCATGACATAAAAGCTGGGAAACTGTTGATCACCAGTTAGGGTGAGTATCTGTTAAATGAATTTGGAGGCTGAAAGAGAGGTAGAAAGGAGCCAAATAGAAGTTTGACTTCCCACTTGGCAAACCAGGAGGGGGAGTCCTGCCAGGTATTACTCTGGAGCCCTGCAGTGTCTGCAAGGAACACCTGAGTGATGGCAGCGGTTAGGGCGGGCAGACGGAACTAGAAGCCAGCTCTGAGACCTTGGCATCTGTAGCCCATGTCCTGAGGCAGAAGCTGACCCAGAAAAGACTTGCAGAAAAGTAATCCACGCTCTGTTTTTGAATCATGGCCAGTTCAATTTTGAGTAGTGGAACCCTAAGCCTCATGTGGAGGAAACCCGAATGAAAGTGTCCTAAAATGCTTTGTGAATTAAATGACTAAAGGCAAAACTATTTTTTCTGGAACACCTCAATAATTCAAAGAGTGAGGTTGTTCTTTCCTGTAACAGTCTTATTAGCATCATTCTCAGTGATTTAATCATTATATTTGTTCTGTCCTTATGGTTTATCAACTCACCTTTCCTTCACTCTCTTAACTCTGGAAGGCTGTGTAATATTAAAATCTTTACAGTTTCCTAAATATCATGTTGGCTCATTTTGCACAACTAACAAAATTGGGGTTTCATTCATAGAAAATGTGCAGGGCAAAGATTGGGGAAGCTATTTCCTATTTTTTTTTTTTTTTGTTTTGTTTTTACACATAGTTTTAAAGATGACTTGTTTGGAAGTTTTTGAAGTAAATATCTCATGAATGAAATGATTGTTCTGTAAAAAGCATACTTCAGAAATATTACTGCTGATCCATGGGCTTATTGAAAGAAATTTGGAAGTCCATTTAATCTAAACATGTCTCAAATGATATATTTTACACTCCACATATGGACACTACCTTCCAGAAATATCACCTGTGAAAGTGTAATGTGATATTTAATGTCAGGTGACTTATGGCCCTGGCCAACCTCAAGTGCAGAAACACTGCAAAATAATTCAAATCACATGCTAATTCACAGAAAATCCATTTTTAGCTTCTTCCAAAAAATACACTAAGCTAAAGGTCATCATATAACATTTCTTAAGTGAAAACAAAATACCAACATTTTTCTGACACCTGTCATTGGTGATAAAGGACAATGATGTCAGAAAAGGGAGAGTTACTTTTATTTATTTTAGGTGAGTTTAGAATTGAAAAACCATAATTAGCTTTTTTTTTTTTTTGACTGAACAAATAAGTTTTCTCTAGTCAACATGAATTTTTAGGTGAAAATATTACTTAAAAACAGGAAATTTGGAACTCACAGGTGCACATTTGAAAATCATATGTATTCTGATTTATATACTCTATTAGATGTAGATATCATGTATCTCTTCTAGCTAATAACCTGAGGCAGATAGTTTTGAGACCCTGTGTCCTTATCTGTAAAATGGGAATGAAAATGGTCACTTTTCCTCAACTTTGGGAAAGATGAATTGATAGGATTGTGTTCAGCGTCTAGCCCAGGGCAGGCAGGCATCAGGGAAGGGTTGTTCTTTCTGGTTCATTTAGATGTGTCTAGAAAACCTGAAGTCTGTCTAGACAGACTGTAATGTGTGTGCTCTTACAGTGGTAAGATAAGATACTAAACTCAGAAAGAGGGAATGGAGAAGAATAAGAACACTGAGGAAATCAAGAAACCAAATATAAGGAAAAGACCTCAAAATGGAACCATCTCTAATTAAAGGTGACAGCAGAGCCATCAGATGCCTGTACCAAATGACCCATATGGGATCGCAATAAACTGTGGAAAATTCTGAAAGAGATGGAAATGCCAGACCATCTGACCTGCCTCTTGAGAAGCCTGTATGCAGTTCAGGAAGCAACAGTTAGAACTGGACATGGAACAACAGACTGGTTCCAAACAGGAAAAGGAGTATGTCAAGGCTGTATATTGTCACCCTGCTTATTTAACTTATATGCAGAGTACATCATGAGAAACGCTGGGCTGGAGGAAGCACAAGCTGGAATCAAGATTGCCTGGAGAAATATCAATAATCTCAGATATGCAGTTGACACCACCTTTATGGCAGAAAGTGAAGAGGAACTAAAGAGCCTCTTGATGAAAGTGAAAGAGGAGAGTGAAAAAGCTGGCTTAAAGCTCAACATTCAGAAAACTAAGATCATGGCATCTAGTCCCATCACTTCATGGGAAATAGATGGGGAAACAGTGGAAACAGTGGCTGAATTTATTTTGGGGGGGCTCCAAAATCACTGCAGATGGTGATTGCAGCCATGAAATTAAAAGATGCTTACTCCTTGGAAGGAAAGTTATGACCAAGCTAGACAGCATATTTAAAAAGCAGAGACATTACTTTGTCAACAAAGGTCCATCTAGTCAAGGGTATGGTCTTTCCAGTGGTCATGTATAGATGTGAGAGTTGAACTATAAAGAAAGCTGAGCGCCGAAGAATTGATGCTTTTGAACTGTGGCATTAGAAAAGACTCTTGAGAGTCCCTTGAACTGCAAGGAGATCCAACCAGTCCATCCTAAAGAAGATAATTCCTGGGTGTTCATTGGAAGGACTGATGTTGAAGCTGAAACTCCAATATTTTGGCCACCTGATGCAAAGAGTTGACTCATTGGAAAAAACCCTGATGCTGGGAAAGATTGAGGGCAGGAGGAGAAGGGGATGACAGAGGATGAGATGGTTGGATGGCACCACCGACTCAATGGACATGGGTTTGGGTGGACTCTGGGAGTTGGTAATGGACAGGAAGGCCTGGCGTACTTTGGTTCATGAGGTCTCAAAGAGTTGGACATGACTGAGTGACTGAACTGAACTGAAGATTGATTGAGACATAGCAAAAACCTTCTTCAGCATTATTGGGAAAATGAAGTAATCAACAATTACGTTTCTATTCAGTGATGTGATTCAAATGAAAAGCCACGACTGAGCATGGTATCTAGCTAAGAGCATAGATATTAAAAGCAAATCCATCTTGTCAAGGTCAGTTAGGGAACGTAAGGCTTTTCTCACAGAGGATAATAAATAATGAGGAAATAAGCTTCTACAGCAGTATGAAGAAGCACTCCTCTTGTTGGCATCATTCATGGCTCTGTTGGGTGGATAGAGCCTCAATGACAGTGGCCCAGGTGACTCTTCAGGTCCACATAGCTCTTCTTTCCAGTTTTTTCATGACTTTGCTTAAGGATCAACACTTTTGTCTGAACACAGTCTGATTAAATCCTCAAGAAAGAATGAAAGTAATGTAAATCAACACCAAGCTTGAGATACTCATAGAATAGTGTAAGATAATGGGACCATGAAGAGCTTGTACCCTAAATTATTCAGCAGAACCTGACAACTCATTTTTTTTTTAAGAAAAGTAAATAAAAAACTATACTGAATCAGATAAAATGATTCTGGAACATACAAATGTTAGCTACATACTAAATAATAAGAATATCATTAGTAATAACAATAATAGCAGTAATCCTCAAACAGAAAAAAAAAGTGTAAGTGATATTACATCGGCCTCCAGAAAAAGGACGGAATTTCTTAACATAATTTTTTTAAAAAGAAACATTTATTACATTGTAACAACAATAGCATTTATAAAGGATAAGCAAGGTACTGTATATTATACCTTACTTTTTAATTAATTAATTTAATTTTAACTGGAGGCTAGTTACAATATTGTGGTGGGTTTTGCCATACATCGATATGAATCAGTCATAGGTGCTCGTGTGTCCCTGCTGTCCTGAAACCTCTCCCTGCTCCCTCCTCACCCCATCCATCTGGGTTGTCCCAAAGCACCAGCTTTGAGTGCCCTGTTTCATACATCAAACTTTCACTGCTCATTTGTTTTGCATATGGTAATATACATGTTTCAATGCTATTCTTTCAAATCATCCTACCCTCACTTTCTCCCACATAGTTCCAAAGTCTGCTCTTTACATCTGTGTCTCTTTTGCTGTTTTACATATAGATTCATCATTACCATCTTACTAAATTCCATATATATGCATTAATATACTGTGTTGGTGTTTCTCTTTCTGACTCACTTCACTCTGCATAATGGGCTCCAGTTTCATCCATCTCATAAGAACTGACTCAAATGCATTCTTTTTTTATAGATGAGTAATATTCTATTGTGTATATGTACCAAAACTTCCTTATCCTATCCATTCATCTGTTGATGGACATCTAGGTTGCTTCCATGTCTTAGCTATTGTAAACAGTGCTGCAATGAACATTGCAGTACATGTGTCTCTTTCAATTCTTGTTTCCTCAGTGTGTATGCCCAGCAGTGGGATTGCTGGGTCGTATGGCAGTTCTATTTCTAGGTTTTCAAGGAATTTCCACACTGTTCTCCATAGTGGTTGTACTAGTTTGCATTCCCACCAACAGTGTAAGAAGGTTCCCTTTTCTCCACACCCTCTTCAGCATTGATTGTAGACATTTTGTAGGCAGCCATTCCAACCAGTGTGAGGTGGTACCTCATTGTGGTTTTGATTTTAATTTCTCTGATAATGAGTGATGTTGAGCATCTTTTCATGTATTTGCTAGCTAACTGTATGTCTTCTTTGGAGAAATGTCTGTTTAGTTCTTTGGCCCACTTTTTGACTGGGTCATTTGTTTTTCTGGTATTGAGCTGCATAAGCTGCTTGCATACTTAGGAGATTAATGCTTTGTCAGTTGTTTCATTTACTATTATTTTCTCCCATTCTGAAGGCTGCATTTTCTCCTTGCTTATAGCTTACTTCCTTATGAAAAAGCTTTTAAGTTTAATTAGGTCCCATTTGTTTATTTTTGCTTTTATTTCCATAACTCTGGAAGGTGGGTCATAGAGGATCTTGCTGTGATTTGTACCAGAGAGTGTTCTGCCTATATTTTCCTCCAAGAGATTTCTAGTTTCTGGTCTTACATTTATATATTTAATCTGTTTAGAGTTTATTTTTGTGTATGGTGTTAGAAAGTGTTCTAGTTTCATTCTTTTACAGATGGTGGACCAGTTTTTCTAGCACTACTTGTTAAAGAGATTGTCTTTTCTCCACTGTATATTCTTGCCTCCTTTGTCAAAGATAAGGTGCCAATAGGTGCATGGATTTAACTCTGGACTTTCTATTTTGTTCCCTTGATCTATATTTCTGTCTTGTGCCAGTACCATACTGTCTTGGTGAATGTAGCTTTGTAGTATAATCCGAAGTCAGGAAGGTTGATTTCTCCAGTTCCTTTCTTCCTTAAAAAGACAGCTTAGAATATTCAAGGTTTTTTGTGTTTTGATACAAATTGTGAAATTATTTTTTCTAGTTCTGTGAAAAATACTGTTGATAGTTTGATAGGGATTTCATTGAATCTATAGATTGCTTTGGGTAGTATACTCATTTTCACTATATTGATGCTTCTGATCCATGAACATGGTATATTTCTCCATCTATTTGTCATCTTTGATTTGTTTCATCAATGTTTTATAGTGTTTGATATATAGGTCTTTTGTTTCTTTAGGTAAATTTACTCGTAAGTATTTTAATATTTTTGTTGCAGTGGTGAATGAGGTTGTTTCCTTAATTTCTCTTTCTGTTTTCTCATTGTTAGTGTATGGAATGCAATGGATTTCTGTGTATCATTTTATATCCTGCCACTTTACTGTGTTCATTGATTAGCTCTAGTAATTTCTGGTGATGTCTTTAGGTTTTCTCTGTAGAGTATTATGTCATCTGCAAACAGAGTTTTACTTCTTCTTTTTCAATCTGGATTCCTTTTATTTCTTTTCTTCTCTGATTGCTGTGTCTAGGACTTCCAAAACTATGTTGAATAGTAGTGGTGAGAGTGGGCACTCCTGTCTTGTTCCTGATTTTAGAGGAAATGCTTTCAATTTGTCACCATTGAGGATAATGTTTGTTGTGGGTTTGTTGTATATGTTTTTTATTATGTTGAGGGTATATTCCTTTTATGCCTGCATCTGGAGAATTTGGATCTAAATTGGTGCTGCATTTTGTCAAGGCCTTTCTCTGCATCTATTGAGATATTCATATGGTTTTTATCTTTCAATTTGTTAATATGGTGTATCACATTGTTTGATTTGTGAATGTTGAAGAATCCTTGCATCCCTGGGATAAAGCCCACTTGGTCATTATGTATGGTCTTTTTAATATGTTGCTCTATTCTGTTTGCTAGAATTTTGTTGAGGATTTTTGCATCTCTATTCATCAGTAATATTGGCCTGTAGTTTTCTTTGTATTTGGCATCTTAGTCTGGTTTTGGTATTAGGGTGATGGTGGCCTCACAGAATGAGTTTGGGAGTTTGCCTTCCTCTGCAATTTTCTGGAAGAGTTTGGGTAAAGTAAGTGTTAACTCTTCTCTAAATTTTTGGGAGAATTCACCTGTGAAGCCATCTGGTCCTGGACTTTTGTTTGTTGGAAGATTTTTGATTACAGTTTCAATTTCCGTGCTTGTGATGGGTCTGTTAAGATTTTGTATTTCTTCCTGGTTCAGTTTTGGAAGGTTACTTTTAAAAAATTTCTTCCATGTTGTCCTTTTTATTGGCATGTAATTGCTCACAGTAGTCTCTTTTGTATTTCTTTGTTGTCTGTTGTGATTTCTCGATCTTCATTTCTAATTTTATTGATTTGATTTTTCTCCCTTTTATTCTTGATGAGAGTGAAAGTGAAGTCACTCAGTAATGTCCAACTCTTGTGACCCCATGGACTGTAGTCTACCAGGCTTCTCCACCCATGGGATTTTCCAGGCAAGAATACTGAAATGGGTTGCCATTTCCTTCTCCAGAAGATCTTCCTGACTCAGGGATTGAACCTGGGTCTCCCACATTGTAGGCAGATGCTTTACCATCTGAGCCACAGTTTGTCTGTTTTATTTATTGTTTCAGAGAACCAGCTTTTGGTTTTGTTGATTTTTGCTAGTCTCTTTCATTTTTTTTTTGTTTGTTTCATTTACTTCTGCTCTGATTTTTATTATTTATTCCTTCTACTAACTTTTGGGTTTCCTTTTCTTCTTTTTCTAATTGCTTTAGGTGTAAAGTTAGGTTGTTTATTTGATGTTTCTCTTGTTTCTTGAGGTAGGGTGGTATTGCTTTGAACCACCCGCTTAGCACTGCTTTTACTGAATCCCATAGGGTTTGGGTTGTTGTGTTCTCATTTTAATTGGTTTCTATGCATATTTTGACTTCCTTTTTGATTTTTTCCATGATGTGTTGGTTATTCAGAAGCATGTTATTTAGCCACCATATGTGTGTATTTTTAATAGTTTTTTTCCCTGTAATTGACGTCTAATTTTACCACATTTTGATCAGAAAAGTTGCTTGAAATGATTTAAATTTCCTTTTAAATTTACCAAGACTAGATTTATGGCCCAGGATGTGATCTATCCTGGAGAATGTTCCATGTGCAGTTGAGAAAAAGGTGAAATCCATTGTTTTTGGGTGAAATGCCCTATAGATATCAATTAGGTCTAACTGATCCATTGTAGCATTTAAAGTTTGTGAAAGTTGCTCAGTTCTGTCTGACTCTTTGCGACCGCATAGACTACAGAGTCCTTGGAATTCTCTGGGCCAGAATACAGGAGTGGGTGCCCTTTCCCTTCTTGAGGGCATCTTCCCAACCCAACGATCAAACCCAGGTCCCCCACATTGCAGGCGGATTCTTTACCAGCTGAGCCACAAAGGAAACCCAAGCATACTGGAGTGGGTAGCCTATCTCTTCTCCAGTGGATCTTCCTCACCCAGGAATTGAATGGGGCTCTCCTGCATTAAAGGCAGGTTCCTTACTAACTGAGCTATCAGGGAAGCCCTGATTTTCTGTTTGATTGACCTATCCATAGGTGTGAATAGTGAACACCATTATTATTGTGTTACTGTCAATGTCCCTTTCATACTTGTTAGCATTAGCCTTATGTATTAAGCTGCTCCTATGTTGGGTGCATATATATTTACAGTTGTTACATCTTATTGGATTGATCCTTTGATCATTATTTAGTGTCCTTCTTTGTCTCTTTTCATGGTCTTTATTTCAAAGTCTGTTTTATCTGATATGAGTATTGCTATTCCTGCTTTCTTTTGGTCTCCACTTGCATGAAATCTTTTTCCATCACTTCACTTTCAACCTGTATGTATCACTAGGTTTGAGGTGGGTTTCTTGTAGACAGCATATAAAGGGATCTTGTTTTTGTATCTTTTGACCAGTCATTGTCTTTTGGTTGGAGCATTTAACTCATTTACATTTAAGGTAATTATTGATCAGTATGATACATTTACCATTTACTTTGTTGTTTTGGGTTCATTTTCATAAGCCTTTTTTTGTGTTTCCTGTCTAGAGAAGTCCCTTTAGCATTTGCTGAAGAGCTGGTTTGGTGGTGCTGAATTCTCTCTGCTTTTGCTTGTTTGTAAAGCTTTTGATTTCCCCTTCATATCTGAATGGGATCCTTGCTGGGTAAAGTAATCTTGGTTGTAGCTTTTTGTTTTTCATCACTTTAAGTATCCCCTGTCATTCTCTACTGGTCTGAAGAGTTTCTATTGAAAGATCAACTGTTATCCTTATGAGGATCTTCTTGTGTATTATTTACTTTTACCTTGCTGCTTTTAATATTTGCTCATTGTGTTTCATCCTTGTGAGTTTGATTAGTTTATGTCTTGGGGTGTTTTGCCTTGGGTTTATCCTGCTTGGGGCTCTCTGGGTTTCTTGGACTTTGGTCTCTATTTCCTTCCCCATTTAAGGGAAATTTTTGGCTATTATCTCCTCATGTATTTTCCCATGCCCATTCTTTTTGTCATCTTCTTCTGGGACACCTATGATTCAAATGTTGGGGCATTTAACATTGTCCCAGAGGTCTCAGAGTTTGTTCTCATTTCTTGTAATTCTTTTTTCCTCTCTGCTTCATTTAATTCAAAATTCTATCTTCCACCTCTCTTATCTTGTCTTCTGTCTCAGTTATTCTACTGTTGGTTCCCTCCAGAGTGCTTTTCATCTCAATTATTGCATTATTCATTATTGATTAAGCACTTATTTCTTCTAAGCGCTTGTTAAACGTTTGTGCATCTTTTCAATCATTTCCAGTCTATTTATCTGTAACTCCATTTTGTTTTCAAGATTTTGGATCATCTTCACTATCATTATTCTAAATTCTTTTCCAGGTATACTCCCTATCTCCTCCTCTTTTGTTTGGATTGATGGCTTTTATCACGTTCCTTCTCCTGCTGAACATTTCTCTATCTTTT